>NC_041729.1:33529168-33829408 GCF_004115215.2 Ornithorhynchus anatinus | reverse complement strand
AGAGCCCAGCCCGGCTCCTCGGGGCCCTGACCCGGCCGCAGGGGACTACTGCCTTTCGGCTAGCAACTCTTGGCCTCGTTGTTCTTGGGCCCGACCAAACTGCAAATTCCTGCCAGTCCACCCAGGATCCGCCCAGAAGTGCACCACCCACCAGGGAAACCCCAGTTTCCTCCTTTTCTCTCTCAGGCCCAGACCCAGAGGCAAAATGGACAGAGCTACGAGCCAACCAACTGGGGCTGAAGACAAGGCTGAGGAAACAGTGAAGGGGAAAGGGGGAGGAGGGTGGAGGAGGAGGGAAGAGGAGATTAGCCATGACTCTTGGGGGAGCAGGGCTCAAAAGACAGTAGCCACTGCATCAGCTTGGGACAGAGGCCCAGAGAGAGAGCAGGCTACTGCTGCTTATCTCATTTCCCCCGGAATGAACTCAGCTACTCCGACTGACAGACACACTGTCAGGCTCCCCTAGGTGACTCCAAGGGCCAGGACCCAGGTTGAGAGAGAAGCATTGATTCCAGACTGCTCCAGTGAGAGCATCTGTTGAAAGAGACCACCCCTCCGGCCAGTTTCTGAGCCCAGGGAGGAGGGCCGCCCGGAGCTCAGTTTCTTCCCGCTAGACACCATCTCTCCCCAACGCCTATGGTCCTGGGGTTTGCCAATAAGAATACTCCTCTTTAGAGCATTTTGGATCTGCAGGTCCAAATTTCACCACTGCCTTCCTGGTCTCAGGCCTCCTCCTTTTCCTTATAGCTGGAGAACACAGGAGCAAGGAAGTCCGTGAGGCTGAAAGGGCCCAGGAGAGGTGAGTGCCCAGGAGCATTAAGGTAAGGTCCAATTCAGCAGGGGTTCCTCAGGGTGGAATGGTGGTGGTCATGGGGCAGCCTACAACTTTAAAACACGGAGTCCAGAAAACAGTTTTTCCGATGGGGATTAAAGAGGCAGAGACAGTTGGAGGGAATAAGCCCGGCCCACCTGCCCAAGGACCCAAAGAAGGAAGAAAGTAGCCCTAGAAGAAATGCAGTATTCCCCCTTCCTCTTTTTTCTACAGCCTACAGTTTGGTTTTCTGGGGAATCTGGGTTGTGACGACTGAGTATCTGTTGGAGGCAGATGCTTGGCTTCTCTTAATCTAGTGATGTGGGGCGCAAGAGGAAAGGATGGAGATGAAAGGATACACAGCAGTTGGGTGAGTTTGGTATCTGAAGATAATTTTAGGGGGCTACTGATTTTTTTATTTTTTTTTTTAATGATCTGCAAGACCATGGGGGCTGAAAATAAGTGATCTGAACTAGAGAGCCTTGGGGTTGGGACATGTGTCCCACCCCTGCTTCTCTGTTCTGCGCAGTCTGCTAGGAAAGGGAGTGCCGCAACCCCAACACACACGAAATCTGCCTCTAAGGCAGTCGAGATGCCTCCAACCACAGCCCGAGGCCCTCCCTGTCCGTCAGTCAGTCAACTGTTCTTACTGAGCACTTACCATGTGCAGAGCACTGTACTAAGTACTTGGGAGAGTACCATGTAGTAACAGACGCATTCCCTGCTCAAAATGAGCTTACAGTCTAGAGGGAGACAGACAATATAATTAAATAAAATTACATATATTTATGTAAATGCTGTGGGGCTGGGAGGGGGAATGAATAAGGGGAACAAGTCAAGGTGATGCAGAAAGGAGTGGGAGAGAGGAAAGGATGGCTTAGTCAGGGAAGGCCTCTTGGAAGAGATTTACCTTCAAAAAGGCTTTGAAGGAGGAGAGAGTAATTGTCTGTTGGATATAGAGAGGGAGGGAGTTCCAGGCCAGAGCAGGACGCGGGCGAGAAGCTGGCGGTGACACAGATGAGACCGAGGTTACAGTGGCACAGCCCACTCCTCTAAAGTTGGCATTAGAGGAGTGAAGTGTGTGGCTGTGCGTGTAGTAGGAGAGTAGGGAGGTGAGGCAGGGTCGGGCGGGGGGACGACGACAGGTGATTGAGTGCTTTGAAGCCAACAGTGAGGAGTTTCTGTTTGATGCGGAGGTGGATGCTCGACTACCCTCCTCCTTTCGCAAGGTCCTGGCAAGGATGGAGGGGGCTGCTATGGAATCTCTAAGGTTTCAGGACTCTAGGTTGGCTGCAATCCAACACTGGAATCCAAGACCAAGCCCCTTCCCTCACATCTGCCCACATGCATGCATGCATGCAATACATACATACATACACGTAGGGGGGGTGGGCAGCTGGGGTGGGCGAAAAGGGAAACAAGAACCCAGCTGCCATGGCCAGCTGACTCCAGGGCAAGGAATTGGGATAGCACTTTCCTTCCTGTTCCTCCATGCTCTTCCCCATCCCCCTGCTCTTGGGTGCCTAATGCTGGGCTCCCAGAAGCCCGTCAGGCCCTGCTCTTGGGGGTTCTGCGCCCCTGGACAGTTGGGGAAGGCAGGAGTTTCGTACCACCTCCTGATACCAGCCTAGTGAAAATGAGTGGGTGCTAGGCTGGAAAGGAAGTAAAGGCCCAGAGAGGTTAAGCCCCACAGCCTTTGGTTCCCTTAGTAGCAACAGAGGATTCAAAACCAGGCCTTCTGACTTCTAGCATTGGGCATCCTCCATCAGATCCCAAATTCTGCTCCCAGTGCTAGGGCACAAGGAAGCCGCGGCAGCCTGGGACTCCAAGGAACTTAGTTCCGTTGCCACTTCACAGAGCCCGTGCTGCCCAGGACCTTTATCCTGACACCTCCCCAAGCAGGGACCCGACCCCGAGCCGGGCCACTTCCTCCGCCCCGGCTCCGGGGGCGGCTCCCGAGATGCCACGTTAATGCCGCCGCCGGATCACTCACCCTCAAGCAGGGCAGACTGGAGAGCTCGCCATGGAGCGTCGTCAGGCTGTTGTGGCTCACAGACAAGTGCTCCTGTCGGGGAAAGCAACAAAGCCAGCTTTATTCTGGAGGAGCAGAGGTAGCGCCTCTCGCCCTCCTCCCGGACAGCGCGACCCCACATCACCACCCCTCCCTCCAGAAGCTCGGCGGCCCGGGCTGGAGCTTCGGCCGGGACACGGAGGACAACGTGTGGCCTAGGCCAGGATCCTTACCAACTTCTGGAGGGCGGCCAGCTCCTCGGGCAGGTAACACAAGCCTGTCCGGTTGAGCTTCAGCCACCGTAGGCTGGTCATAGACTTGACATGCTCGGGAAAGTAACCCCCCTGCGAATGAAGGAGGAGAAGGTGGGTTAGGGAATCCTGGGACAAGCTAGCCCATCTGGGGTCCAGTCTCCCCAAGGAAGTGACAGATGCCTGACCTCCATGGTTGGCACAGTCAGGATCACCGTGCTGTACTGGGCACCACACCGGGTAGGTAAAATAGCCCTGGCCCCTGCCCTTCAGGGGGCCACAGTGGAGAAGGAGCCTCCATCCTGAAAAGCAAAGACAGGAGGGCTAGCCTACTCCCCAATCCCCCCCTCCTTAACTGGGCATCTCCTGCAGATCACCAGGCCCACCCCCTGCCCCTTAAAAATAATAATAATAACTGTGGTATTTGTTAAGTGCTTACTATGTGCCAGGCACTGTACTATGCGCTGGGGTGGATACAAATCAATTGGGTTTGACCCAATTTGGTCACATCTATTTTGTTACCAGGCCCTGTGCGGTTCGGCAGCAGAGTGAGGCCCCACCAACCGGGTTTGTGCCTAGTGGACAGAGTATGAGTCTGGGAGTCGGAAGGACCTGGGTTCAAATCCTGGCCCCGCCACTTGTCTGTTGGGTGACCCTGGGCAAATCGCTCAACTACTCTTTGCTTCAGTTACCTCATCTGTAAAATGGGGATTAAAATTGTGAGCCCCACTGTGGGACAGCGAACGTGTACAACCTGATTAGCTCGTTTCTACTGTACTTAGTATATTACTTGGCACATAGTATAGAAGTGGGAAAAAAAACCAAACCCAAAACTATGAGGGGGTCTGTGGAACCATCGTAGCTTAGCGGAAAGTGCACGGACTTGGGGGTCAGGATTTTCTAAACCTGGCTCCGCCACTTGTCAGCAATGTGACTTTGAGCAAGTCACTTCACTTCTCTGTGCCTCAGTTACCTCATCTGTATAATGGGGATTAAGACTGTGAGCCCCACGTGGGACAGCCTGATCACCTTGTATCCCCCCAGCGCTTAGAACAGTGCTTGGCACACAGTAAGCGATTAAACAATACCAACATTATTATTACTATTATTATGTTTGTACTGGACTTGCTTATATACCTTTTTACCGATTTAGCAAAATCTAATGCAGCAGAATTTCAGAAATAGCAGGGTAGCTGGCACTAGGGGTTGTCCCTACCCAGAAGTCCGGAGAGTGCCCCGGACACCTCCCCCCGGACCTGCCGCTGGACACGCAGTCCTCCTCAGGCCACATTCTTTAACCATGACGCAGGTTCTTCCACTCTAAGAGGGGATCGTGAGGCCGAGGCCCCGCTCCCCTGCCCCGCTCAGAGACAGTGCCCAGCCCGGGAGCTCTAGGTAAGGCAGACGCTGCTTGAAAGGGAGGGATTGGGGAAGGCTCAGTCCTTACTGTGTGCAAAGCACTGTACTAAGCACTTGGGAGAGTACATTATAACAATAAACAGACATTCCCTGCCCATAACGAGCTTACAGTCTAGAGGAGGACCTAACTTTAATTAAGAACTCCCTCTCCATATCCGACAGTGCACCATTCTCCCCACCCTCAAAACCTTATTAAAATCACATCTCTAAGAGAAGCAGCGTGGCTCAGTGGAAAGAGTCCGGGCTTGGGAGTCAGAGTTCATGGGTTCGAATTTCGGCTCTGCCACGTGTCAGCTGTGTGACTGCGGGCAAGTCGCTTAACTTCTCTGTGCCTCAGTTCCCTCATCTGTAAAATGGGGATTAAAACTGTGAGCCCCATGTGGGACAACCTGATCACCTTGTATCTACCCCAGTGCTTAGAACAGTGCACTGCACATAGTAAGCACTTAACCAAATACCAACATTATTATTATTATCTCTAGACTGTGAGCTCGTTATGGGCAGGGAACGTGTCTGCAATATTCTGTTGTACTGTTTCGTTCCTAAGTGCTAGTATAGTGCTCTGCATATAATAAGCGCTCAAATACCACTGATTGATTGATCTCTTCCAAGAGGCCTTCCCTCTACTAAGGACTCATTTTCCCCAACTCCCTCTCCTTTCTGCGTCACTCTTGTTCTCAGGTTTGTGTCCTTTAAGGAGCTGATCCCTCCCTCAGCCCCACGAGGCCTGTGTACATAGCCATAATTTATTTTAATGACAGTCTCCCCCTCTAGACTGGAAGCTCCTTGTGGGCCGGGAATGTGTCTACTAACTCTGTTGTACTGTACTCACCCATGAGCTAAGTACAGTGCTCTGCACACTGTACATGCTCAATAAATACCATTGACTGATCTTGATTTAATTAGATTTAGCACTGGCAATTAATCAATTGTATTTACTGAGTGTTTACTCTGATCAGGGTACTGTACTGAGTACTTGGGAAGAGTACAATAGAATTAGTAGGCAAGATCCCTAACTTCAAAGAGCTTAAAGAGCCAGAGTGCCCTTGGAATAATAATAACTGCAGCATTCTTACTGGGTGCCAAGCACTGTGCTAGAAACAAGATAATCAGGTTGGAGAGAGTCCCTGACCCACACAGGTCTAGCAGTCTATATGGGAGGAAGAACGAGAATTTAATCCTCATTTTACAGATGAGGCTCCGAGAAATTAAGTGATTTAACCAAGATCACAGAGCAGGCAAATGGCAGAGCTGGGATTAGAACTGAGGCCTTCTGGCTCCTGGGCTGCACGCCTTCCTCAGCAGCAAGTGAAAGGTCATCTAGTCCACCCCTCTGCTTCTGGGCAGAATAAATCCTAAACCACCCAAGACAGCTGAGGGGTCTGCTGGACATTTAAAAGGCCAAGCAGAGCCCCTCTCCCCCTTACCTAAAGAAATATGATTGAAAACACAGGAACGCAACCTGACGGGATGAAGCTTCCAGGCCTGGCAAATACGACAAAATAACCTTTGGGAAACCTGGAAACGGGGCAGCAGAGCTCTAAAATTCCCGGCGCCCACACCTCGGAGTGGCCCTCATATAGTGTCAAACACACGGACAACCCAAAGTCAACGTTCTGATGGGCTGAAAATATGTCCTGCTTTAAAATGATGTCCAAGACAGTCTTTGCTTCGCTTGGCCTGGAGTCCCATGCATATTCTGAATAATACCCAGCACATTGTGGACTCCTAGGAGATATCGGGGTGGCGCGTCCTGTTGGGAACGACAGATGAGCCGGGATCCTGAAACTCGGCATGAGGGAACGGATGATAGTGCAACACCACTGGGGCTCCCTCGCCCTTGGCCAGTTGTGGTCCCGCTGGGGACAGAGCACAACAAGCAAACAGGCGGACGGGGTGCGGCACGTTTACGACTTAAGAACTTACGACGTAGCATAGAGGGGTATCACCACGTCCTGGCAGGCGGTTCAGTTGGCACGTTAGCCAACTATTCGTCAGGATTTCTATGGGGCCCGTCCACCTCGCGGAATGCCCTAGGTGGATCTTTGGTCAGAAACCTTCACCGCTGATGGCCTGGGAACTGCGGCTAGAACCCAGAGCTCTTGACTTCCAGAGCGGAGCCCCTTCCCTTGGACCAGCGGCGGAGGTCTAAAAGTCGTGACAGTATTTATTAATAATAATAATGTTGGTAGTTTTTAAGCGCTTACTATGTGCAGAGCACTGTTCTAAGCGCCGGGGTGGATACAGGGTAATCAGGTTGTCCCAAGTGAGGCTCACAGTTAATCCCCATTTTACAGATGAGGTAACTGAGGCACAGAGAAGTGAAGTGACTTGCCCACAGTCACACAGCTGACAAGTGGCAGAGCCGGAATTCGAACCCATGACCTCTGACTCCCAAGCCCGGGCTCTTTCCACTGAGCCACGCTGCTTCCTGGATCCAGAGCACTTCACTAAACGCCAAGAGAAAGATATTCAACAACAGAGAGTTATTCGGCCCAATTATTCTTTATGTTCCTGAAGTCCCTCCTTTGACAGCTTATAAAGAACCATCAAGTTAGCAGGGGCCCTCGAGAGGTCTGTCAGTCCATCCTCCTGCTTCCGCATTTAAGCCATTCCAGCAGACCAAGCTCCTTTCTTCAGGCAAATTAAAAATGGAAAGGTAGACTCGAATCTCTAATGGGAAATCACTGAAGTAGGGTGACCAGGTTAGAAGTCAAGATGCCCTGGGGTATGTAGGCCGGGAAACCCACCTGTACATTTAGCTGAAAAATGAGCTAGAGATACCCACATGTAGTTGTAGATATTCACGACTCTTCACAAACTCCCTCCAGCTTACATATATGCTCTCTTGGCTCTTTATTCCTCAGCTTCCTTCACCAGCCTGGGAGTCAGAGGACCTGGGTTCTAACCCCAGCCTGCTCTGTGACCTTGGGCAAGTCACAACTTCTCTGTGCCTCAGTTCCCTCACCTGCAAAACAGGGGTTCATTACCTCTTCTCCCTTCTATTTAGACTGTAAGCCCCGCACGGGACCTGATTATCTTGTATCCACCTCAGCACTTAGTATAGTGCTTGGCACACAATAAGGGGTTAGCATACCACAGTATTATAATAATAATGTTGGTATTTGTTAAGCTGGGGTAGATATTATCATTAGTATTATTTTATTATTCCTCTCAAGCTCAGCTTCTACCTGTACCTTGTCCACACTGTTCCTCTAGCCTGGATCGCCCTCACCCCCCAAAGTGAATTGACTCCAGTGCTTTCCACATTCAATTCTCTCCTTAACATCCAACGCTTTTATTAAGCCTTCCCCAATTAGTTCCCAGCACCCAAATTATATGAGCTCACCACCCGTCTTTTTTTTTTAATTAATTTTTATGGCCTTTGTTAAGCACTTACTATGCCAGGCACTGTACTAAGCACTGGTGTAGATATAAAATAATTGTGTTGAAAAGTGGCTTCTACCCACTCTGGGTTCAATAAATACTACACTGAGACATAAATACGTACGCAGTTTAGCAAGAAAATTGATTCCACCTTCCTTTCAGTGACATCTGTTTAAAACCCCACACCCAATTCAGCTTGGCTGTTCCCAGGGAATAAAGACAGTGTCATCTTTGAACAGGCCAGCCAGACCCATAATAAACGACGTCTCAGTGACGAGGACGTAACTAGTCATATCCAAACCTAGCTGGTGAGGAGACGTTAGCTACAGAGACACTTCTCTGCAGGGAAGCAGCATGGCCCAGTGGAGGGAAACGGGCCAGGGAGTTACAAGGACCTGGGTTCTAATCTCAGCTCCGCCAACTGGGTGACGTTGGTCAAGTCACTTTGCTTGCATCCATCCCAGCGCTTAGTACAATGCCTGGCACACAGTAAGCGTTTAACGAATACCACAATTATTATTATTGTTAACTTCTCTGGGCCTCAGTTGCCTCAACGGTAAAATGAGGATATGTGTTTATTCGTATTTATCGAGCACTTACTGAGGGCAGAGCATTGAATTAAGCAATTGGGAGAGCACAATATGACAATTAACAGACACATTTCCTGCTCATAACGAGCTTTCAGTCTGGGGGGGCAGGGAGACGGACATTAATATAAATAAATGGCAGATAGGGATGGAAGTGCCGCGGGGCTGGGAGGAGGGATGAAGAAAGGGAGCAGGTCAGGACGATGTAGAAGGGAGTGGGAGGAGAGGGGAGCTTAGTCAGGGAAGGCCTCCTGGAGGAGGTGTGCCTTCAGTAAAGCTTCGGTAAGTCCCCTCTCGAAGATAAGCCCACCTATTCATTCATTCCAGTCTTTATTGAGCGCTTACTATGTGCACAACACTGTACTAAGCGCTGGGAATGGATAACTGGGCAACAGCTAGAGCCCCATGATGGGCTCACAGTCTCCACGGGGGAGCCGGACAGCAGAGCAAAAGAGAACAAAACGAAACCAGACAACATCATCGAGCTAAATTAATTCTGCTGGTCTCTGCTCAGCGCTTACTACGTGCCAAGCACTGTTCTAAGCGCCGGCCGGATCAGGGGGGATGTACACCTCGTTAACGAGATCGCAGCGCTGTCCTCTCCAAGCGCTTAGGCCAGTGTTCCGGACGCCGTAAGCGCTCAATGAAAACGACCGAATGAATGAAGAAGGGGCAGCCTCTCCGGGGGATCTGGGTTCCAATTCCGCTTCCGCCAAGCATTGGCTGCGTGACCTTGGGGAAGTCACTTCCCTTCCTCTCCAGGGGGGAGAAAGTGTCCGTCCGTTTATAGGCCGCGGGCCCGGTGAGGGGTCGGATGGGGTCCGATGGCAGCAGGCCGCTGAAGAATTGGGGCTGCGACCTAGGCCCCGGGGAGGGGACCGGGGGTCGGGCAGGGGCTCCGGCGACCTCACCTTAAAGTCGTTTCCGCTGAGGTCGACGCCTCGGATGAAGGGGAGGACGCCGGTGGCGGCCATTGCTCGCTCCAGCCCCAGGAGGAGGAGGAGGAAGAAGAGGACGAGGCCCGGATCCCGGCAGTGCCGGAGGAGGCGAGCAGGAGCCTGCAGCCCCGCCCCGCCCCACCAGGAACACGGCCCACGCACCCCCGCCTCCCCGAAATACAGGCCTCGCCCCCCAGGAACTCCGCCCACACCCCCGCAGAATTACAGGCCACACCCCCCAGGGACACGGCTCACACCCCTGCAGAAATATACCCCTCGCCCACCAGGAACACGGCCCTACCCCACCAGAAATACAGGCCCACGCCACCAGGAACAGGGGCCACACCCTCTCGGAAATACAGGCCTCGCCCCCCAGGAACACAGCCCACACCCCCTCAGAAATACAGGCCACACCCCACTAGAAATACAGACCCCCCCCCACCAGGAACGGGGCCACCCCCCCCCTCAGAAATACAGGCCTCGCCCCCCCAGGAAACACATCCCACATCCCCGCAGAAATTCAGGCCACTCCCCCCTCAGAAATACAGGCCTCGCCCCCCAGGAACACGGCCCACACCCCCGTAGAAATTCGGGTCCCACCCCACCAGGAACACGGCCCAACCCCCTCAGAAATACAGACCTCGCCCCCCCAGCAACACAGCCCACACCCCCTTAGAAATACAGGCCACACCCCACCAGAAATACAGACCCCCCCCACCAGGAACACGGGCCACACCCCCTCTGAAATACAGGCCACATCCCCTGTAATAATAATGATGGTATTTATTAAGTGCTTACTATGTGCAAAGCGCTGTTCTAAGTGCTGGGGGGGAATACAAGGTGATGAGGTTGTCCCACGTGGGGCTCACAGTCCTAATGCCCATTTTCCAGATGAGGTAACTGAAGCCCAGAGAATAATAATGGTAGTATATGTTAAGCACCTACTCTGTGCCAAGCACTGGGGAGGATACAAGGTGATGAGGTTGTCCCATGTGGGGCTCACTGTTTTAATCCACATTTTACAGATTCATTCATTCATTCAATAGTATTTATTGAGCGCTTACTATGTGCAGAGCACTGTACTAAGCGCTTGGGATGAACAGGTCGGCAACAGATAGAGACAGTCCCTGCCGTTTGACGGGCTTACGGTCAAATCAGATGAGGGAACTGAGGCCCAGAGAAGTGAAGTGACTTGCCCAAAGTCACACAGCTGACAAGTGGCAGAGCTGGGATTAGAACCCATGACCTCTGACTCCCAAGCCCAGGCTCTTTCCACTGAACCATGCTGCTTCATAATAATAATAACCTTGGTATTTGTTAAGCACTTACTCTGTGCAGAGCACTGTTCTAAGCGCTGGGGTAGATACAGGGTAATCAGGTTGTCCGATGTGAGGTTCACAATTAATCCCCATTTTACAGATGAGGTAACTGAGGCTCAGAGAAGTGAAATGACTTGCCCATAGTCAAACAGCTAAGTGACAGGATTCGAACCCATGACCTCTGACTCCCAAGCCTGGGCTCTTTCCATTGAGCCACATGCCTGGCACATAAGAAGGGAAGTGACTTGTCCAAAGTCACCCAGCTGACAAGTGGCGGAGCTGGGATTAGAACCCACGACCCCTGACTCAGGAACAGCCCACACCCCCCGCAGAAATACAGACCACGACCCCTGAAATACAGGCCACACCCCACCAGGAACACAGCCCACACATCCCAGAAATACTGATCACGCCCACCAAACTACAGGCCACGACCCCAGGAAGACAGGCCACACACACACCCCGCAGGAATACAGGCTATGACCCCAGAAATACGGGCCACTGTGGGTCAATAGTAAAGCGCTTACTTCAGGTTTAGCACTGTGCGATGCCCCCGGGGCGGATCCAGTTTAATCAGCCCAGACCAAATCTCTGTCCCAAGTGGGCCTCACAACCCAAGGGGGAGGGACAACAGATATTGAATCTCCATTTTACAGAAGAGGAAACTGAGGCACGGGCAAGTGAAGCGACTTGTCCAAAGTCACAATCAATCAGTGATATTTACTGAACAATTTACTCTGTACAGAGCATTGTACTAAGTGCTTGGAAGACTACAGTACAGCAGAGATGGTAGAGAGGTCCTTGCCCAAAACCAGCTTACAGTCTAGAGGAAGAGACTGACATTAAATTTAAATAAATAAAGTATAGATATGGACATAAGTGCTGCGGGGCTGGGTACAGATCCAAGTGCAGGCAGGTGGTAGGGCGGGGATTAGAACCCTGGTCCTCTGTCTCCAGATCCCACATTCTTTCCTTGAGCCCACGCTGCTTCTCCTTGTCCATGAGTCCTTATCTGAGGAGAGGGAACCCATTCATCCCAGAAATGAGTAAAAGCGGAAAAGCGCCTTGAGATGTGGTAAGCGGGAGGGATTGGGAGATGCATCACCGCCTTGGAGTTTCTATTTCTGTTTCCTTACTCCTGTGCAGTTGGAGTTGGACCGATGCTAATGGTGTTTTCTTAAACTAGAGAGGGGAAACCCCCCTCTGGAGTTGGCGTCCTGGTGGACTGGACCACAGCAGGTGTGCTTGTCCATTCAGCTGCACAACTTTTGGTTCTATCAAAGGGACTAGGTCTAATCCACCTGGAAAGAGTAGCAGCCACTCTAGTTTTATTGCATTGCCTCCCTGACCAGACGTTAAAAGCAAGGAAAAAACAACCACCCCCTCAAGGGACTCACATTCTCTTTCCATCACCCGGGAACTGCGTGGCCTCATGGAAAAAACACGGAGCTGGGAGTCAGAGGAACTGAGTGCTAATCCTGGCTCCCCCACTTGTCTGCTGTGCGGCCTTGGCAGAGTCCCTTCACTTCTCTGGACCTCACCCGCAAAATGGGGATTCAAAACCTGTTCTCCCTCCTACTTAGACTGTGAGCCTGATGAACTTGTATTTACCACATAATAAGTGCTTAACAAATACCATATTATTATTATTATTAGCTATTAGATTCAGTTCTGTGCAGGACTTTCCCCCCATATAAGTAGATAGAAAGAGAAACTGGCATAGGAACCTCCAGCACTAATTGCAGGCCTGATTACTTTCTGGTTTATTTTCCATGTTGCTGCTCTTTCAGGACAGTAAGTCATGCCTTGCTTTGTGCATCTAGTCCTGTACTTTGGATGACTGATACTATCAAAAGATGTCTGTGATCCTGGAGGATAAGGAGTAATGTGGTGGTTTCGCTGCTTCAGGAAGAGTATTTTGTTGAATTTGTCTAAAAAATTAATCATGAGTTAGGCTAACTGTGGCAGGATAGAGCAGTAAATGAAAAATAGTTGTGCCATCTGCTAGAGCATTTTATACCATCAGGCTCATATGCTAAATCCCAGTTGATGCCCGAGAATGAATTTGTGACTGTTTCTATTTGGAGATCAGGTCCCAGGGTTAGCGCAAGAAGCAGGAAGGGTATTCTTAGATCCTGTTGTATGACCTTGAACAAACCAACTTCCCTCTCTTCTCTATCCCTCCGTTTCCCTTTCCTTGATCCAAAACCAACTGCCCTGATATTGAACAAGGTTTTGAGGTCTCTGAGTAAAATGACTTTAAACCTTTGAAATTGGGTAGTGATTAGGATAATGAGACCAGACCATAGGCAGAAAGACTAGGCTCAACTCTGACCCTACAGTGATATCTATCTGCCTCACTGTGTGAATATTTGCATCTGCAGGGATTGATTCTAAGAAGTTGACTTACAGATAAAAAGAAGAATCCCTGAAAACCACCCCAAGGTCATCATGGTAGATGGGTGTTCCCCAGACTCTTTAGCCTAGGGCCTGGGCCCTTTTGGCCTACAAGCCTCAGTGCCATCGTACCTAGAAATTAGACTAGACCAATAAGAAATCGGAAGAAGAGCATGTAAGAATTTTATAAAAACTGTAAATGTGGCCCAATCAATGGTATTTATGTCTGCAGAGTAATAATAATACTGAAATAATTATGGTCTTTGTAAAGCACTTACTATGTGCCAGACGCTCTACTAGGCACTTAGGAGAGTTCAGTATAGCTGAGTTCTCCACCCACAGAGCCTCGGTAGAGTTTCTTCCAATACCTCCTGCTTTCAACTGCTGGAAACTTCACTTTTAGGACACCTCAGTTGGTGGGGAGATCAAGGGGATTCTGTAAACCAGGAAAGCTGCCCTTGCTTGAGCCCTAACACAGGTGGTAACCACCCTCCTGCCAATCAGGGGACAAGGACCATTTCTTCTGTATGTTTGGGGCAGCTGCGCTAAGAACTAAAAACTTAATGAAGATTCACTGAAGTTCCTGTGCTGCCTCACAATGAAAACTGTAGTGTTAAAAAGGACTCCGTCACCCTGCCTGCCAGGTCTTGCAGAAAGATATATTATTCTTTGGAGGCCGGTGCTTACATCAGGCAGAATCTTTGAAGCCGCGTGGCGTAGTGGAGAAACAAGGGCCTGGGAGTCAGTAGGACCTGAATCCCGGCTCTGCCAGTTGCTTGCCTTGCAACTATGGGCAAGTCACTTCACTTCTCTGGGCCTCAGTTTCCCCAACTGTAAAATGGGATTTGATATCTGTTCTCCCTCCTACTTGGACTGTGAGACAGGGATGGTGCCTGAGCTAATTAATCTGGGCTACCGCAGTGTTTAGAACTGTGTTTGACCCAGTAAGCACTTAGCAAATACCATAAGACAAAGAAACCATGACACAAACATTCAGGACTGATTTTTTTGTGAGGTGCAGCCAGGGAAGTACTACCTGGGAAATGTGACCCTGGCTCTGGGGGAATTCCTCTGCCACTGGAAAACTGAACCCCTCAAGAGGCAATGGAGGATGAGTCCAATTTTCAGTAAACTGGCGTATTGAGTTGATGCAATGCTCCGAATCCTAGGGGGGGGTTTCCTCTAAAAGAATACTGTTTGTTATTGTCTTGGCAATTCATTCAGTCATTCGATAGTATTTATTGAGCGCTTACTGTGTGCAGAGCACTGTACTAAGCGGTTGGGAAAGTACAATGCAGCTATAAAGAGAGACGATCCCTATCACAACGAGTTCACAGTCTAGAGGGGGAGAAAAGAGGGGTTGGTTCTTGGTTCCTACATTTTCTTACATTGGCAGCTCATTCTTACATTTAAGCCTTCCAATCACTTCACGGACACTAATTCGCCCATCTTAAGTTCCTAGAAGGTCACGGGTTCTAATCCCGCCTCTGCTACTTGTCCGCTGTGAGGCCTTGGGCCAGTCACAACTTCCCTGCTCCCCAGTTACCTCGCCTGTATCATGGGGATTAAGACTGTGAGCGCCATGTGGGACATGGACTCTGACCAACCCGATTTGAGAAGCAAGCGTGGTAGGAGCCCGGGCTTGGGAGTCAGAGGTCAAGGGTTCGAATTCCGACTCTGCCACTTGTCAGCTGTGGGACTGTGGGCAAGTCACTTCACTTCTCTGGACCTCGGTTACCTCATCTGCAAAATGGGGATTAACTGTGAGTTTCACGAGGGACAACCTGATGACCCGATACCTCCCCCAGCGCTTAGAACAGTGCTCTGCACATAGTAAGCGCGTAACTAATACCAGTGTTATTATTTGCTTGTTTCTACCCCGGTACCTGGCACATACTAAGCACTTAAATGCCGTCATTATTTATTTTTAGTCAAAATAACAATTCTTTGGGACCGTGATCTTTTTCAAGAGTGAGTCCAAAAGGGGTCCCTCCCCCTAGCAGCATGCGAAGTCGGTCCGGTCCCTTTAACGGGAAAGTCAGGCGTCAAACGAAGCCGCTCAGAGCCCCGAGGCCACGGAGGGGAAGGACGGTGATTGGCTCCTTGACGTTATATTTTAGAACGTTGAAGGGCGCTCTGATTGGCTGCGCGGGAACCCGGTGCGCCCTGATTGGTCGCGCGGGAACTCGGCGCGCCCTGATTGGCCGCGCGGGAACTCGACGCGTCCTGATTGACGGCGCAAGCCGGCGCTGTGCGGCCCGCGGAGGAACGGCCTGGGAGCCGGGCCGCTGGCGGCGGCCACGGACAGGAGCGGAGGGCACCGACGGGGCGGCGCAGGTACGGGGGCGTATCCGGGAAAGCGGCGTGGTCTTCTATCTAGAGCCCGGGTTTGGGAGTCAGAAGGTCATGGGTTCTAATCCCGCCCCCGCCGCTCGTCTGCGGTGTGACCTTGGGCCATTCACTTCTCCGGGCCTCACTTCCCTCACGTGCAAAACAGGGATTGAGACGGTGAACCCCACTTGGGGCAGGGACCTTATTTGTTGTATCCACCCCAGCGCTTAGTAATAATAATGTTGGTATCTGTTAAACGCTTACTATGTGCAGAACACTGTGCCAAGCGCCGGGGTAGATACGGGGTCATCAGGTTGTCCCATCTGAGGCTCACAGTTAATCCCCATTTTACAGAGGAAGGAACTGAGGCACAGAGCAGTGAAGTGACTTTCCCACAGTCACACAGCTGACGAGTGGCAGAGCTGGGATTCGAACCCATGACCTATGACTCCCAAGCCCGGGCTCTTTCCACTGAGCCACGTCCCTGGCACATAGTAAGCGTGTAATAAATACCACAGTTATTGTTATTATTATCCGGGGTGTCATGCTTCCCCTCCCCCCAACCCTGGCAGAGGGCCCGATTTCCACCGCTTAGTGGAGAGCTCCAGCGCTTTTGCTTGTTATCCACCACAGCGCTTAGTAGAGTGCCTGGGACATAGTAAGCGCTTAATAAATGCCACAGTTATTATTCTTATTATCTGGGGTGTCATGCTTCCTCTCCTCCCAACCCCGGCAGGTGGCCCCGATTTCCACCGCTTAGTACAGAGCCCCAGCGCTTTTGCTTGTATCCACCACAGCGCTTAGTAGAGTGCCTGGCACATAGTAAGTGCTTAATAAATGCCACAGTTATTATTATTGTTATCCGGGGTGTCATGCTTCCCCTCCCCCCAGCCCTGGCAGAGGGCCCAATTTCACCGCTTAGTACAGCGCCCCAGCGCTTAGTACAGTGCCTGGAACCGTGAGCTCGTTGTCTCTAGACTGAGCTCGTTGTGGGCAGGGAACGTTTTCGATGTTCAAGTGCACCCTCCCAAGGACTTAGCACAGTGCTTTGCAGGCCGTAAGAGCTCAACAAATACGATTGTTAATACTACATAGTAAGCGCTTAATAAATACCCTAGTAATTATTATCATTATTATTGCACCTCCGGCTGCAGCTCGGTCCTGCTCGGGGTGAAGGTCTGGGGCGACAGGGAAGCCAGTGACCCCCGGCCAGGTCAGCCAGGAGCCGGAATCCCTTTCCAGCCAGAGCTTGGCTGGGCCCAAAGCCCGGGGCGACCGTCCTCCAACCAGGACCCCCCCCGAGTCCCTGCAGACTGACACTTTTCAGGCCCGGTGAGCAAATGGGAGACTTAATTGCTGTTGCTTTTGGGTCGGGGTACGAGCCCTTGGGACCCTCACTTCCACCCAGTAAGGGCATTCACCCCTTCTGCTGTCTCCTGCCCTTGGTTTGCCAACGGAATGCCACCAGGGGTTGGGGATAACCGCCCTAACTGGTATTTTGGGCAGTTGGAAGAGACCCCAGGAGCAGGACTTTCCGTCCTCGTCCTCCCCCGAAGTCATACATACCGGTCCCTAGACTCCCGACCCCGGAGGAGGGGACAGTGGGGAGATGTCCCAAGTCTGGGGAAAGGATCTAGGGATGAACAGTGAGCTCGCTGTGGGCAGGAGTGTGTCTATTTGTTGTTATATTGTACTCTCCCAAGCGCTTAGTTCAGTGCTTTGCCCACAGTAAGCACTCAGTAAATGAATGAAGGAGCGTCCACACAGCCGGCTTCCTGACTGATTCCACAGTAGGGGTGAGGTGTGGCTAGGTCTTAGTTTTCGGGTAAGTTATCCTTCTCCCTTTGGAAGCTCTTGCTAAAGTTGGCTTTTCTTCTTTTCTTTTTATAAACAACAAAAGGCTTCTTTTGGTTGCCTTGGTCTGGACTAGGATCACAGAGGTTTGGGACAGCTCTTCTGATTTGTCGTCATTCCATAACTCCTCAAATCCACCATACAGTTACTGAGAGCTCACCTCCTCCAAGAGGCCTTCCCAGACTGAGCTTCCCCTTTTCCCTCTGCTGCCTCTCTGCCCCCCCCTTCACCTCCCCTCAGCTAAGCCCCCTTCCCCCCCTTTCCCTCTGCTCCTCCCCCTATCCCTTCCCCTCCCCTCAGCACTGTGCTCATCCGCTCATTTGTATATATTTTTACTACCCTATTTATTTTGTTAATGAGATGTACATCCCCTTGATTCTATTTATTGCAATTGTTTTAATGAGATGTACATCCCCTTGATTCTATTTATTGCTATTGTTTTTGTCTGTCTCCCCCGATTAGACTGTGAGCCCGTCAATGGGCAGGGACTGTCTCTGTTGCCGATTTGTACATTCCAAGCGCTTAGTACATACTAAGCGCTCAATAAATACTATTGAATGAATTAATTACTCTCCCCCACCTCAAAGCCTTACTAAAGGCACATCTCCTCCAAGAGGCCTTTCCTGATTAAGCCCCGCTTTTCCTCATCTCCCACTGCCTTCTGCGTCACCCTGACTTGCTCCCTTTGCTCCCCCTCCTCCCCCACCCCTGAGCACTTATGTACATAGCTGTCATTTATTTATTTAAATTGATGTCTGTTTATTTGTATTGCTGTCTTTCTCCCCGCCTTGTAGACTGTGAGCACGTTGTGGGGAGGGAGGGATTATTAGTCTTTATTGCTGTAGTATACTTTTCCAAGTGCTTAATACAGTGCTCTGCCCTCAGTAAGTGCTTAATAAATACGATCGAATGAATGAATGAAGAACTGGCCCATCCAATGGGACTTTAGCCTCTTCCATGGGGACTGACCTACCTTCCCAAGCTAGCTGCTCCTGATCTTGTTGGTGCCTGAGACCCACTCAGTCAATCATATTTTTGAGTGCTGTACTAAGGAGAGTTCAATAAATCGGACACATTCCCTGCCCGCAATGAACCTACCGTCCAGAGGGTAGACGGACATTAAATAAATTGTGGATATGTACTGTGGAGGTGAGGGGGTGGTGAATAAAAGAAGTGAAAATCAGGGTGACAAGGCTGGGGGAGTAAAAGAAATGAGGACTTAGGGAAGAGGCCTCTTGGAGGAGATATGCCTTCAATAAAATTTTGAAGGTGGGGAGAGTAAATGTCTAGCAGATATGAAGAGGGAGGGCGTTCCAGGCCAGAGGCAAGATGTGGGCGAGAGGTCAGCAGAGAGATAGAGGAGATCGGGCTACAGTGAGTAGGTCGGCATTACAGGGGCCTGGTAGGCAGGCTGGGTTGTAGAGGGGCAAGGTGATTGAGCGCTTTAAGCCGACGGTGAGGAGTTTCTGTCGATGCCGAGGTGACACTCAGTGGGTGCCTTGAAGTGTTGCCTGAATTGTATGAGTGCTAGTGAAGTAGAAGAGAGGACATCCAAACTGGATCGAGAGGCCAAAAACATCAGTAGGTTTCATAATAATAATAATGATGGTATGTTAAGCGCTTACTACATGCCCAGCACTGTTCTAATCGCTGAGGTATGTACAAGGTAATCAGGTTGTCCCACGTGGGCTCCCAGTCTTAAGCCCCATTTTGCAGAGGAGGCAACTGAGGCATAGAGAAGTTAAGTGACTTGCCCAGAGTCACACAGCTGATGTGGCGGAACCGAGATTAGAACCCATGACCTCTGGCCTCAAACCCGGGCCCTTTCCACTAAGCCAAGCTGCTTCTCAGAAGGGTTTGGATACATTCCTGGGAAATCCACTAAATTGTAAGCTCTGTGAAGGCAGCCACATTGGCATCAGCCGTATGTACTCTCCTAAACGTTTAGTCCTGTGCTCAGCACACAGATACCGTTGACTAACGAAAGACTCACAGTAATTATTGGAAGAAGAGACATGATTTTTTATGGTATTTGTTAAACACTTACTATGTGCCAGGCAAATACAAACTAATCAGGTTGGACCCAGTCCATGACCCCCATGGGGCTCCTAGCCTTAATCCCCATTTTACAGATGAGGTAAGGCACACAGAAGTGAAGTGACTTGTCCAAGGTCACATAGACAAGTGGTGAAGCTGGGCTAGAAACCCAGTTTCTTTTGACTCTCAAGCCTGTGTCGTATCCACTAGGCGATGCTGCTTTGTACAGATTGGAATTCAGGGCAGGCACCGATTTCTCTGTACCCTGTTACCCCTAACAGAGACAGATATTAAACTGATAGACCACTGATAGTATTGCTTAAACTCTCATAGGTAGAGTGGAAGTCCAAATAATGAAAACTGTAGTATTTGTTAAATGCTGGAGTTGATGCAGGATAATCCAATTGGATATAGTTCCTGGCCCACAGTCTAAGGGGTAGGGAGAGCAGGTATTTAATCCTTATTTTACAAAAGAGGAAAGTGAGACCCAGAGAAGCTGTGACTTGCCCAAGGTCACTCAGTAGGTCAGTGGCAGAGCTGGGATTAGAACCTGTTGTTGGGTAGGGATTGTCTCTATCTGTTGCCGAATTGTACTTTCCAAGAGCAGTGAGCGCTCAATAAGTACGATTGAATGAATGAACGAACCCAGGTCTTTCGATTCCCAGCTCGTGCTCTATCCACTAGCCCACACTGCTTTTGTAGGCTTGGGATCGAGTGTATTGGGTTGGGCCTCGGCTTTGTACCTGTTCCAGAGGTTAGTTCCCCTGCTCCTGCCCGCCTGAGAAGTAGCACAACTGCAAGACTCGTGACCCAAAGTGTAGATGAGGAGCTGCAGACCCTTGGGGAATGCCAACTGGCTGGAGGGAGAGAGAGCGGCCCTCAGCCTTGCTTCAAGACTGGAAACTGAAAGGGAATCTCTGGGTCTTTCAGCAGATGTTATTCATGAGGAGTCAAGCGACCCAGCCTCCCAGACTGTCTTCTCCACTTTGACCCAAGTCACCCTCAGCAAACATAACTCTCACGTGTCCCCTCATCCCTTGTTTCTATATGAAGTCTCCATTTGCTGCTTCTGAAGAATTTCTTTAAAAGAACCATGCTCAGATGGAGGGGAGCAGGGTGAGAAGGGGGAAAGTCCATTCATTCAGCTGTGTTTATTGAGCGCTGACTGTGTGCAAAGCACTGTACTAAGCGCTTGGGACAGTACGTACTATTTCTCATTTGTGTGTCAAGACTTAGTGGCTGACGTCCCTTCGTGCAAGTACAGGATTTGACTTTTTCAAAGCCAGTGATGCCTGCTCTTCGGTACCCCAGCAAAGGTAGCCAAGGCCTGCCTTCCTACCTCATCCTATTTTTAGTCTCAGAAAGGCAAGCACGGTGGCAGGAAACTCATTCCGAGGCTCGAGTTCTGTGATTCTCTCTACTGGTATTTGACTTGTGATGGCATCTCGTTGCCCTAGCAACTCAACTTTAAGGTACAAATGACTAACGGATAGGCATGAGTCACGGAATCCTAGACCAAAGGAAGCTATGTAATCCAGTTCCTCCAGGCAGAGCCCCACAAACTAATCAGTCAATCAGTGGTAATCATCGAGTGCTTACTATGTGCAGAGCATTGTACTAAGTGCTCGGGAGGGTTGGTGGACATGTTCCCTGCCCACAAGGAACTTACAGTCTAGAATTAATTATTAATGTGTGTCTCCCCCTCTATACTGTAAACTCGCTGTGGGCAGGGAACGTGTCTGTTTGTTGTTATATTGTACTCTCCCTAGCACTTAATACAGTGCTCTGCACACAGTAAGCGCTCAGTAAATATGACCGACTCTGCACTCAGTAAGCACTCAGTAAATACTATTGTCTGACTGACTAGAAGCCTGATGGGGGATCATTTTATTTGTTAAAACGTTCCGGGCAGAAGATACCATGTCTCCTGGCATCCCGTCCGGCACCAGAAAGCCAGGCAGCTCTCTATGTCAAAGTTAACTTTCTCACTCTATCTTAAACTCATTACCCCACCCTAGACTATTCTCATTGGCACTAAAATTTACCTCTAGTCCTTAAGGCACTCTATCCCCTCTATTTCACTCTATCCCCTCTACATATCCCCATTCTTCTCTCATTACAGCCCAATACATCCGGTTGCTCCTCTAATACCAATTTAGTCACTGTGCCTCTCTCACACCTCTCAGCTCTCCTGTCTCTCACTGCTCTCTTTCCTGCCTGGAACTCCCTCCCCCTTCCCATCCAGCAGACCATCCCTCTCCCCTCATCTTCAAAGCCCTATCTTTGTCTCCTCCAGGAAAACTTCCCTGGTTAATCTTTCCTCTCCCCACCTTATTGTGTCCCCTGGGCATTAGAGGTTTTACCCTCTAAGCACTTGAGGGCGGGGAGTGGGGATTAATTTCCTAAGAGCTCTTCTGTACAAATATTTAACCTCAGTTGCTTCCTCCTAGCTGTAATTTATTTTAATGTTCCCGTCTCCCCTGATAGACTGTGAGGTCCTTGAGGGCAGGGAGCGCTCATGAGCATTTAACACCATGCTCTGTGCAGAGAAAGTGCTCAGTAAATACTATCGATTGGTTGCTTAGGTATGGCTTAACCATTTCCCGATTCCAGGCTGGGCGGCGGGGAGGGGAGCTCCTCTTGGGGTTAAGTGGTGTTGGAAAGACAGACTACATCATTTGAGTGTAGCAGTGGCTAGAGCACGGGCCTGGGAATCAGAAGGTCGTGGGTTCTAATCCCGGATCCGCCACTCGTCTGCTGTGTGACCTTGGGCAAGTCACTTCATTTCTCTGGGCCTCAGTTACCTCCTATGTAAAATGGGGAATGAGACTGTGAGCCCTCTGTGGGACAGGGACTGTGTCCAACCCAATTTGCTTGTATCCACCCCACTGCTTAGTACAGTGCCGGGCACACAGTAAGTACTTAACAAATACCACAATTATTATTATTGTCACTTGACTTCTCACGAGTGCTAGACTGAGTCACCCTTTGCAGAATGAGATGGCACCTCTGCCCTAGAGCTGCTTTTCTTTATAGCCCTGCCCACAACTGGCCCAGCTCCGTCCCTGGTGGCCCCTAACTCTTTGACCTTCTCTCTTTCTTGCCAGGTGGACCATGGCTCAGTTCTCTCAGAAGAGAGGGCAGAGGAGAGACGATGACGGGCTGGGCAGTGCTGTGGATTTCTTCCTGGCCAATGCCAGGCTAGTGCTGGGTGTGAGTGGGGCAGCCATCTTGGGCATTGCCACCCTGGCAGTGAAACGGGTAAGAACAAAGAGAAGTGATTTCCTGGGACAAGAACAGATATCGTCGGGGTTGAGGAGGGGCTCCTGGGATGGGGTCAGCGGGGACAAGCCGGCTCTGGCGACTTTGTCAGTCTCCTGCATTTCAGCCAGAAATCAGCAGAGTGTTTAGAGTGCGGAGCGAGGCTGGTTTGGGGTTGAGAAGTTGCGCAGTCCAGCTCTGGCATGGACAGAATGCCAACTGAGATTCTCCTTCTGCTGGGTCCAGTGAGCCGATTGGTCCCCCACTCTCACAGCTCAGGCCAGCATTCGCCCAGCTCTGCGCTTTCCCCGAGAGAGTCCCGATCTATCACCCTGATAATTGTGGAGCATCCTGACTCCCTGAGTGCCCGATGGGACAACGGACCACTTGGGGTTTGGGGCCCCGTCTCGACCGTTCCAGGCCAACTCTGCCGTCCATCACAGGGACCTGGGCCCAGGGACAGAACAGGGGGAGAGATACCTCTGCCCTAACTTCAGGAGCCAGGATGGTTAGAGTTGGGCCCAGCCGAAGGGATTGGGAATCTCCCCTGGGGCAGAATTGTGAAACCCAGGGCCTGCAGCAGGATTGCAAAGGGTTTCAGCCAGCTGAATGGCTTTATTCTCGGGAGGAGAGGAGCTTGGACGGGAATGGGTTCATTTGACTCCTCAAACCCAAGTCACCAATGGACAGCATGTATGGCCGTCTGCACACAACCACCATTACCGGAATAAAAAGGCAGAAAACCTGCTTTGGCCTCTGAGCTGGGCGTGGGCAGCTGGGCCGAGTTCTCGCTGTGTTTTGGAAGTCTTGTGTAACAGTGGGTTCTCGGCCCGTGAGGGTTTTTCCAGGGTTTCAAGCCATCCCAAGCGGACCTCACTGAGCGTGGTGTCGGGCAGGCTGGAAATATGGAACCCGATATTGGCCGTGGCAGGCAGTGGGACCAAATAAGAAGTGACCTGGAGCTCGTCTTGGTTCCCCATTGGGCGGTTTCCCCATGGCTCTGTGGTGCTGTAGCGCATCCCTCCTCTGAAGGGAGTTCCTGCCCACTTTTGGCTGGGCCTGCCTCCTTTGTGTCCCTTGGCACCACAAGGGTCACCATGAGGGGCCCAGCCGGGTTAGCCTTGGGTCGACCCACTCGGCTCCGGGGGCTCGGTTTCTGCGGGCCAGGCTCTGGTCTGGGCAGGACCCTGCTGTCCGGCTGCTCCTCGTTACGGCCACTGAGTGGCTGATGAAACCCCAGGAGATGCCAAGAGTTGGAGCCTTACTCTCTTCCAAGAGGCTCTTCACAGGCAGTCTCACCGGCCCACTGACCTCCCCGTTACCCAGAAAGAGCAGCAGGTGAGGCTAACGCTGTGCTCAGGTCCCTCAGGGAGGAAACATCCCTGGACCTGTGAAAGGCTCCGAGTCAGAGAGCACCTACTCCAAAGGAAATAGGTGGCTGAGCCTAGGGTATAACATCGACCATCGGGGAGGGTGATCCCAGTGCTGCAGAGCCCGTGGGGAAGGATCTAATGACTGAACTGAGCCCTCTGGGGTTCTTCATGCCTGACTCTTGCTTTTGTGCTCTGCCCCACAGCTCATTGACCGAGCCACCAGTCCCCCCGACAAGGACGATGCCAAAGCAGAACAGAAGTCCATTGAGGAGAGCTGGCAGGAGCTGAGCCTGCTCAAGGCCTCGCCAAGACCTCAGCCCAAGCCCGGCCGGGAGGCGCTCAGTCAACCCCAGCTGGCTCTGGCCCAGTCCCCGCCTGCCCCAGGTCAGCCGGGATGCTAATCCCGTTGGGTTTAATTGGGATCGGCCCCTTCAATGGGAGGGTTGACTTCAGTCAGCAGGATCCACCACCAGCCCGTAGCCTGGAGGTTGTCACCTGGCTTAGGCAGGCAGCCAAACTCACTGGGTTCAGTTTGTCCTGCTGTGGATGTATCAGGTCTCTTAGCCCACCCTTCTGGGGTCTCCTTGTCTGAGAGCAGTGAAAGGGCTGGAGTTCTGGGGCCTATAACTGGCCTGTTGCTCTGTTTTCAGTCAGTGAGCAGCATGGCCTAGTGGAGAGAGCAAGGACCTAGGTTCTAATCCCAGCTCTTTCACTTCCCTGCTGTGAGACCTTGGGCAAGTTGCTTCTCTGTGCCTCAGTTTCCTCTGTAAAATGGGGATTCGATACCTATTTTCCCTCCTACTATGTGCCCCATGTAGGGCAGGAACTGCATCGAATCTAATTAATTTGCATCCACGCTAGCATTTAGAACAGTGCTTTGCAAATACCAAATAATGTAAGGTATTTTATCAAGCACCTGTTTTGTGCAGAGCACTCCACACTTGAGAAAGCACAGGGAGACAGACATTTAAAGTAAACTATAGATAGGGGAAGTCATCGAGTATAAAGATATGTACACAAGGGCTGTGCAGTTGTGGGGGTTGGGTAAGTACCTGGTGCTTAGTACAGTGCTTGGCACATAGTAAGAACTAAACAAATACCACAGTTATTATTATTACCTGAGAGCTTACGGGGAACAGACTCAAGTGCGTAGGTGATGCAGTAGGGAGGAAAAAATAGGGTAGGGAGATGAGAGATTAATCAGGGAAGCCTTCCCCTAGAAGTTGTGATTTGGAAGAGTTTTGCAGATTGGGGAGAGCAGTGGTCCCCCAGATGAAAGTTTCAAGCAGGAGGAAGGGCGTGAACAAGGGATCGCTGGTGAGAGATGTTTCTTTCATTTAGACCCAGCTTGGTCTCTCCTGATTTTTCTGGGAGAGATGGAAAAGGCGAAGCAGTCCCCCATGCCCATTCCATTGTCTCTGGGGTCTTCTGGGATGAACCCGTGGATTTTTCTCATCCATAGTTGCTGTGGAGTCTCATTCCATCACCCCAAGTCACCCTGATTGTGAAAACCTGACATGGGACTGGGAATTGGGGTGAGAGCACCCCAGCCCGAGATCTGCCTGCTCTTCTACGATTTTCTTAGATGGAGCCCCCTGAGGGACAGGGGTCTTGTCTAGATCCCAAACATGTATTCTTTCCCAGTGCTTAGTACAGTGCTCTGAGCACAGTAAGCACTTAATATTGTTAGAGTTATCACTACTGGCCTATAGCCTGACCCCCACGCAGCTTCCCCCTCCTCGCCACCGGATCCCACACTGAGTGTTGAAAGAAGGTCCAGGGAGAGGATGTGGCCACAGTCCCTGACTAGGTCCGGTCTCTTCCTGTATCACCACAGAGAAATGAGGTTTTGGTCGAGGCAAGAAGGCAGGCTTTGAGTCACCTGTTGAGTCTGACTCCGGTCAGCTGGGCTCTCAAACTTCAGGCCAGGCCGGCCTCACACATCGTTGTTCCCAGGAGCCGAAGTCAGGTGCAGCTCTGACTTCTGTTCTTCCCGAAGTTTGCTGCCCCATTCAAGGAGCCAAGGGCTTCCGAAAGTGGCAGGCAGATGGAATAGGATTGGGGTGGGAGGGCTTTTGGAAAAAAGTGCTCCTCGCCTTGCTATGTGTTTCTTATCCAGGCAGGAGACTGTTTTTATTACCCGCTTTATGAGCCTCTTGGGCCTCCCCTGTACCCACCTCCAAAGAGCTCTAAGCACTGGACACACTCCTCAACTGGAGGGATAAGGAGGGATATGGGGTGACTTACAGTCACTCGACAGAAGACTGAGAACAGAAAAGGGAAGTGACCGGTCAGGAGTGAAGCCAGGATTAGCAGAATCCCAGCCCAGGGCTCCCTCCCCCTATCTCCTGTCTTCTGAATAATAATGGAGGTATTTGTTAAATGCTTACTATGTGCTGAGCACTGGGGTAGTTACAAGATAGTCAGGGAGGACATTGTCCCAGTCCCCTGTAGGGAGAACAGTGCTTTGCACACAGTAATTGCTCGATAAATACGATGGAATGAATGGGGACTTTATTATTATTTGTTATTACACAATGATAATAATGGTATTTTGTTAAGCACTTACTACATGCCAGGCTCTGTACTAAGTGCTGGGGTAGATACAAACAAATTGTACTGGACACGGTTCTTGTCCCATGAGGGGCTCAGAGTCTCAACCCCCATTTTACAGGTGAAGTAAGGCCCAGAGGAGTAATGGACGCACAGCAGACAAGTGGCGGAGCCGGGATTAGAACCCATGACTTTCTGACTCTCAGGGCCGGACTCTATCCGCTACACCCTGCCGCTTCTTGGAATTTAACGACCGAGTGAGCAGATCACGGGGTCGGGGGGAGCGGGCCTGTAATTGCCATTCTAGAGGCGTCCTCTAAAGGGTTTCTTTTTCCCCCTTCCCAACCCCTTGCAGTGCCTCCTCACGAGCCCGTGCCCAAGCCCTCCGTGCTTCTGTGCCTCACGCTTCAAGAGAAACTTCTCGCCTTCTACCGAGACCACGTGGTCATCCCCGAAGCCCAAGTCGCCCTGGCCCGGCAGCTGGCCACCGACATCTGCCGAGAGCTGCAGGGCTCCCTGCGCGGCAAGTTCCCGGCGCTGCCGTGGGGGAGCGTGTTCCTGAGCGGCTCGCTGTTCGACGGGCTCGAGGTGGCGGCGGGGGCGGCCAGCCGGGCCTGTCTGATGGTGCCGCTGGCCCTGGAGGCCGGGCTCTGGACTTCATCCCGGGGGAGGACACCATCGTGAACGACCCCCGCCGCTGGATGATCCGGAGGACTCAGCTGGAGTTCGCGCCCCGGGGGAGCAGCCCTTGGGACCGCTTCACGGTCGGCGGATACCTGTCCTCCGACGTCCTCAACGACACGCTCCACGGGGCCCTGGTGGGCTCCGTCAACTGGCCCGCCATCGGCGGCCTGCTGGGCTGCGTCCTCCGGCCGGCGGTGGCCTCGGAAGAGCTCACAGTCGAAGTCCGGCACGACCGGCTCAAGATGAGCATCGCCCTTTTCCCGATGGCGGAAACCGAGGACAAGGTCCTCCTGGCCGTGCCCCGGGAGGGCCCCGTGGGGAACCTCTGGCGGCAGAGCTTCTACCTGGCGGAGACCACCAAGCTGCGGGAGCTGGACGGCGGGGACGGGGGCGTGCGGAGACGCTGCCTCCGGCTCCTCAAGGGGGTCTGCCGACGCCACCCGGCTCTGAGCAAGCTGAGAGGGAGCCACCTGGCCCAGGTGATCCTCCGCCTGAGCGAGGCCGAGACGGACTGGACGGAGGACTCCTTAGCCGATCGGTTTCGGCAGGTGATCGAAGAGCTGATTGGCTACTTGGAGGAGGGGGCCCTGCCCTGCTACTTCGATCCACGCATCAACTTGTTCGGCGAGTTACGGGAAGAGGAGATCGACGACATGGGGTACACCCTGTACAGCGCGGTATCCGCGCCTGAGATTTTGCTGTAGACGCAGGATTAGGGTCTGGGGAGATTTTTCAACTGGGCTTATGCGCTTGGCTCCTCTTGTTTCGGGAGGGGGCCCGGGAGGCTGACGAGAGCTCCTCTTTGTAGCTACTCCCAGTGGTGGTCTCCTTACGCTGGGGATGGAGAAGAAAAGGGGTTCTCGGAGAGGGGGATGGCCGGGCTGGAGTAGAGTCCCGGCCTCCTGACGCTGCTGACGTAACCGGTTCATTCAAATTCGGGATCTGGTCCGTGGATTCGGTCCCTGATCCTCCCCTTGGGAAAGCAAAGTACCCAACAGCGGCTGATGAAATTCAAGAGATCCCAGGAAAGGGAAGCTCCCTTGGAGCCCTAGCCCGTCCCTGGCCACGACGAGACGACCTTGGGGGCCACTTGCCTAACTCCAGCACTGAATCCGATGATCCGGTGTGAGTTACCAGCCCACAAGTGTCTCGACGAATGGAGTTGAAGACGGGGAAAGGGAAACTTGGGAATGAGCCTTGGGGGGGGAATCACCTCTTTCCAGGCCTGGAATTTAAGTATTTATCTTCACGATGGAAAAGAGACTTCCCATTCTGGGGCTGGGGCCCCTAAATTCTCAGTTTCAGAATTGATTCTATGGGCATGTGGATGGTCACCGCTGACTTTTAGTGTTCATCCTGCTGAAGGGTTGTGGAAACAGCTATGGCCATTTTAAGACCGGTTTTTCTGACTTTAAAATGTCTTTTCCCCCACTAGCTGTTCATGACCGGTGCTCCTCTAGGGCCATGACATCCCCTTCTCTCTCTGCATGCTTGTCTACTCTCCCTGGAGAGGAGAGCTTCCTCCAGAGGGAAGCAGGTACCATTATTGGCTGACTTCCGGTGTGTTTGATGCTTTTCGTGTGCTCTCGAAGAGAGAGGTTTCCTAATGGCTGCTACTTTTGATACCCAGTATTTTAAAATCTGCAGAGAATGTTTCTAAAGAGACCTTGGCTTCAGAACCACCCCGTCCCATGTACTAAAACATAATGGTTGAAGCTGACGTGAACGAGACTCTGGTTTGCATTTTTCTCTGGCACTATTATTTTATTGATGGAAGGTGGAGATAACTTGTTTCTCCAAGCACTATAAATCCTTCTCATCTAAAAATCTTTGCCATTTCCTTCACTCGGAGCCAAGCTATTTTTCAAGGAATGTGAATGAGAATAAAGGAAGATCAATTGTATGTGAAAATGGGTTTTGTGTTGGATTGCCGAATGCCTTCTGTTGACACACTCTCGCATCTAGAAAAGCTTTCTAGAAATTGCAACCATCCTGGTTGCCAGAATGGACACCCGGTTTGGGGTACACTAAAGGGTGATGGATCATTAGTCCAGCATGATTTTTCAAAAAGAAAGCATGTACAATTACTTCCCTACGGAGACTTGAAGAGAAAGTGCTGCCTGAGCGGGTTAAATTATATTTATGGATTTTTGTGTGTGTGTGTGTGTGTGTGTGTGCCTCTAAGTGCGAGAACTTTGGAGAACTCATAATAATAAAATGCTGTGTGTGTTTACAGGGTGCTTGTCTTCCAGGTGGTGGGATCTCTGTGACTTACATTAGCTACTGGAACTGCCCATCCCCATAGCAGGGAGACTCAACTCATGTAATAAAGGCGAACCGTGGTCACAGGACTCTTCTTTTCTCCTGGGCTAGAGGCAGAGGTTCTTCCCATTTGACACATGGGAGTGGGAAATTGAGGCAAGAAATAGAGGCCTTATCCAAGATTGTGCTGCACATAGTAAGCATGCATTAAATTCCAGATCGAGAAACAGCGTGACTTAATGGAAAGAGCATGGGCTTGGGAGTCAGAGGTTGTGGGTTCTAAACCTGCCTCTGCCACTTATCAGCTGTGTGACTTTGGGCAAGTCACTTCCCTTCTCTGGGTCTCAGTTTCCTCATCTGTAAAATGGGGATTAATACTGTGAGCCCCACATAGGACAACCTGAGTACCCTGTATCTCCCCCACTGCTTAGAACAGTGTTTGGCACATAGTAAGTGCTTAACAAATACTATTATTATTATTATTATTACCAGACTGACTATTGGGCAGTCACCAGAACTAGAATTCAGTTTCTCTGAATCTTAGCCTATCATTCATACAATGTAGTCACTCTCACTACCCCGGTGACTTAAAACTGGAATAAATGCCACCACTCAGACTTTCTGGGATACATCATATTCTTCCTCTCCTTTATCATTTTAAAAGACCACTCCTTTTCAGAGGTCAAAGGAGTTTCTATTCCTATTTCCCTCCTGCTGCCTGTCTCTCAGCTGCTCTGCTGGTCACTTATACCTCCGTCAGTTTACCTCATCTCAAAAACGTCGAATAAAGATTTAGTGGAGGAGGGAGAGGGTGGTAACTAAGAGCTAGCATGAATCTTTCGGGATCACTTAGCTTTTCTTTGTGGTGCAACCTCTGACCCTTCAGGAGCTGAAGTAACAAGGCAAAGGTAAAGAGGTCAAAGTTCTGTAGACGCGATTCTGACTCTCCAAGGTAAGCCTGTGCGGTTGTTTTTTTTCTAACTCCTGAAACTTCCATTGCTCTCCATGTTTGTCACCTAATCCTCACCTTCCTAGTCAATAGTACTAGAGGTGATACTATCCCCGTATTAGAATGGAGGAAAACAACACTTGGGAAAGGGGCTTGCCCTTGGAATCATTTACACCCAAAAATTGTGGACCTCTTCTGTTTTTGACCTACGAGAGCCATAGAAACTAACGTAGCAACTTTGCTCAACAGGCCTTCCTACTAAGGACCTTATTGTCCAGGCTACAGCAGTTCAGAGAACAAGGCTTTAACAACCCTAAGGCTACTAGTACCGTGTAGATTGAAACAGTTTCTCTCCTCAGCAGCCATATAAGGAGTGAGACTCGATCAGCGTACTTTGTTAGAAACTCTGTGTTCTGGTCTATTAATACATCAGCTCAAACAGACTAAAGACCCTCTAGATAACTGCAGCATTTGTTAAGCAATATTGTTTTTAATGGTATTTTTTTAAGCGCTTACTATGTACCAGGCACTGTTCTAAGGCCTGGGGCAGATACAAGATAATCAGGTCCCCAGGTGGGGCTCACAGTCCAAGTAAGAGGGAGAATGGGTATTGAATTCCCATTTTACAGATGAGGTAACTAAGTCACAGAAAGGGAAGTGATTTGCCCAAGACCAAACAGCAGACAAGTGGCAGAGCAGGGATTAAAACCCAGGTCCTCCGACTTCCAAGTTCCGGGCTCTTTTCACTAGGCCCCACTGCTTCTAGACATCAGGTGACTGCTAACCGGCTCTAAGGTCACTTGGGTGTCGGTTTCAGCTTGCCTGTGGAGGAGAGAAGGCTCCTTTGTTTTACAAAGGGGTATCTGGATTAAATTCTTAAGGTTGTTTGGTCAGAGGGTATTATGTAGCCTCTTAATGGGACGGGGGTAGAAATTTTTCTTAACATTCCTCCAGGTGAGAATGCCCCCCGGGAGCTCTAGTGGTCTCAGGGCTCTGGCCCTGCTGTCTGACTTGAAACCAGAGACCAGCGCTGGAGTAAACGGTCTTCAGCTGCCAGGAAGAGCTGAGGTTTATTTTTAGACAGCAGCTGCTCCGCAGAGGGATCGGAGGAGGAAAAATGAAACCTGATGTCTCCTCACCCGCCAAGTTCCTGTCCGAGAATGTCTTGATGAAGGAACCCCAGCTGGCTTTAAGGTTGAAAAGGCCACGAGCAGCGGGGTGGGCTTTAGGGTGTGTGGGATCAGACTCGACCCCTAGCAAAAGCCAACTGCTACAGATGGAGGTGTTGAAGGCACAGCTCCTGCACAATAATGTTGACGTATAGAGAGCTGACACCTTTGTGTCTGTTCCCCTTACAACTGCTAGCCAGGGGGTCGGGTGCTTGCAGCCTGGAAGGCTGGGAGGGCAGATAGAATCGTTCTATGAAATTGGTGGGGTGGAGGTCCAAAAGGCAAAAGATTTTCCTCCATCACCAGGTACTTTGAGGTGGGAGAAGGTGCTTCCTTACTCTCCCTCAAATTTCTAAGAACTTCAGTGCCCTTTTGGAATAAGAATTTAAAAGATACTTTTATTTCACATGGGCTACAGGACACAATTCTAGCAGCTTCTGGGCTGGAAGAGTTGCTCTTGGGAGGGGGAGCAGGGGAAACGCACTTGTTTTGACAACTTCAGACCTCTGCTAATGAAGGCTTGCTCTCTCTCATCCTTTACTGACATTCAGGGATCCAGTCAACCCCTTGGTAGAGGTAGAGATCAGATGGGATGTGGTCTGGAGTCCCCCATGGTTCATCAAGCAGATTGGTCAGCAGTGTCAACTTCAGTGCACGAACTGAGCCCCCTCCCCTCGCAAGCTGACAAAAGGCCACGTCTGAGTCTAGGGCCCTGAGGGAGAAGGCCAGCTTCAACGACTTTTGACGGCTTGGGCTTTCTGAGGTTGCAGCAATCTGTTAAAGTGCAAGTGCAGGAGAGAATTTCCTGCTGCTGATGACTGAAAACTGGTATACACAGGTATTTAGTCCTTGCAGTACAACCTGACCCCAAAAACTGGGCGGGGGGGAATCTTCTCTGCCAGCAGGTTGCCCTCGGCCTGTGCCAGTCCAGAGCTCATCCGAAACCGGTTGATTTGTCACAGACCAGCATGAGATCCGTGGCTCGATGTACGTGAAACAGGGCGACCAGGAAAAGGCTGCATTTCTAGAATGTCCTTCCCAGTGTCTGCTGTTCCAAGTGTTGCACAGCCTTCTGGGGTTGTTACAAAAATAACCACTGATTGTCCTTAAGGGAGCGGGTGGGTCTGGGGCCACAGTTCCCCTGGCCCCCCGTCACCTATTCTGAGGGCAGGAGACCCGCGTATGTCCCGGCTGGTGGCACAATCCACAAGTACGTGGTCTCTTGGAGGTGGGCCTGGTGGCTGTGGAATTGGCTCCAGGTCTTTTGCTTCTCCCTCTTGGCCCGCGTTGCTGACCTCTGCCTCCAAACCCTTGTGCGGAAACAGTCCCTGTGGAGAGAGGCAAGTTGAGGGTCGGAGAAGCGTGGGGAGGGCCAGCCCCAAAGCTCTGAAGATGCTGTTTAGTACCTACATCAGCTAGCGGCTTTCTCCGAAAGGATAAGAATGCTCTTTACAGAGTCACAGGTGAACTACAGCTGAGGTTTATTCACCCTAGAAGGGCGAACACAGTGAAATTAGGGTTAGGAAAGATAGGACGATCGACTGGTCGATGCCCAGAGACCCTCTCCAGCCACTCCTGGAGGTAGGTGCAAGGTTCTGGAAGGTAGGTAGAGCCAAAAACGGCAGCGGGAGGGTACCTGCGGCCCACTCCCTCCCAGAATGGAGGATGCATGCAGGCTCTGATGGGCCTCATTCACCAGAGGTCGGCCATTTTGGTGGCCTATTGGTGGAGCCCTGGATCTGACCGTCAAATCAAGGTCCTCTGAGCTAAAGGAGGAGAAAGCCGGGAGGTGGGTGTGCAGCCCCCAATGGGTGCAGTTTGGTGGGGGAGAAACAGGGGACACCTCCTTTGACACCCAAGAAGGTTAGCCGCCCCGGTCCCAACTCTGCAGCCAACTGTGGAAGTGGCCCATAGACTACCATCGGAGGTTGAGGTTCAACCTGTAGTAATACATCCTTCGCCTCACACCCTCCTATTTCCTTTAACAGTTAGGCTTTCAAAAGTAGTGGATAGTGTGTGGGTGGGTGTGTACTTTTTCATTTTGGAGCAGCAGAATCCCAGGCCCAGAGAGGTTGGCTGGGTTGCCCAAGTCAGCATGGATAAATCCATAATGCATGCATGGAAGTGGTGCCCCCAAAGTGATGGCCAGACTCCTGCTTCCAGTCCTGGGGCTTTGCCCCAAGTTAACTCAGGGATTTTTCATCTCAGACAGGGTCCTGAGGTCCATATCTAGGCTCCTGTCCAAGGACCATGGCCTGTTAGTTTGGTGTCTACAGTGCAAATCATGCTCCAATCCTCCACATCCTTATTTGGGTTCCCCACAGCTTAGTTCCCAGCTAGTGCAGAGAGCCACAAGATGTGTATGTGTGTTTGGGGGATAGCGGGGAGGCGGTGTGCTGGGCCACGCTCTCCCCACCCCCACCACAATCCCAACAATCCTCCTCTCCTGCCCACTTTGCAATGGCACAGCAAATGTCAGCTGTTCATTCTCTCACATTCACACACCCCACCCCCCTCTGGGAAGGAGCAACAGCCCCCCATGCCCTCAAGCGATGCCCTTCCTGATCTCCCAACCATTCTCACCTGGTGCCATATTTTCATCTGCCCACTGGAAGAAACCGCACTGCTGCTCTCTCGGCTTCTGACATGTGTGGAACTCGCGTCCCTTGTTGGGTCCATCCTTCTGGACTACCCGGGTGATGGCCGGCTGGTTGCACATGCAGACGGCGCCCCCGCTGTCTCCGCCACCTCCGGAGCTCCCGTATCCCTCCCGGCTTCCTCCGGCGGGAGGGGGTGCCGGGATCACCGCCGTCCTCCTCTCCGCTGAGGCGCCACCTTCTGCCTGCTGGTCAGCCCAGAGGAAAAAATTGCAAGCACCTGCACCGCATTTGTAAAACTGCCTGCCCTGATTGGGTCCGTCCTTCCGGACTGTAAGCAGCAGCGCCTCTTGGCCACAGTTGCACATCACAGAGTTGCTCCCTTCGGCGGCAGCGGGGAACGACAGGTGAGTCCCGGAGGAGGGGTTGGGAGGTCTGTTCCGTCCCTCAGGGGGTGGCCTGGGTTGGTGGTTGTATCTACTCCCCATTCGGTTTAGGGACTGGTTAAGTTGTACGTGGCTGGCCGGATGGAGGGCTCTTGGGGGACCTTGAAAATATCGTAGGTCCAGGATCTCCCTGAGGGTCTCATCGCATCCTCCGATACACCCAACGAACTCCAGTGGCATAGTTGGGGGAATACTGCCGCGCTTGAATTTGAATTTCAACCTGTTGACAGACAAGATTTTTTTTTTTAATGTTAAAATTCCAATGCCACAGGAATCTGAATACCTTCCCCACGCGGCTCTTGCCTCTCTGACCCAGAGCTGCGTTTACTCCAGGCCTTTCCCCAGCCACCAGTATCCTACAGGCCTCTGGGAACACAAATCCGAGGTGACTTAACGGCTCAGTCCAGATCACGGGGAGCATTGGCTTCCTCACGCTGGGGGGCCGGATGGGCAGCTCGGGGGACTCCTTTTGCCTCTGGGACACAAGCTAGAACCGGAGAGCAAATTCATTCATTCATTCAATAGTATTTATTGAGCGCTTACTATGTGCAGAGCACTGTACTAAGCACTTGGGATGAACAAGTCGGCAACAGATAGAGACGGTCCCTGCCGTTTGACGGGCTTACAGTCTAATCGGGGGAGACGGACAGACAAGAACAATGGCACTAAACAGCGTCAAGGGGAAGAACATCTCATAAAAACAATGGCAACTAAATAGAATCAAGGCGATGTACAATTCATTAACAAAATAAATAGGGTAACGAAAATATATACAGTTGAGCGGACGGGTACAGTGCTGTGGGGATGGGAAGGGAGAGGTGGAGGAGCAGAGGGAAAAGGGGAAAATGAGGCTTTAGCTGCGGAGAGGTAAAGGGGGGATGGCAGAGGGAGTAGAGGGGGAAGAGGAGCTCAGTCTGGGAAGGCCTCTTGGAGGAGGTGATTTTTAAGTAAGGTTTTGAAGAGGGAAAGAGAATCAGTTTGGTACCCTGCCTAATCGCCCAGACTCAAGAAGCTTTAAGTTCCAGCTTCTACACGTGCCATTTGCCACTCCATAGAGCCCGAGATATTCCTGATGAAAGGCTCTATTTACTTCAGAGCTGAATTATGATGGCAATAAAGTGTCAAAGTGACCTGAGCGAATATGCTCCATTCTGCCGAAACACACGTGTTTTGACTAGAATGCCTCTGGGGAACCAGGGACCATTCTTCCATCGATGTGAGCTTGTCTGGAGGCAAGGCAGCACGGTGTCAGAAGAAACAACTGTATACCTAAGGTGTGGTGTCTGACAGGAACCAGCTACGAGAAGGCAAACCCTGGGCAGGAGAACAGGGTGATTTAACACTGTCACGTTACTTCTGGTATAAAGTCAAATGGAGAGGTGGTGGAGTTCAGGGTTGGACCTAGCAAGCTTGAAAACAATCCTGAGGTACAGCCCTTCTGCCCATTCCTGGGAAGCCAGAATGTGCCAGCACAAGTATTTTTATTTTTTAAAATTCATTTTAAGGTATTTGTTAAGTGCTTACTATGTGGCAGGCACTGTCCTAAGCACCGGGGTAGAGACAAGCTTATCAGGCTGGATACAGTCCATGTCCCAATTGGGGCTCACAGTCTTAATCCCCCTTTCGCAGGTGAGGTAACTGAAGCCCAGAAAAATGAAGTGACTTGCCCAAGGTCACAGAGCAGGCAAACGGCGGAGCCGGGATTAGAACCCAGGTCCTCTGACGCCCAGGCTCTTTCCACTAGGCCACGCTGTCTCTCACGTCCCCACATCCCCTGGCCAGGCCTTATTCGCAGTCCTTTTCCCTGACTGTGCTGCCCACAGAAATACACCTTCTCTACCCACCCCTGCAGAAAGGAAAAGAATTTGAAGTCAAACATTAACTCTCTGGGTTGGAGGCATTCTGTAAAAATCTTACTTGTAAACTGGATGAGGTACACAGTCGGGACACACACTGTCATCCTTGCTCACTTCCAAGACAGAGTCGGGAAACCACACTGCTGCTTTACAGGCTGGATAACCCAGGCAACCGAGGTAGAACCTAGGAGAGACACAGGGCCAGGATGACCTAAAAATGTTCTCGTCACTGCAATGGATGGAACATGAAGGCTCTCGGGCCCGTTTCCCTTCTGCCCCAAAAGCCAGTCTAGAGAAGCGGTGGCCAAGCCCTGGTTCTTATCCGCTAGCTGTGTGGCTTCGCCGCTTAGTCCGTATTTCCCCGCCACGGTGGGCCATTGCTCTGGCCGGTTTGGTGGCCTTGGACCAAGAGGGGTGCGGGACACAGCCCCACCTCCACCGACTCTCGCTTGCCAACCCTACTCAGACTGCACTTACCCGCCATTCTTCTTGGTTTTGAGAACCATATCCTTGTTACACTGAGGACATTTCCTGATGGGCACTGGCATTGCTGGGTAGATTTCTTCTTGCTGGCTCACTTCTGCCGCTTCCCCAAAGTACTGAGATAGTGCTTCGTCCAGTCTGAAAAAGAAGGGGCCCGGAGAAGGAAATGAGAATGCCATTAGTGAGAGGTTGGATAGAGAGTACTCGGCTCCTCTTCTATTTAAAATAAGTAATAATGGTAATTGTTAAGCTCTTACTATGTGCCAAGCACTGTTCTATGCACTGGGGTAGATACAAGTTAATCAGGTTGGACCTAGTCCCTGTCCCACACTGAGCTCACAGTCGTAATCCCCATTTTGCACATGAGGGAACTGAGGGATAGAGAAGTGAAGTGACTTGCCCAGGGTCACAGAGCAGACAAGGGACGGAGCTGGGATTAGAACCCAGGTCCTTCTGACTCCCAGGCTCGAGCTCTGGCCACTAAGCCACGCTATTTCTCCAGGGGTCGGTTACTTCTGTTCCAGTGAGGGTGGTGACTGAGTCAGTGCAGCTGCTCCAGTGGAAAAGCTGGGCTCCGGCCAGCCGGCCGGCACGCCAACCCCACTCCTTCCTGGGGACACAACTGTTGGATTGTGAAAGCAGTGGCAAATAAACAACACACTACGGTTCCAAATGCAATCTGAACAGAGTCAATAGGATCAATCTGACTGTTACTTTCAGTTGTTTTGAGTCGTTAGTGGGGTTTTTTTGCAAATGTGGACAGGGAAAAACATGCTATTCCTGCAAAATGTAATGCTTGTGTCTTGCTAAATTGAGAAGCACCCTCAAACTATCCACCCTCCACAACACAAAACGAAAACACAAAACTCCCAACAACTATCACGGGTTTCTCAGTCTGGCAATTTGGAGGAATGGCCGCCTGCAATTGCATTGCTCAATTCGGATCAAGGTCACGGCCGCCTTCTGAAGTAGAGGACCGCCTTCTGAAACGGAGGACTGCCTGATACCAGTCAGGGGAACCCTTAAGGAACTCTCCTAGGAGGTATGGAAGCATAATGGTCAAAGTCCTGTATTTGCCCCCTTCTCTCCCTGAACCTTTTCAGCTGTAGACCAGCCTCTGGTTACCAAGACAATCCAGTTCACAACACACCTTCACCTGGTTCTCTAGGAGTAGCTGAAAACAAGATGAAGCTACTCCTTTAGTGGGATTGAGAGGGTCTAATCACTTTGAGAACCTTGCCCCAAAGGGTATTGCTGACCATTCTGATATACTTATTCCGTATTGTACTTTGAGTAAAATAGAAGTTGTACTGTTTAAAAGGAAGCTCTGGTTTGCTCAGAACTTTGCTGATCTTAGGGGAATCTCGGCCACTCAACCGCCTCGCCCTACTAGTGCTGGAAGAAGCGCTAGTAATAATAACCTTGTCTCTGACATACCCTTTTAGTTTAAGTTTTCTTCCACAGAGTGGAGAGGGCACATATGGTTTTGGATACACCAGCTTGGTCTGAACTGGGCGCTTGTTGTTTCAAAACTAGAAGCATACAAGAATGTCAGCCAGAGAAACCTTTTGGCCTTAGCACGGTTCTCAGCGTTCTGGCAGTGGAGTGAGGGGAGAAGGGCAAAGCCACTGCAGATGTCCTTCCTAGACGGTTGTCACAATCGGGGGGATGCCCACGAACAATCAAGAGGCACAGAGGAAGACACCATCTCATGCAATAATTTCCATCTGCACTCTCAGCCTAATGCTTTTGACAAAATTTACAAGTACCAAAGCCTGCCAATGCTTGAGATAAGTCAAACTGTTATGAAACACCCAGATTCTGAAAAATGTTGTCCTCAGCATAAGGCTAGCCCCAGGCAGTGGTGGTTATTTTCTACTCTTATTCAAACATCTCATTTCACAAATGCCCGGTAATCTCTGACGAGATCCAGCGGAACGTTGTTCTGATAGCAAACGTCCCCTAGGTACTCACTTGTTGGCTTTGGCCGCTGCTTCAATGAAAACTTGCCTATATTTCTGAACTTGTTGCGTTAGAACCACAAACTTGTCCTTCTTCCCTTCACAGATGAGCTTCAAGTCGGCCTCCAGCTCAGCCCGCAAGTTAGGTTTGGACATCTCATACCCCATGGCATCATATCCTGAGGAGGGACACTTGACCTTTGAGTAAACTACAACTATTCCACTAGGAATATCCGGTAAGACCACTGGTAAAATATCCCCACCCCCGCCGGCCCCCCATCACCGTGGTGGTCTGCCCTTACCTTCCACAAGCCCCATGCCCAGATGCCCCGGGAGGAATCTCTTGTCTGCCGTGAGTCCCACGTACATCCGTGATTTGATGGTCTCGATGTGCTCCGCGTGGGTGGCATCTGTGCCTAGAAGTGATTTCTCAGTCACTTTGGAATCCAGCACGTTCAAGACAACAGCTCGAAAGGGCTGCAGAAGGTTTCCTAGGTTTAGCTTTGGCCAAATTTGGCTGGGGCCCACCAAGTTGTCATAAGCCACTCTGACCCTGTTAAGATTCCTACTCCTCTGTGGATTTTGCACCAATTCTGGTCGTCTGTCTTTGCGTTGAATAGGGGGACAGTGGGTCAGGATGGACAATCTCCTAGGGGCATTCCAGCAAGTTAAACATCTTTGAAAAATCCCAATTTATCAAACTGATGATAATATAGGGGAGGTGGCTTGGGGCAGCTGAAGAAGAGATGAATGATTTCATTTGTAGAACGTACTAGAATCAAAGCTGGACAATTCCTTTCAAGTTGTTTCGGAAGAACAGATTTTGATTTCATTTTTTATGACCTATTGACAAGGAAAGTGTCTCACCTTGTGAGCATATAGAGTGCTTTTTATTGCTAAGACAACAAATTGAACCACCCGCCGAAGGCCTGTAGACTTGGACACTTTCTTAAAATGGAATTTAAATGCTTACTATGTGCCAGGAACTGTACAAAGTGATGGGGTAAATACAACATCAGGTTGGGCACAGTCCATGTCCCATATGGGGCTCACAGTCTTAATCCCCATTTTAGAGATGAGACAACTGAGGCACAGAAACTAAGTGACTTCCCCCAGGTCACACAACAGATAAGCGTTGAAGGAAGGATTAGAACACTGGTCCTTCTGAGTACCAGGACTGTACTCTGTACCCTAGGCCCACTTCTCTACATTTCCTAGATTCTATACATTCTCCCCATCTAAACTATAAACTCACTGTGGGCAGAGAATTTATCTACCAACTCTGTTGCTCTGCACTCTCCCAAGCACTTCGTACAGTGCTCTGCACACAGGAGGCGCTCAGTAAATGCCATTAATGATATATACTAACCAATGCCATGCTTTTCCATGAGGGAAATGAGATCGGCTTCTGTGAGCAACTGAGGTGGGCTGGTCTCTCCTTCGACCATCTCCACGGTTGTGGGTTGAAAGCGAAATCCCTTCTCATAGATGGGGATGACCTAAAGAGGAAGCAGGAAAGTCACCCTTAAGACATTCATGGAAAAAACTAGCTCCAGGTTTTGAAAAGGGGGAAATAACCCAACCAAGTTGAAATAAAACCAAAGAGGATGATGAGATTTGCAAACATAATCAAACCCTCAACTGTAAAGACAATGGCTCTGGCGGGTATCTGGCAAAACGGCAACCCAAAGAACCCAATATCTGATTTTAATAACTCAGTTCCCCTCAAATGGAACATCTTTCACTAAACTTGGATCCACCAATAATAATAATAATAATGATGATTGAGGTGTTAGACTGGAAGCTTGCTGTGGGCAGATAATGCGTCTACAGTCTCTGTTATACTGTACTCTCCCCAAGCACTTAGTACAGTACTCTGCACACAGAAAGCACTCAATAAATATGACTGACTACTTGTTTAGTATGTGCCAGGTGCTGTGCTGAACAGAGGGGTAGATACAGGAAAATCAGATGAGACACGGTCCCTGCCTGCTTATGGGCCCCAGAGTCTAAGGGAAAGGGAGAACAGGTAATTAATCTCCCTTTTGGAAGATGAAGAAACTAAGGCACAGAGAAGTTAAGTGAGTTGCCCAAGATCATCTAGCAGGCAAGTGGTGGAACCGGAGCTAGAACCCAGGTCTCCCAACTCCTAGCCCGTGCTCTTTCTATATGGCTCTGCTGTTACCCCACTTTACCTTATCACTCCACCTATCATATGGATAAACTTCAAGGTAGTTTCTGGCAAGGATCATGAGTCCATGAGCAACGAAGCGTTCGTGAGCAATGTCAATCTCCACAGTTGTTTCTTGCCCCTGAGCATCCTGGGAGCAGCAAGCCAGAAAATGGCGAACGATAAACTCATACAGACGCTGTTCATCCCCCTGATGAAAGAAAGATGACGGAACTGTCTCTCCAAAACCAAAGCAAAATCAAAACTCAGAAGCTACTTACAGCCACGTGAACGTCAACCTCATGCGATTTTCCTGAAAACACTGCCCACAGGCCCTTAGCACCCAAGGCTATTATTCCCTCCCCTTGTTCTACGAAGGACCGAATGAAGATGCCGCTCCATGTCTAGCATTTTATACCCCTAAAGCAGCAACCACCAAGGGAGAGCCTCACATGGGGGACAAGGAAAAATTTCCCTAACATAATATGTGTCTTACAGAGGTCAAATGGATCTACAGGGAAGATGTGAGATGGAGGCTCATTTAGATTCATCCCTTTCTTGACATGCCACCTCTCTTGAAAAGTACACAGGTAATGGGTCTTTAAGAGACTCTGTGTTTCTCCTTTTAAAAGAAATGCTGGATTGGCAACTTTCCAAAACGTCAGCAGAAGAAACCCTCGGAGTAAATGTCAACAACTTAGAAACATTTGATAAATGAACCCTGTCTCACCCGTTGGTCCAGTGGTCCGTTCTGACTGGTTTCCCACTTCGGTGGAGAGAACCCCAGCCGTCTGTTTGATTACATACTTCAATGGAGAGAGCTCGTTGAACAGCTCTAGACCTACCTGCAGGTTACAGGTGTATTTGGTGGGGTGAATGGGGGGATGAGCTTGATCTGACTTGTTCCCATTGCGAGGGGTCGGCCCACCCCGGTCTAGAATTCTCTGGGCGAAGTCTCCCCAGTGCTGGTCTTGTGTCTGCTGCTGCACCAACGCCACGAGGTTCAGATCTTTGGGGAAAATATTGGTCTCGGTTCGGGGATAGCTGATGTACCTTAGGACAGAGGGAGGTGAGGGGGAACGGTGGATTAATCCGACCCCTGTGGGCCCTTTAATTCCAGCAAAAGCTGCTAGTGTCATCTGCGGGATTCAGACGCATATCTCCAATTGAGACATCAATCAATCAAGGATATTTACTGAGTGTTTACTGCATGCAGAGCACCGTGCTAAGCACTGAGGAAAGTACACTTCAACAAGTACATCATCTTCAAAGAGGACACGTTCTGGTAGGGAAGCTGGGAAGGCGGTGAAGTGGAAACCAGCGGATCTCTCTCTTTACTGAGAAGTGATGGATGGCTCTTTTAGGTTTTAGCCACCCCTTCTATTTCTTAAAGCATGGGTCCCTTTCCGGCTACCCCAGTTCCAACTCTCAAATCCCAGATACTCACCCGTGAGTGTAGAGCTTTTCTGCAATTCTCATGGTTTCCTTAGCATTTATTTTCAACTTGCGTGAGGCCAGTTTTTCGAGCTCCTGTTAATCAATTAGAAAGTCACATCAGGGAGACCAGCTGCCTGAATTGGTGACTGAAACAGCCATACAATTTACTGTTTGGGGACAGTACGTGACATTTTCCCTTTCAGGATGGCACCTGTAGAGTTTCCAGTACTCTATCAGTCTTGGTTACGGGAAGGAGAGTCAAGCAGAGGCATACCCATTCCATTCCTAGCTTGGACAGTGACTAGCGAATGGAAGACAATCTGCTACAAGTCAAAACGCACCTGTGAAGGGCAGCAGCGGCATGGGAGAGTCAAGGGAAGAGACAAGTTTACTGCGTGGAAGAAGGCAATGGTAAACCACTTCCATATTTTTACCAAGCAAATTCTACGGATCTACTATCAGGATGATTAAAGATGGAAGTGAGGTGTTCTGGACTAGATGTGTCCATGGAGTCACTATGGGTCGGAGACGACTCCACAGCATGAGACAAGGCAAGATACGACATCTGGACACACATTTGGTAGGGATTATGAAGGATGGAGGGGAGAGTGTGGAAGAGGTAACAGAGCTGTCACCTGGGGGAAATGCTGACCTCCTGTCGACTGGAAGAGAACGACATGTTGGGTCAGATGAATATCCGTTAATCTGAATGCCACTTGGAAGATGTGAAAATTTTTTGAAAGGATTGTGCAAGGTCCTGGAAGTCCCCTGACCTTTATCATATCTTTCCTGAAAATATCCCAGGGAGGAGGACCCAGGTGTGAGACTAAGTTTTGGTAAGCCTCTTTCCTAGGGCTGGTGTTCAATGAATGTTTTATTAAGAAAAGACGGCAACACTTAACCGTAAGAGATCAATGCCACCAGTTTCCTGCGTACTGCTTTAGAAAATGCTGCAGTGCACGACCCCCTCATGGTGGATAAAATCTGTGCCTAGAGCTGAAAATTTTAAATGGAGAGAGGAAGGAAGGAAGGAAGGAAGGGAGGAAGGGAGGGAGGGAGGGAGGGAGGGAGGGAGGGAGGCCTAGTGCTGAGTCTCCTCTGGGTGGGGCAAAGGTACTGATTTAACAAGTAATTGCCCCCAGTGACCATGTTTTGGGCTTTTGGTATATTTTGAAGCAGGAACTATTCATCAGGCAATACCTTTCCATCTGGATAGTGTATGAGGCAGTGTTGGAAGAAATAGAGGATGCATCACCTACGTGAGAAAATATAACTAGCAGCTGTTAACTTCCTGCGGTAAACCTACCACGGTATCCAGGGGCTGGGGCCTCCATTTGCTCTTTGGCTTACTCCCCACTTCCACTACTGTCGCCGTTGGCTCCTGAAGATCCGAGCAGAAAAAGAATCCAAATGAATCCTTTGTTAACCTCCTTCCTGACATCTACGTAGCAGTGGGTAAGACGGTTGCTGGTCCAACATGTATTACTATTACAGACAAGTGTCGGGTTGACTCTGAGCCAAGCACTGCATTAAGCACTGGAGAGTGAAAGAAGGACATTATATCAGCCGTAGCCCAGGACGGGCAGGAGGTTTATGGTCTAAAAGCACTCTGACAGGGAGCTGAAGAAATGAGCCAGAACCCTAGACATACTCTTAAAGATGACCTGAAACCTTAAATAAATATTACATAGAGCAGAGCTCAAGAGCTGCGTTTCCTTGGCCGAAGGAAAGAAAATAATGACATAACTGTTCAGTCTGTCATTTTTGGGTGGAGGGACGTTTCCGACATCCCTTACCTCGATGCACATTTGATAGAGGACAAGGCAGGCGGTGTGGTTAAAGAGTCGATGCCTCTTCCAGTTGAACTCTACGAGGCAATCTTCATGCTCGTGAGTCACTGCGGTGGGAGGAAACAAACACGAAATCGATGGTAACTGAGGGGAAGGTGGGAGGTACAGTGAGCGTAAAGTGCTCTCAACAGAAAAAAAAGCAGTCGGCACGTGCAGCAGAAGACCCAAGGACTTCAAGTCTGCCCGGTTACAACCGGGGTATGGGAAGACCCCGTGTTCGAATGGAATGGTAGATGTAGAAGGCCTGACAGACAAGAGGCCTTGCTCCCTCCCCACAAAAATTTCAGCTCTGTGCCATAATCAAGGCAGTGGCCCCCAGCAATCGCCACAGAAGCAGACAGGAGTGAAGGGGGCGGCCTCCAGGGCCGTAGCCCAATAGATAGATCACGGGCCTGGGAGTCAGAAAGACTTGGGTTCTAATCCTGGCTTGGCCACTTATCTGCTGGGTGACTTTGGGCAAGTCACTTCACTTCTCTGTGCCTCAGTCCCCTTTAAGACCGTGAGCCCCATGTAGGACAGGGACTGGGTCCAACCCGATTAGCTTGTATCTACCCTACCACTTAGAAAAGTGCTTAACACATAGTAAGCATTTAACAAATACCATATGATTATAATTATCCTGCCCCTTACAGATGGGCGAGAGGCTTGGGGCCTTCTAGGAACCCTGCAGGCGAGTATGGGCCAGTCCTATCTCTTGTTCCCTGGCCACTGTCATCACAGGGCATTCTCAAAAAGAACGGCCTCCAGCTGCCCTGCCCCTGCCCCAGAGAAGCCCTCCTATATTCTTTATCCCGGCCTCCAGGGAGAAGTCACGGGGAGGACAGAATCAAAGCTGGTAGGAGGCTGCAATGGACCATAGCTGTACTTTCACCACTCCCACCCTCCTCCACTTCCAGAGAGGCCAACCATGGTACGGACAGGACAGGATCACTCCCAGGAGGACCCAAGTCCTCTGGCTCCCAGGCCCGGGCTCTTTCCACTACGTCACACCACTTCCCTTCTCTTAGGCTATCGGCCCCTGCTACACCGTACTCTCCCAAGCACTTAGTACAGTGCTCTGCAAATATAAGCTCTCAATAGATACCATTTATTGAGTGCAACACTGGCATCCATCCCTCTATAACATAAAAAATGACCAGTTCTGTCAGTTTAACTAGAAAATAACTTTTTAATCCCTACCTGAAATTTCCAAATTACCTTTAATTTTATGGAAGCTCTCAGGCACAAAGGCCTGGATGGCCTTGAACCTTTCTACTACGAAACCCAGTGTTGGAAACTGACAGCTACCATAACTAATTAGTTGCTCGGCCAACACTTCAGGAAATATCCTCTGGAGCCTCAAGGTCTGGAATCTAGTGAAGGCAGCACCTACAAAGTGGGGAAGAGACAAGAAGTACTAATATCAAAGATCGATCATTTTTCTCCAACATACGTTTTTGGACAACTCCCCACGTCTCAGAAAAACCTCTATCAGTTGCCCATTCCATTCCGCCTCAAGTGGAAACACCTAACCGTTGGGCTTTTAAGGCACTCCATCAGCTCTCTCCCTCCACCTTCTCCACTCTCTTCTCCCACTACCCTCGAGCTCGCACTCTTCGTTCCTCTCTAATCAACCTAATTACCGTGCCTTGTCTTCACCTCTCCCCCAGCCGATCTCTTGCTCCCACCCTCCTTGCCCGAAACTCCCTCCGCTCTCATTTCTGACAGGCCACTGCTCTGCCCAGCTTCAAAGCCTTTCTGAAATAGCATCTTCTCCAGGAAGCCTTTCTAGATTGATCGTTCATCTCTCATTCAATGATATTGAGCACTTACTACATGCAGAGAACTCTACTAAGCGCTTGGGAGTGTATGATACCAAAGAATTAGCAGACATGTTCCCTGCAAGTAACAAGCTCCCTCCCCCCACCACTATTGCCACTTAAGCTCTTGCCCATCACATAAGCACTTGGGCATGCACCTACCCACAGCATTTGTGTACCAATCCTTATTGCTTCTTCCTACGTAGTGGCTGTCTCCCCTGTTAGATTGTAAACTCCTTGAAGGCAGGATTGTGTCTACTAATTCTACTGAGCTCTCCCAAGCTATCAGCATGGTACTCTGCACATTGGAGGTGCTCAGCATTCTTGACTGATGCACCCACCGAGTTCCTCAAGATCTGGTTTCCGTACTTCAACAGAACACATTGCTTCCTAAAGCAAGGAGCTAAACTGGCCTCAAAACCTTACCGGATCAGGACCTCTCTGGCTCATTACTGTGGACCCCAAAGTGGAGAAGAAATCTCAAGGAACTGTAGCCACCCCGGCAGCTTGAAGGTCAACCTCTCCCTCTTTCCTTCTCACCTATCCTCAGGTCCAATTCCTGTCTCACATCCACAGCATCACTCACTCTCTGATCCGGTTCAGTGAGAGTCTCGCAGGCCAGCTGGACAGCCCGGGGGGTGATCTCAGAGAAACGGGCTCTGAAAACCTGAAGGCTCGGCTTCACTGTCAACCAGACAGAGGCACAGATATCAGCTTCAAAATGTCCGATTCAATTTAGTCCAATTCAATTCTACTACAGCCGAGATATATCTTGAAAACGGTCACGTAAAACCACAATATTTAATTTCATGCCTTGACAGTCAAGCTGGATTGGGAGGAGATCAAAAGGCCAAACCAAAATCTCTGGGCAGGACAGTACGGAGGAAATATACAGGGCTCTGGAGACCCCTCCAGAGAGTAAGCTCAGGGTGGGCACAGTACATGTCTACCACCTCAGCCGTACTGTACTCTCCCAAACAGTACAGTGCTCTGCACACAATAAGAGCTCAATAAATACCATTGAGGATGAGTTGGTTAGGAGGGAGCAGTGGGATGAGATGCTGGAATTAAGAGAAGCCAATCCCCGAGAGTGGCAGACTTAGAGTAAAGGGGATCCCGGGGGAGGTAAGAAGAGAAGTCTTGGGTGGTGGCAAAAGAAGCTAGGACTGCTAAGACCCAAAGGGGAAGTGAGGGCAGAGATGGGGGTCTGCAGGTGGACGGCAGCGGGAGAGGAGAAGTTTGCCCTGTTGGGGTCTGAGGAACTGGGACCATCGGAGACACGTAGGACAGTAGGGTCAGAGCGGGGGAGCCCCAAGGACACCAGGGAAAAGAGGGGGAAAGCCCAGGAGGAGGAAGGCTGGGGAAACTGAGGACGATGCAAGGGGGGAGAGGTCAGGTCAGAGTGGTGACCTGAGGTGGGGGAAAGAGAACCTGAAAATGCCAAGTCAGCCAGAGTGGGAGGATGGGGAAAGAAAGGGTAGATGAAGGGAAGAGAGGAAGGAAGAGGGGTAAAGAAGAGAAAGGATAACAAAAATGCACAAAGAATTTGAGCTGTACCTTTCTTAGTTTTCTCAATTTCTCAGAACACTGGAATTTCACTGATATCTCCCAGTCCAGCTAAGGTGAGTTTTTACCAACTACAGCGGGACATGCTGACTAGTCATCCCTCTACACTGGGTTTGTTGGAAACAAAAGTAGAGGAAAGGGAAATCAAGTCTCTTTGTGGTCAGCCAAAGTAAGTACCCTCCTGCTGAGCCTTATTACTATGACTGCATTCTCACTTCCTTGTCCAGACCTTTAGGAAACGGTCTGCCAGAGAAATGAGCCTAAAAGGAATTTCTATCGAGATGGCAAAAAACACACACAGGAAAGATGAAAACACCTCACATCTGGCTCGGCAAATCTATTTTTTTTTTTTTTAATTTCCCCAGAATGAGTCCATCAGAAAGTTTAAAGCGAAAACCCACCGGAGACAAATGCCGATCTTTTCTCTTCCTTTTCCACACTTGAATCGCCGGTTCCCCCTTTCCCTATGAGCTGTCACTCCACAGTAAGATGGCAGTGAAATCAATGTCAGAGGGAATGGCCAAACATTGCCACGGTTGACAAGATGGTGCTCGGTTCGTGACAAAGAACTCAAATTGAAGAGCTCAGTGCAATAGCTTTACTTACCAGCTTTACACACGTGGATGACTTCGAACCCAATGTTCTCTCCTTCGCGATCGCAATCGGTCCAGATCATTAGTGTCTGGCACTGCTGGGCTTCTCGCTCCAGGGTTCTCTGAAAGGTGAAGTTGGGAGATGATGGTGCTGGTGGGATCTGTGCAGCTTATTCCATCCGTAAGTGAAACTTACCACACTTATAACAGAGCACCTGCCTGGGAATCAGGATGTGAGTCCTAATCCCGGCACTGCCACTAGTCTGCTGTGTGACCTGGGGCATGTCACTTAACCTCTCTGTGCCTCTGTTCCCTCATCAATCAGTAAAATGCAGACTAAGCCCCATGTGGGACACGGACAGTGCCCAACCTGATTAGCTTGTACTTACCCCAGAGCTCAGTAATAATAATAATGGTGGTATCTGTTAAAGAACTTACTATGTGCCAAGCACTGTTCTAAGCACTGGGGTAATGTTGGTATTTATTAAGCGCTTACTATGTGCAGAGCACTGTTCTAAGCGCTGGGGGAGATACAGGGTAATCAGGTTGTCCCAAGTGGGGCTCACAGTCTTCATCCCCATTTTACAGATGAGGGAACTGAGGCACAGAGAAGTGACTTGCCCACAGTCACACAGCTGACAAGTGGCAGAGCCGGGATTCGAACCCATGATCTCTGACTCCTAAGCCCGTGCTCTTTCCACTGAGCCACAATGCCTCGTGGGACTCACAGTCATAATCCCCATTTTCCAGATGAGGTAATTGATGCACAGAGAAGTTAAGTGACTTGCCCAAAGTCACACAGCTGATAAGTGGTGGAGCCGGGATTAGAACTCACGACCTCTGACTCCCAAGCCCATGCTCTTTCCACTAAGCCATGCTGCTTCTCCTAGTATGGTGTCTGGTGCTGTAACAAATGCTATAAAGCAAAAAAAAGTGAGGCAACAAATAGATGATTATTAAATTATTTAATTTCACATGAAATTGATGTGAAATTACCTTATCACAGTTACCCCTAACCCTTCTGCAACCCCTCCAATTTCAAGGTGGCAGGGGAAGGATTAGACTGCTTTATTTATCTTAACTGACCACATTGAATAGCTCCAGTATACATTTACATTTGCACCTTTTTTTGTAAGACCTAATTTATACAAAGGTTTAGGGAGTAAACCTTTTTCAAAGCAGACACGCAAGAAGTAGGAGGAAAAGTCCCTATATTTCCAGAGAATAAAGGCCCTCAGAACCCGTGATCGACCAGTTCCACAGCTCTTTGCTCCAACCCTGGGGCTACACGCCTTCCAGAAGGCTCCTACCTTGATATCCACAAAGTTCTCTGGACAGTACTTCTCGATTTCAGCTTCGAAGAGGATCAGGGGATTGCAGCTCTGCCTGGGGAACCAAAAGCAAGCCAGAGAGCTTAAATAAGGTTCAGAGCCTTCTGTTTCAGGTTGCCAGATTACTTTGGTGAGTCTACCTCATCCCCAGAAACTTGATTAACTGCACCTGCTCTTGCCGAATGCCTTCCTTCCTAATTCCACCCTTCAATATGTGACTTTCAGCCGAATAAACCAGCTTCTCTCCTGACCTAATTCTGCAGCGATAAGTCTCCAAAAGCAAGGGTTTTGTTCTTTGGTTCCAACTCTCACACCTCAAATCAAGAGACCATAAGTTCTGAGAGAGCCAGGTGCCTAAGCCGGAAAGTAAGTGCGGGTGATCGCAGCCCGACGCTCAGGTTGGATGAAAAGGAGCATCTGATAAAATATCGCTGTTTCTCCTCCCTCCCTGAAGATTCGTAATCCCAGCAAGGCAGGAATCAATCAGAAGCCACCAGCAGGAGAGGTGGGACGAGCCAGCCGGCTTCTGAACCCGGCTCAGGCACTGGCGCTATGCCAATCTCCGCGCTTCTTTGGATTTTGGGTTTCCAGACTGTAGCCTGGCCGCTCCTGGGTCTGTCACCCCTGAGGACTGGCCCCTCAGCTCTCCTCTAGTGACCCCAGACTCTCCTCCGGTCAGGAGGGACCTGGAGGGGGTTCTGCGGAATGTGGAATCAGCGGCGACCATGGCCCCGAGTCCCAGCATCAACACTCCCACCCTCGGACTGGGGCAGTCTGGAAAAATGGAGCCCGGGTCTGATCTAGGGCTTGGATGGATCTACAGAAATTATCGCATCTTAGCCCATAATACCATATCTGCTCCCTGGACAACGAACAGCGCAGTCCATTCTGAGGAAAGGTTCTGTCTTTTTAGGACACTTATAAAGGGACGGCCTGTCCTGGAAATTCTGATTAAACATTAGAACAGTACAGTACAAGAGACTGGCTCACGATTTTTAGAGTCCATATTGAATAATCCGGGTTTGATTACCTAAGAGTCGACTGCATTTCACAACTTAAAAAACCCCTCCCCACTCACAAATGCTACTGACCATTTTCGAAACTGCATCTGGAAATCATGAGCCAGCAAATGTCCAGAAACAGAAGTCATCACCATGGTAACATTCTGAATGAAAAGAATTTCGATAATTATCTTCTGGCAATTGCAACATGCAAAACCCGTTGAAGTAAATCAGGCAGAAAATTCTCTCCCAGAACATCAGTGGTTTGAAGGATGACCTCTTTGGGCTCTAATAATACATCATGCTTGGGAAATAATCCTTCTACTAGGCTCTGCGCTGGTCAGAGGACTAGAACAATGAATCTGGCTTTAGTCACTGCACTGTAAAAATGAGTACAGAAGCTGGAGAGGGTCCACAGAGGAGAAACAAAAGTGACTACCACCTATAACAAAAGATGGAAGGAACTGGGGGTGTTAACACCTTCTAATATATGAAAAAGTTTTCTGGACACACTGTAGACTGATTACTCATGATGCCACTGTGGACCAAACAAGAAGAAAGAGCTTAATCTGAAAGAAATGAACTTTCCTCTAATAATTGGGAAGAATTTGACTCTCGGGGAGAGGGGGAAAAAAGGGGGCCTACACTACTGCCGAAGTTATGAAGTTTTAACCTCTGGAGGTCTTTTAAGGAAAAGAATAAGCAAAAATTTCTCAATCAGTTGCATTTATTGAGTGCTTACTATGTGCAGAGCACTGTACTAAGTGCTTGGGAGAGTACAATACAACACAGTCCCTGCCCACAGTGAGCTTAGAGTCTAGGGGGGAGACCGACATTAATCTAAATTATGGATGTGTCCATCAGTGGGGCTGTGGGGCTGAGGGGTGTAACTAAGGCTGCAAATCTATGTGCCAGGGCACTGCAGAAGGAAGTGGAAGAGGAAATGAGGGTTTAGTCACAGCCATTTGCCAATCTAGACGATCTCTTGAGGTCCCTTCCAGTTATACCAAGCTATGTGTCTAAACACAATAGTTTCCAGTCAACTAAGTTTCCAGTCCACCTTAAATCACACGTTCTTGCCCATTACTCTGCCCGTAAGGTGATTTTTCTATTATTTAGGAATTCTTGTGACTGCTGTATATGATCAGTCCCATGTGGAAGGATACCATGCACCGATGTCAGGGGAATTCTTGGCCAAACCCATTCATACATTCATTCATTCAATAGTATTTATTGAGTGCTTACTTTGTGCAGAGCACTGTACTAAGCTCTTGGAATTTGTTGCCAAATGACGGGCTCACAGTCTAATCGGGGCAGTAGCAATATTTATTAAGCACTTACTGTGAGCTTTGGGCAAGAATAAACCTGGGGAATCAGACACGGTCATGATGATTTGGCCAGTCTTGAACATGAGAGTTTTCAGGCAAATCAATCAAACTATCAGTGATACTTATTGACCTCTTACTGGGTGCAGAGCCTTGTAGTAAGGGCTGGGGAGAGGGCGATACATGGAGTTGATGGATATGGTTACCTGCCCACAAGGAGCTGACAGTCTAGTGGGGGAGGCAGACATGAAAATAAATTCTGGATGCATACCTAAGTGCTGTGGGATGAATAGCAAGCGCACAGGTGACGTGGAAGTGAGAGAAGTAGAGGAAATGAGAGCTTAATCGGGATATACAATTTATCATATCTGCCTAACTGCAATTGACACAGAATACATATTGGGGTGAAGAGAATATTCTTCACCTATGATAACTCTAACATGAAAAGAGGTTGCCAACCTCTTGCTAGTCTTTTCTTCTCATATTTGAGAACTCAAGAAAAGCAAGCCAGGGGCCCTATATTCAGATAGAAAAAATAGCATTCTGAGAGAAGATGGCGTTCTTGTGGCAAAAAATGATCCATCACGTACCTGTCCATACAGATGGTAGTCAAATTCATAGATCTTGTTGAATCTGGAAAATCCTTCTCTCTATTTAAAAATAAATGTAAAAGTGTGAGGAGTTGATAGCTTTTCAGAATAATCAACTTAATTAGCAACAACTAGGAAGGCTCAGATAATGCAGTGTCATATCTCTGCAAATACAGCTACAACAATTAAATAAGGACGCAGACAAAATCTGAGTCGTAAACTAGGGTCCTAAGATATAACTCTTCGCACGACATTTTGAAAATCACCGCAGCATGAATTTGGCTCAACTATGAGGTCCTGGGGGAGCTCCTCTCGTCTCATCAATCCACATAACAACCACTCCTGTAAAAATGACTCCCAAATCAACCTGGGTAGTCCTGACCTCTCTCCTCCTCTGCAATCTCATACATTTTCTCATGGAGACATTCACCTCTACATGGATGTCCCACCCACCACCTCAAACTCAACATGTCTAAAACTAGCACAGTAGACAAAGCCAGGGCCTGGGACTCAGAAGGTCATGGGTTCTAATCAGCGTGGCTCAGTGGAAAGAGCACGGGCCCTGGAATCAGGACTCATGAGTTCGAATCCCAGCTCTGCCACTTGTCGGCTGTGTGACTGTGGGCAAGTCACTTAACTTCTCTGGGCCTCAGTTCCCTCATCTGTAAAATGGGGATTAAGACTGTGAGCCCCACGTGGGACAACCTGCTTCCCCTATGTCTACCCAGCGCTTAGAACAGTGCTCGGCACATAGTAAGCGCTTAACAAATACCAACATTATTATTATTATTCTAATCCCGGCTCCACCTCTCATCTGCTGTGTGGACTTGGGTAAGTCACTTCACTTCTCTGTGCCTCAGCTGTCTCATCTGCAAATTGGGGATTGAGACTGTGAGCCCTACATGGGACAGGGGCTGTATCCACCCCAGTCCTTTGTACAGTGCCTGGCACATAGTAAGAACTTAAATACCAGAATTATTATTGTTAGTAATCTCATCTTCCCTCCCAATCCTCTTTCTCCACCTAACTTTCCCATCTCCCAGTAGCTCATTATGGGCAGGGAATGTGCCTGCTAATTCTGTTGCCCTGTACTCTCCCATGCGCTTAGTACAGTTCTCTGCTCTGAGGAAGTGCTCAGTAAATACCACTGTTTTATTGACAACACGAACCATCTCCGCCTCTCCACTCCATAAGCATGGCATATCCTTGACTGCTCTCTCCCTTTCAACCCCCATATTCAGTCGATTTCTCCTCCAGATTTTACCCGCCCCCTCCAGCCAAACTGCCATCACGCTGGTACTAGCACTTGCCATATCACAACTCAACCACTGCATCGGCCGCCTGACAGACCTCTGTGTCTCCAGTCTATCCACTCTCCAGTCCATGCTTCCCTCTGCTGCCGTGCCACCTAAGCACTTACTCATATTCCCTTCTTACCCTTCGTATACACCTTTGTACTCTACTGAGTCCTTCTACTTGTAATTTATTTTAGTGTCCGTCTCCCTTGCTAGACTGTGAACTCCCCGAGGTTAGGGACTATGCCGATTGACCCTACTGTACTCCCCCAATTGCTTAGTACAGTGCTTCATAATCAGTCGACGGTCATTTAGTGTTTACTGTGTTGAAGACCTGGGCTATGTGCTTGGGAAGAGTCCGATAAGGTAGATATAATCCCTGCCCACAAGGACCTTACAGACTACAAGGGAAGACGGTAAAATAAATTACAGATGGACATATACATAAGCACTGGGGAGCTGGGGTGAAAATCTAAGTGATGAAGGTGGTGTGGACTGGTGCAAAGATGACCCAGGAGGGAGGGTGAGTAGGAGAAGCGAGGGCTTGGTCAGGGAAGGCCGCCCGGAGGAGATGGGATTTTATGAGGGTTTTGAAGGTGGGGAGAGTGGAGAGCAGTTGAAGAGAGTTCCAGGAAGATGGGGAGAGTGGAGAGCAGTTGGATATGAATGGGGAGAGAGTTCCAGGGCAAGGGGTCAGCGGCAAGATCGTGGTACAGCGGGCAGGTTGGTGTTAGAGCGGCCAAGTGTGCAGACAGTAGACGGGATGGGATGGGGGAACTGATTAAGGCACTTAATCCTGATACCCAGTAGACACCGATTACTTAACACCAAGTCAGTCCTCAATAAATACCATAATCATTACTATGATTTTTATTATAGGCTTCCCTCCGGGTGAATTCCAGAGCACCGAGTGGCTACACGACTTGGAGCAGCAAAAGAACTAGACAACTAGGTATTAGGCTCAGCGGATAGGACATGGAGCTGGGAGTCTGAAGACCTGGTTTCTATTCCCAGCTCTGCCGATGGTTTGCTGCTACACCCCAAGGCAGATCGCTGAACCTCTCTGGCCCCAGTTTCCTCAGCTGAAAAATGGAGAAGAGTTATCTGCTCCACAGCCCTCTTACCTTGTGAGTCCCATGTGGAACAGGGGCTGTGTCTGCTCTGATCTGACACCTAGTAAGGGCTTAATAAATCAACTGTATTTATTGAGTGCTTCATAATAATGTTGGTATTTGTTAAGTTCTTACTATGTGCAGAGCACTGTTCTAAGCGCTGGGGTAGCTACGGGGTAATCAGGTTGTCCCACGTGAGGCTCACAATTAATCCCCATTTTACAGATGAGGTAACTGAGGCACAGAGAAGTGAAGAAACTTGCCCACAGTCACAGAGCTGACAAGTGGCAGAGCTGGGATACGAACCCATGACCTCTGACTCCCAAGCCCGGGCTCTTTCCTCTGCTTCATGTGTACGGAGCACTGGACTAAGCACTTGGGCGAGTACAATAATAACAGAGTTGGTAAACAACTCCTGCCTGAAAGGAGTTTCCAATAGAGGAGTAGACAGCCATTAAAATAAATTATGGATTCGCTCATAAATCCCGTGGGACTGAGTGTGGGGTGAATAAAGGGTAGAAATCCAAGTGCGATGCAGAAGGGAGGGGAAGTAGGGGAAATGAAGCTAGGGCAGGCCTTTTAGAACTGATGTGAATGTTAGAGAAATCACATTAGAAAAAAATATGATTTTTCGAGAAGCAGCATGGCTCGGTGGAAATTCATTCATTCGTTCAATCATATTTATTGAGTGCTTACTATGTGCAGAGCACTGTGCTTGATAATAATGTTGGTATTTGTGAAGCGCTTACTATGTGCCAAGCACTGTTCTAAGCGCTGGGGTAGATACAAGGTGATCAGGTTGTCCCACGTGGGGCTCACAGTCTTCATCTCCCTTTTACAGATGAGGTGACTGAGGGACAGAGAAGTTAAGAGAGTTGCCCAAGGTCACATAGCTGACAAGCGGTGGATCTGGGATTAGAACCCACGGTTTCGGGCTGCCAAACCTGGGCTCTTTCCACTGAACCACGCTGCATTCCAAGCGCTTAGTACAGTGCTTGGCACTTAGTAAGCGCTTGATAAATACAATTGAATGAAAGACGCCGGGCTTGGGAGTCAGAGGTCATGGGTTCTAATTCCGGCTCCACCCCTTGTCATCTGGGTGACTTTGGGTAAATCACTTTCCTTCTCTGGGCCTCAGTTCCCTCATCTGTAAAATGGGGATGAATAATAATAATAATAATGTTGGTATTTGTTAAGCTCTTACTATGTGCAGAGCACTGTTCTAAGCGCTGGGGGAGATACGGGGTCATCAGGTTGTCCCTAGTGAGGCTCACATTCAATCCCCATTTTACAGATGAGCTCACCGAGGCACAGAGAAGTTAAGTGACTTGCCCATAGTCACACAGCTGACAAGTGGCGGAGGCTGGATTCAAACCCATGATCGCTGACTCCCAAGCCCGGGCTCTTTCCACGGAGCCATGCTGCTTCTCTAGTGATCTTCCCCAGCGCATGGGCAACATCACTCCCCTTCTCTGGGCCTCAGTTCCCTCATCTGTAAAATGGAGATGAAGACTGTGAGACAACCTGATGACCTTAGATCTTCCCCAGGGCATGGGCAATATCACTTCCCTTCTCTGGGCCTCAGTTCCCTCATCTGTAAAATGGGGATGAAGACTTTGGGCCCCAAGGGGGGGCACCTCAGGACCTTGGCTCTTCCCCAGTGCATGGGCGTCGCTTCACTTCTCTGGGCCTCAGTTCCCTCTTCTGGAAAATGGGGATGAAGACTATGGGTCAATCTGATGACCTTGGGTCTTCCCGCGCGCATGGGCAACGTCCCTTCCCTTGGCCTCAGTTCCCTCATCTGTCAAATGGGGATGAAGACTGTGGGCCAACCCGATGACCCCGGCTCTTCCCCAACGCACGGGCAACGTCACTTCCCTTCTGTGGGCCTCAGTTCCCTCCTCCGGAAAATGGGGCTGAAGTCTGCGAGCCCCACGGGGGACCGCCTCAGGACCCCGGCTCTCCCCCCGCGCTTACGGCGGTGCTCGGCACCCAGTCGGCGTTTTATAAATACTAAAGTCATTATTATTTGAGCGAGGGCCTGCCCCGTCCCCCCCCCGGAGAGGGCGCGAATCCCGGCCCCTCTCACCCGCGTGGCCCTGCTGCGGGACAGGAGGTCGGCGATGCCTTTGGCGGCGTCGTTCTTCTCGGCCACGCAGAGCACCCTGCGCGTCGTGCGGAAGGCCGCTTCCATGGCCGCCCGGGACAAGGACCGGCGACACAGCCCCAGTCCCAGCCCCAGCCCCAGGACCGGCCCGCCCGGGAAGCTCATCTCGGGACCGGCCGGGGCCCGGGCGCGGCGGCGGAGCCACGCATGATGCCGACCAACGGCCGAAAACGCTCTGCGACACACAAGGGCGAGGCCTGAGGAGGACGGGCCGGAGGAGGGGAGGCCTGAGGGGAGGCCTGAGGAGGACGGGCCTGAGGAGGACGGGCCGGAGGGGAGGCCTGAAGCGGCCGAGGCCGAAAGGCGGGAATCCCCTCAGACCCCGCCGCGCGCCCGCGCGCATGCGCTCCTCGCGCACCTCCCCTTGGCGGGAAGGAGGCCGCCTCCCCCGCCGCCCAGCGCTCTCTCCCCGCGGCGTCCATTCATTCATTCAGTAGTATTTATTGAGCGCTTACCATGTGCAGAGCGCTGGACTAAGCGCTTGGACTGAACAAGTCGGCAACAGATAGAGACAGTCCCTGCCGTTTGACGGGCTTACAAAATAAATACTATTCTATACTATATTATAGTATACTATACTATACAATACTATAAATACTATTGAATGAATATATGCTTCTCTACTGACCGGCGTCAATAGCTCTGTGGCGGCTCCGGCCTGCGAACTACAAGTCCCAGACTACCGAGCGACGCGGCCGCTTTCTTCATTTAGTCATCCACTCGACTCACCGATCGTATTTACTGACCGGCGACAATAGTTACTGTGTGCCGGGCACTGTACTAAGCGCTTGGAAAGTCCAATTTGGCAACAGATAAAGACAGTCCCTACCCAACAATGGCCTCACAGTCTAGAAGGACTGAACCTGATTACCTTGTATTGCACTCCCACTCCCCAGTGCTTAGAATAATAATAATAATATTGTTGGTATTTGTTAAGCGCTTACTATGTGCAGAGCACTGCAGAGCTAAGCGCTGGGGTAGACATAGGGGAATCAGGTTGTCCCACATGGGGCTCACAGTCTTAATCCCCATTTTACAGATGAGGTAACTGAGGCCCAGAGAAGTTAAGTGACTTGCCCACAGTCACACAGCTGACAAGTGGCAGAGCCGGGATTCGAACTCATGACCTCTGACTCCAAAACCCGTGCTCTTTCCACTGAGCCACGCTGCTTCTCTAGAACAGTGCTTGGCACATAGTAAGCGCTTAACAAATGCCTGGCTCAGTGAAAAGAGCACGGACTTTGGAGTCAGAGGTCATGGGTTCGAATCCTGGCTTGGCCACTTGCCAGCTGTGTGACTGTGGGCAAGTCACTTCACTTCTCGGTGCCTCAGTTACCCCATCTGTAAAATGGGGATGAAGACTGTGAGCCCCACGTGGGACAACCTGATTCCCCTGTGTCTACCCCAGCGCTTAGAACAGTGCTCGGCACATAGTAAGCGCTTAACAAATACCAACATTATTGCTATTATTATTATGAATGAAGAAAGAGGCCGCGTCGCTAGGTAATCTGGGAGTTGCAGTTCGGAGGGAGGAGGCGCCACAGAACAATTGACGATCGTGGGTAAATACGATCGATTGATTATTTAGAGAAGCAGCATGGCTCAGTGGAAAGAGCCCGGGCTTGGGAGCCAGAGGTCGTGGGTTCGAATCCTGGCCCTGCCATTTGTCAGCTGTGTGACTGTGGGCAAGTCACTTAATAATAATAATAATGTTGGTATTTGTTAAGCGCTTACTTTGTGTCGAGCACTGTTCTAAGCGCTGGGGTAGACACAGGGGAATCGGGTTGTTCCACGTGGGGCTCACAGTCTTAATCCCCATTTTACAGATGAGGGAACTGAGGCACAGGGAAGTTAAGTGACTTGCCCACAGTCACACAGCTGACAGGCGGCAGAGTCACTTCACTTCTCTGTGCCTCAGTTCCCTCATCTGTAAAATGGGGATTAACTGTGACCTGCGTTCGCCGGCCTGCGAACTACAAGTCCCAGACTACCGAGCGTCGCGGCCTCCTTCTTCATTCATTTAGTCATCCCTTCGATCAATCGATCATATTTACTGACCGGCGTCAATAGCTCTGTGGCGACTCCTGTCTCCGAACTACGAGTCCCAGACTATCGAGCGACGCGGCCGCTTTCTTCCTTCATTCATTTAGTCATCCGTTCGATCAATCGTGTTTATTGATTGTCATCAATACCTCTGTGGCGGCTCCTCCCTCCGAACTACAAGTCCCAGACTACCTAGCCACGCGGCCGCTTTACTCATTTAGTCATCCATTCGATCGATCGATCGTATTTACTGATAACGTTGGTATTTGTGAAGCGCTTACTAGTTGTGGAGCACTGTTCTAAGCGCTGGGGGAGATACAGGATAATCAGGTTCTCCCACGTGAGGGTCACAGTTAATCCCCATTTTACAGATGAGGGAACTGAGGCACAGAGAAGTGAAGTGACTTGCCCACAGTCACACAGCTGACAAGTGGCAGGTCCGGGATTCGAACCCACGAACTCTGACTCCCAAGCCCGGGCTCTTTCCACTGAGCCATGCTGCTTCTCTAATTAATCAACCGATCGTATTTACTGACGATCGTCAATTGTTCTGTGGCGCCTCCTCCCTCCGAACTGCAACTTCCAGATTACCTAGCGACGCGGCCGCTTTCTTCATTTATAATTATAATAGCAATAATGGTATTTGTTAAGCGCTTACTATGTGCCAATCACTGTTCTAAGTACTGGGGAGTGGGAGTGCAATACAACGTAATCAGGTTCAGTCCTTCTAGCCTGTGAGGCCGTTGTTGGGTAGGGACTGTCTTTATCTGTTGCCAAATTGGACTTTCCAAGCGCTTAGTACAGTGCTCGGCACACAGTAAGCGCTCAATAAATACGATTGAATGAATGAGGTTGTCTCACGTGGGGCTCACGGTTTTAATCCCCATTGAGCGCTTTCTTCGGGATTAAAAAAACCTTTTTTTTAATACCATTTGTTCAGAGCTTACTATGTGCCAAGCACTGTTCTAAAGGCTGGGGGAATACAAGGTAATCAGATTGTCCCACATGGGGCTCACAGTTCACAGTTCACAGTTCACAGCAGTGGAAAGAGCCTGGGCTTGGGAGTCAGAGGTCATGGGTCATTCATTCAATAGTATTTATTGAGCACTTACTATGTGCAGAACACTGTACCAAGCGCTTGGATTGTACAATTCGGCAACAGATAGAGACAATCCCTGCCCAATGACGGGTTTACAGTCTAATCCGTTCTAACCCTGACTCCGCCACTTAATAATAACGATGGCATTTGTTAAGCCCTTACTATGTGCAAAGCACTGTTCTAAGCGCCGGAGAGGATACAAAGTGATCAGATTGTCCCACGTGGGGCTCCCAGTCTTCACCCCCACTTTACAGATGAGGGAACTGAGGTCCAGAGAAGTGAATAATAATAATAATGTTAGTATTTGTTAAGCGCTTACTATGTGCCGAGCACTGTTCTAAGCGCTGGGTTGACTCACATGAGGCTCAAAGTCTTCATCCCCATTTTACAGATGAGGTCACTGAGGCACCGAGAGGTCAAATGACTTGCCCAAAGTCACCCAGCTGACAGGTGGGGCAGAGCCAGGATTAGAACCCCTGACCTCTGACTCCCAAACCCTGGCTCTTTCCACTGAGCCACGCTACCCCAGAGCTTAGAACAGTGCTCTGCACACAGTAAACGCTTAACAAATGCCAACATTAGTATTATTAAGCAGTGTGGCTTAGTGGCAAGAGCCCAGGCTTGGGAGTCAGAGGTCATGGTTTCTAATCCTGGCTCCGCCACTTGTCAGCTGTGTGACCTTGGTCAAGTCACTTCACTTCTCTGTGCCTCAGTTACCTCATCTGGAAAAATGGGGATTTAAAAAAAAAGTGAGCCCCACGTGGGACAATCTGATGACCCTGCACCTCCCCCAGCGCTTAGAACAGTGCCCTGCACATAGTAAGCACTTAACAAATACCAACATTATTATGGGGAAGCATCGTGGCTCAGTGGCAAGAGCCTGGGCTTGGGAGTCAGAGGTCGTGGGTTCGAATGCCGGCTCTCCCACTTGTCAGCTGTGTGACTGTGGTCAAGTCACTTCACTTCTCTGGGCCTCAGTTACCTCATCTGTAAAATGGGGATTAATAATAATAATAATGTTGGTATTTGTTAAGTGCTTACTATGTGTAGAGCACTGTTCTAAGTGCTGGGGTAGATACAGGGGAATCAAATTGTTCCCACATGAGGCTCACAGTTTTAATCCCCATTTTACACATGAGGTAACTGAGGCACAGAGAAGTTAAGTGACTTGCCCACAGTCACACAGAAGAGCAGGGATTCAAACCCATGACCTCTGACTCCCAAGTCCGTGCTCTTTCCACTGAGCCACGCTGCTTCTCGATTAACTGTGAGCCTCACATGGGGCAACCTGATGACCCTGTATCTCCCCCAGTGCTTGGAACAGTGCTTGGCACAAAGTAAGTGCTTAACAAATACCAACATTATTATGGGGAAGCAGCGTGGCTCAGTGGCAAAAGCCTGGGCTTCGGAGTCAGAGGTCATGGGTTTGACTCCCGGCTCTGCCACTTGTCAGCTGTGTGAGTGTGGGCAAGTCACTTCACTTCTCTGTGCCTCAGTTACCTCATCTGTAAAATGGGGATTAACTGTGAGCCTCATGTGAGACAACCTGATTACCCTGTATCTCCCCCAGCGCTTAGAACAGTGCTCTGCACATAGTAAGCACTTAACAAATACCAACATCATTATTATTATTCTCTGTGCCTCAGTGACCTCATCTGTACAATGGGGATTAACTGTGAGCCTCACGTGGCTGATGATCCTGTATCTCCCACAGCACTTAGAACAGTGCTCTGCACATAGTAAGTGCTTAACAAATACCAAACTCAGTGGAAAGAGCCTGGTTGGGAGTCAGAGGTCAGGGGTTCTAATCCCGGATCTGCCGCTTGCCAGCTGTGTGACTTCGGGGAAGTCACTTCACTTCTCTGGGCCTCAGTGACCTCATCTGTAAAATGGGGATTAACTCTGAGCTTCACGTGGGACAACCTGATGACCCTGTATCTACCCCAGCGCTTAGAACAGTGCTCTGCACATAGTAAGTGCTTAACAAATAACAAACACCGTGGAAAGAGCCCGGTTGGGAGTCAGAGGTCGTGGGTTCTAATCCCGGATCTGCCGCTTGCCAGCTGTGTGACTTTGGGCAAATCACTTCACTTCTCTGGGCCTCAGTGACCTCATCTGTAAAATGGGGATTAAAACCGTGAGCCCCACGTGAGACAACCTGATTTTAAAGAAGCAGCGTGGCTCAGTGGAAAGAGCACGGGCTTTGGAGTCAGAGGTCATGAGTTCGAATGCCAGCTCCACCACTTAGCTGTGTGACTGGGGGCAAGTCACTTAACTTCTCTGTGTTTCAGTTCCCTCATCTGTAAAATAGGGATTAAGACTGTGAGCCCCACGTGGGACAACCTGATTCCCCTGTGTCTACCCCAGTGCTTAGAACAGTGCTCGGCACATAGTAAGCGCTTAACAAATACCAACTTTTTTTTTTTTTTAGAACTGTGCTTTGCACATAGTAAGCGCTTAACAAATGCCAACGTTTATTATGATGCCCAGCAATGGCTGAGGCAAGACGATTGAAGGAATGGAGGGCCTCAGGCCCACTGTGGAAGCGGGAGGCGGGACTTCCGGGTCACCGAGGGGTCAGCGGGTCATGTGACGCCAAGATGGCGGCCCCGCAGCAGGAGGAGGGAGAAGGCGGTCGTCCTTTCCTAGGGAGGGCGGCCCCGGCGGGGAATTAAGGGGAAGGCGTCCTCGCCGTGGAGCCGAGACCCTTCCCGTCCCCAGGCGCAGAACGCACCTCACAGAGTCGCCCCGCGAGGGGGGGGGGAGAGATTTGGGAGCGGGCCGAGGCCGTGGACGGTGTGAGGGGAGGAGCGGCCCCCCTCCCAGCTGGGAAGGACCGGCCGTGCTGGGGGCAGCCACCCCCACATCTCCCCTTGCCCCCCTCCCCGGGGCCTCGCCCTTTTCCTCCTTGATGGCTTCCCGATGACCCCTTTTTTAATTTCCATTTTTTAACCCCCCATCTCCTCCCCCCGGTTCTCTTCCCCATGCCCCTTTGCCCCACCTGGAAATATGATCAGCGCCCCTGACGTGGTGGCTTTTACCAAAGAGGAAGAGTACGAGGACGAGCCCCGCCATGAGCCGTCGCTGCCCGAGGAGTATTCGGTGCCGCTCTTTCCCTTCGCCAGCCAGGGGGCCAACCCGTGGTCCAGACTGTCGGGGGCCAAGTTTGCCAGGGACTTCATCCTCATCTCCGAGTTCTCGGAGCAGGTGGGTCCCCAGCCCCTGCTGACCGTCCCCAATGACGCCAAGGTCTCCGGCACCTTCGACCTCAATTACTTCGCGCTGCGGATCATGTCCGTGGACTACCAGGCCTCTTTCGTGGGGCACCCGCCGGGGAGCGCCTACCCCAAGCTGAACTTCGTGGAGGACTCCAAAGTCGTGCTGGGGGACTCCAAGGAAGGGGCCTTCGCGTACGTGCACCACCTCACCCTTTACGATCTAGAGGCCCGGGGCTTCGTGAGGCCCTTCTGCATGGCCTACATTTCCACCGACGAGCACAAGATCATGCGGCAGTTCCAGGAGCTCTCGGCGGAGTTCTCCGAAGCGTCCGAGCGCTTGAAGAAGGGGAACCGGAAGGCCTTCGCCGGTGAACTCGAGAAGAAATTGAAGGACCTGGACTACACCAGGACCGTGCTGCACACCGAGACGGAGATCCAGAAGAAAGCCAACGACAAGGGGTTCTACTCCTCTCAGGCCATCGAGAAGGCCAACGAGCTGGCCAGCGTGGAAAAGTCCATCATCGAGCATCAGGATCTGCTAAAGCAAATCAGGTCTTACCCCTCCCGCAAGCCGAAGGAGTCCGATCGCCGCCCTTTCGGGCCAGAGGGTCCCCGGGAGCCGGTCGCCCCGAACTTTGACGGGGCACCCGCTACCTCCAACCCCGACGAGCTCGCGGAAACCAACCTCTATGCCCGCAGGGCCTCCTATACCCCCAAGCTCATCAAGGCCAAGTCCGCCAAATGTTTCGACAAAAAGCTGAAGACCCTAGAAGAGCTCTGCGATACCGAGTTTTTCACCCAGACTCTGGCTCAGCTGAGTCACATCGAACACATGTTCAGAGGGGACCTGTGCTACCTTCTGACGAGTCAGATTGACCGAGCGCTTTTAAAGCAGCAGTGCATCACGAACTTCCTCTTCGAAGACCTGGTGGATTTCGACGAGACGGTGGCGAAGAAGCAGGATGATGTTCGGCTGGAGCCCGATCCAGAGGGGTGCCAGTCCCGGTCTTTGGAAGAATATCCGGTCCCTAAAGTCTTCATCAGCATGGGGTCTTACAAGTCCAGCGTGGAGTCCGTACCTATCAAAATGGAGGCGGAGCTCGAACAGGACCCCGGAGGCGATGAGGCGACCGAATCTAGCGTGTACGGCCACCGGGAGAACCTGGATTACCTGGACATGGATATGAAAGGCAGCGTCAGTAGCGGCGAAAGCATCGAGGTCCTGGGGACGGAAAAGTCCTCTTCCGCCCTGCCCAAGTCCGACAGCCAGACGAGCTTGACGGCCCCCTTGAGCCCGCAGGTGGTCCGGAGCAGGGCGGTCAGCCGACGGACCATCAGCGAAGACAGCATCGAGGTCCTCAGCACGTGTCCCTCCGAGTCGTTGATCCCCGGCGACTTCAAAGCGAGCTACCCGAGTGCCATCAACGAAGAAGAGCCCTGCGCGGAGGAACCGCGTGCAGAGGACGAAGAGGGAGGGATTCGCTTCAGTGCCGGCGGGAGCCTCCGAGACGTCAGCGAGGCCGAGGGCGGCGGGGAAAGCCCCTTGACCCAGTCGGACTCGACCTGCTGCATCGGGAAAGAGAGTCCCGGTCTCCTGGCGCCCCATCCCGCCCTCACCCAGCAACCCTGTGACGACGACGGGGTGGTCAGTATCCCCCCACGGCCCTATAGGCAGAGGGAACCGGGCTTCCACGTGGACTTCACAGTCGAGGACCTCGGCTGTCCGTCCCGGGATGAGGCCCCCGGAGGCTCCCTGCCTCATGAGGTGGAGCCGGGCCGCCCGGACGGCGGCCGAGACATCAGCAGGATGAGCCTGGACGAATACTCCGACTCCACCAGCCACGTGAGCAGTAGCGCGGCCTCCACCGGTTCCGACCGGACCCCCTCTCCGGCTTGTCAAGCCGGCCACTCCGAGCGGCACAGAAAGAGGGCGGGGCAGAACGCGTTGAAGTTTATCCGGCAGTACCCCTTCGCCCCTCCGGCAATCTACTCTCTGCTCAGTGGGAGGACCCTGGTCGTGCTGGGGGAAGAAGAAGCGATAGTGAGGAAGCTGGTGACGGCTCTGACCATCTTTGTTCCGAACTATGGCAGGTCCACCAAGCCCGTGAAACACTGGCTCACCACCCCTTTGCACATAACGGATTTTCAGAAGTGGAAGCTAATTGGCTTACAGAGGTAAATGAGGGCCCGCATCTCCTAACCGGAGGGCCACATGCCCGTCGGGTGGAAACGGGCCCACGGCCCCTGGTTGTCCCTGAAAAACCGTCTGTTTAAGGAGATGCGCCGTCCAGTCCCACCCCGCTCTGTCCGTATTTGGGGCAGAGTTTCCCTTTGAGGCCCAGATTCACAGGCACTGCTGTTGGGGATGGGGAAGGGAGGGGTACCGATTTCTACCGATTGGAGTGCAAGAAGGATTAACGGCTGGGAGGTGTCTGGGTCTCTGAATGCGTTCCTTAGGCCTCTCCTCTTCATGCCAGTCTAAAAAAGGTAGACGTTTATTTTTTCCGCTTGGTGGTCCCCGAGCTTTTCTACTCAGCGGCCACTTAACCTCGCTGTCCGTTGTGTCTGGCACTGAGCGGATCTCCTGGCTATAGCCCACTCTCCAAATCAGAGAGCTGGAGCCGTTGGCTGAGGCGAAACAGTCGGCGGCCCAGCCGGGATTGGGCCTCCCATTCCTGAATGTCTGGCTTTTCGCGTGTCCCATCAAACTGTGTTTCCACCCTCCCTGCCCCAGATCCTAATCATGTTTGGGTTTCACTGGAGTCAGGCAACCGAACACACACAAGTAATTTGAAGAGGGGCCTCTGGTCTCTCTGCGATGCTTGCCCTAAACCAACCAGTATTGCTCTCGGTGAACCTGTCCGTTTTCCAAGAGGTTTCCCTTCGGCGGCGAAAAGGCAGTGGATTTTGAGCCGGGACTCGGTTCTTTGGTTATAAAGAAGGGCCGACAGATCCACTGCCCTCGAGGCTTGATCTAAGTCTTGGAAGGTGTTCTCTGAGACCAAGAGCGTAGCAGAAAACACTGAAGTGAAGTAACGGCACTTTTCGAGCGCTCACTGGGGACAGTGGGTCAATAGAGTGCCTAGAAAGTACAGAAGGGTAAAGGAGACAAGTTCCCTGCCCACAAGGAGCTTCCATTCTAGTGTGCGCAGGTGTTTAGGTTTGCCTGGTTTTTCATTTTATTAAAATTCACCTGAAATTATCTTTGAAGAGGAACTTCTGAAGAGACGTGGCCCAGAAGTTTACCGTTGTTTGAGTATTTTCAGGGTGCAGATGACAGCAGTAATGGTAATTTTTAAGCCCTTACTGGTTGCCGAGCTCTGTGCTTAGCGCTGGGAGACAATAAACAGGTGGGAAGAGAAGCAGTATGGCGGAGTGGATAGAGCATGGGCCTGGGAGTAAGAAGGTCATGGGTTCTGATCCCAGCTCCGCCACTTGACTGCAGTGTGACCTCAGGCAAGTCACTTTGCTTCTCTGGGCCTCAGTTACCTCGTCTGTAAAATGGGGATTGAGACTGTGATCCTCAAGTGGGACGGGGACTGTGTCCAACCCCATTTGTGTGTATCCACCCCAGCGCTTAGTACAGAGCCTGTCACGTAGTAAGAATTTAAGAAATACCAATTATACCCGATCCCTGTCCCTTGGCAGGGTGAGAGGGGAAAGGCATAATCCAAGACTCTAAGTGGGGAGATGGGACTGGAGGCAGACAGAAACACAAAATAAAACTTGTACATTGTGGTCACTAAACTTACAAGAGTTCTCTGAAAATGGTCAAATTGTCAGTTGGGCTTGAAGTCAAGAATGACTTGACCCTGTTTTGACAAACTCTTAAAATTGTTTTCCAGGGAACACTGCTGTTTGGCAGGGATTTTAAGATAAATCTCTTTAGATTTGATAAAGTTCATCCAGATTTTGAAACATTCATTTTAACCCTCACCCGTGGCAGATGAGGAGGAGGAGGAGTAGTAATTGAGGTATCTGTTAAGCACTTACTATATTCCAAAGCACAGTGCTAAGCTCTGCGGTTGGTACGGTCGGGATCGTACGTAGTCACTGGCCCACAGGGGACTCACAGTCTGAACGGGAGGGAAACTAGGTATTGAATCCCCATTTTACAGATTGGGACACAGAGAGAAAGTGAAGTGACTTGACTCTCCCAAGCACTTTCGACAGTGCTTTGCACACAGTAAGCGCTCAATAAGTACGATTAAATTGCCCCACGTCACATAGCAGGCCAGTTGTGGAGCCAGAATTAAAGTCCAGGTCTCCTGACTCCTGGCCCGCCGTAAAAATGATTAAATCTTCATCTTGGGGTCACCAATGGAGAGTGGAGCCAGCGCAAAAGTAACACAATAATGGGCGCTAAAATTGTCAGCTCTTTCCATTAGAAGTTATTTACAGAGCATTTTGTCTGCATTTGTCAACTGAACAGGACACGGCTTCTTTAGGATCTTAGTGTGTACACCTCTGTTGGGCAGCAGAGAACTACCTTTCCTGTGATGTAATTGACAGATTTTTCGTGAGACTCAGTTTGAGAGGGTCAGTTTGATGGTGTGTGCTGAAGGCCGTGTACAGCATAGTTTGCCTTGGATCTGCTGCAGCCGATCCGGCAGTAGAACTGGAAAATTTTATAGCAGTCCATTGGTCATATTTATTGAGCTCTTACTGTGTTCTGAGCACTGTAGTAAGCACTTGAGAGAGTACAATATAATAGAGTTCATAGATGTGTTCCCTGTCCATAACAGGCTTTCAGTTTCGGGGCAGGTAGAAAGACATTAATATAAATAAATAATTTCTAGACGTGTGCATAAGTGCTGTGGGGCTGAAGGTGAGGTGAATACCAAATGTCCAGTGAACAAATATATCCTGGGAAGAGGTGAATTTTATATAAGACTTGATTGGAATCTTTCATTTTCTAGCAAGGCATTGTGTATTATTATTTTTATTAATAGTATCGGTTAAGTGCTTATTACGCGCCAGGCACTGTGCTAAGCCCTGGGGTAGATACAAGCTCATCAGGTTGGACACAGTCCCTGTCCCACATGGGGTTCCCAGTCTCAATCCCCATTTTCAAGATGAGGGAACTGAAACACTGAGAAGTGAAGTGACTTTCTCAAGATCACACAGAGGGCAAGAGGCAGAGCCGGGATAAGAGCTCAGGTTCTCTGACTTCCAGGCCCGTGCTGTAACCACTAGGCCATGCTGCTTCCCAATATTACTTTGTTGAGCCACTAATATGGTTGGCCTAATTATAGCCCTGCGGCTGATGAATCGCCAGGGAAACATTCACAACTGCCCTTGTTTATTGAGGAACAGCAATTTAGGGGTTTGGGACCCTGTGTAAAATAGGGCTGGATGACTCTCTGACAGGACTAACAAGATGGCAGGGGGAGGTGAGTCATTGGCTCTCCTTTCCATTTGCTCCATTTCTTCTTTCTGCTTCCCTCTTAAACGATTTTTACAGAAGTAGGATTTGAAGCAGCATAGAGGAGGACCAGAATGTCGATGCAGATCCAAAAGGGACGGGAGGCTCCAGGGGTAAAAAAGAAGCACATCAGAAGAGGAGTCGTGGTGGCGGGCATGTCATCGGAAAGGTTTAGGTGGCAGACTGAGGCAGACGGGAGGAAGGGAAAGGAACAACAGGGAAGGAGATAGGTGGGTGCGGCAGGACGGTGGTGAGAAGAAGGGAGACTGCGGGAAAGGAGTCATCGACGAAGCGTGCGTTCGTCATGGGGAGAAGGCCAGGTTAGGTCTGCCTGGACTGGATGGTGAAGCTGGGAAGAGGTGTGTTTTAAGGAAGGAAGCTGACTAATGTGAGAGGCCAGGCTTGAGGTTAGAGAAGCAGCGTGGTGTAGGGGAGAGAGCACGGACCTGGGAGTCAGAAGGTCCTAATTCTGGCTCCACCACTTGTCTGCTCTGTGACCTTGGGTAAGTCACTCAACTTGTCTGGGCCTCAGTTTCCTCATCTCTAAAATGGAGATTAAATCCTCAATCTCTCCCCTTGGACTGAGAGCCCCATGGGGAATGGCGACCGACAGCCCTTTGGGCCCAATCTGGGGTACGACAGCTACCTCAGCTTGCTATGTAGGAAGAAGTTGATAAATATTAGTTATTTTTATTGTAATTTGATGATGGGCAGGGTAGATGTAAAGTGAATCGAACCCTAGAGGTCACAGCTGACAGCCCACTCTCACCCCTTAGTCTCACCATCCCGCAAGCCTAGTAAAATCTAGGCTGTGAGCTCGTTGTGGGCTGGGAATGTGTCTGTTTATTGTCATATTCTCCCAAGCGCTTAGTGGAGTGCTCTGCACACTGTAAGCGCTCAATAAATGAGATCAACTGAAATCACCACTCATTTCATTTCATTCCGTCATACTTATTGAGTGCTAACTGTGTGTAGAGCACTGTACTCAGCGCTTGGAAGAGTACAAAATAATAGTAAACAAGACACGCTCCCATTTATCTTTTTGTGGTCCCAGCTGGGAATCAAGCATTCCCAGAAACCCTTTTCAAAAGCAACGTCAGCTTTATCCAGAAACCCTACTGGATGTCGACCCCGTGACCCTTTAATTTTGCATCGTCCCTACCGGGGTTGGGCGTCCCGCCATCCCCGTTCCCTTTCTTTGTTTCAGGGTGACCTCCCCGGCCGGTGTCAACACCCTGCACGCTCTGAACCGGTACAGCCGCTACACCAGCGTCCTGGATCTGGACAACAAGACCCTGTGCTGCCCCCTCTACCGCGGAACCCTGGTCCCTCGGCTTGCCGACCACCGCACGCAGATCAAGCGGGGGAGCACCTACTACATGCACGTCCAGAGCCTCCTGACCCAGCTGTGTTCCAAGGCCTTCCTCTTCACCTTCTGTCACCACCTGCACCTGCCCGTCAACGAGAAGGAGACCGAGGAGGCCGTCCTGGGCCGGCAGATGAACTTCCTCAAGCTGCAGCTGGGCCTGGTGAACGAGGACGTCAAGGTGGTGCAGTACCTGGCCGAGCTGCTCAAACTGCAGTACGTCCAAGGGCCCTCCAGGGACCGGAACCCGGTGCTCAGGTTTGACTACGTTCCCAGCTCTCTGTACAAAATCTAAGCCCCGCTGGGCACTCAGGACTGGGAGGACCGACAGGGAAGGGAGACACGTTGGCACGAGCTGGACTCACCGCTTTCCCTCCTCGAGGCGTGTTGGAAACGAAACTGGACGTTTGGGTGGGGGGCAGCGTCTCTGTGTTGTCCGTCGGAGAAGGAGGCGGAGGATTCCTGGGTGGTGTCTGGCAAATGGAAAATTGAGTCGCGGCTTGGGGGTGGGGCGGGGGGATTGGGAGTTTTCACAGCGAGGCGACGTGGGAAGGGGCTAAGAGGGCTCTCAGCCTGCTGGTAGCTATCTGGGGATGAAGGTTCTTTGGCCGAGGAGTAACTTTATGATTTCTGGCAAGGGATCAGTCCAGACAGGGAGAGAGCGGGTGTTCGCATTACGCTCTGCCTGGAGGATCTGAGCAGCTACAGACTCTTCAGCGTCGAGTAACTCAGAGCACAGGATCTCAAGGAGGAGGTGGTCCAGGCCTAGAAGGAAACGGTGGGGGGCGGCCTCTTAGCTGGGATGAAGTTCGCAGCTAAACACAGCAGTAGCCAAATGTGTGGTTTGCGGGGGTGGGAACGAGGGGCAAAAATTAGTGCTGGAAAAAGTTTTGTTGTTTTATTTTAAACTCCACCCTGGTAATTAGAAGCATCCCTAACGTTTATGCATCTGTATGTATCTATGTATACCTCTTCAGAACTCAATTAGCAGGGTCCCTTGGATAAGTCTGCCTCGTGGGGCTGGTTTTTCTGAAAGGATTTTTATGAATCTCAGTCCCCGAAGTTGGTTGTCCCCCGATCCACGAAATTGAGAGATCAAAGCGCAGATGTCGTCACGGTGGAAGCCCTGACTGACTCTGCAGCCTGAGAGCCCCTGTCAGGAGCCTCTTTAAGAAGTGATACCTGTACACTAGCCCATGCCAACTCTCATGCCTGCGGAGGGGCATGGGTAGCCTGGGGGAGGCGGAGGGGACTGGACCTCGTCCATCTGCAACCTCATTCGTCATTTCCCCAAGTCTGGGGAAAGAGAGTCACCGACCCAGGCTTTGAAAATTACATTTTATGGTCTGCCAACAAAACGTATATGGGGAGATAAGAGTTGAGAGGGAATCAGAAGAACAACTGAGCGGAGAGAAACATTGCCAGAAGGTACCCAAGGCAGGAAGTGCGACTGGGCCAAAATTCAAATCAGGTTGTTTTACCACACCTCAGGAGTTCTGCTGTCAATGTTTCTGGCTCGTTTGGTTCCATTGGCTTTTGCGAGGGATGTTGGATTTCGTTTACTTCTCCTTCAGGCCATTATGGAAAGTTATAACTGGGCACAGGTGGAACCTTCATTTCCAGGTTCTTTCTTCAGCAAACCTCCACGACCTCTCGGCTACCTCTCAAGGGGCATCGTTTTCCAGCTTAGACAGGGTTCCGTTGAGCTGAGTCGCTCCGGGTGTTTCCGACCTTCTGAAATTCCCTAGGCCGATTGGCCGGCGATAGCACGGGTTGGGCAAGCGGCCCTGTGACTGAGTCGCCGAAGTTGCTGTCTCTCAGACCCTCCCTCGGAGACACGCCGATCCTTCTAGTCAGCGAGGAACGGCTTCTCCACCCAAATGTACTTTCTCTTTCCAAAGGATTCCCAGTAAATCTCAGGGGAAGGGCCCAGTGCACATTTCGCCCTTCACCTCTGTCCTCTCGGTAGAGAACTTTCTCCACCCTGCACCTGTCTGTCTTTCCCTCCCTCCTCCGGGTATGGATAGAGGGAAGAACGTTTTTTGCCGAAAGGACAGCTGCAGAACTTTGAATGTGCATTTTTAACAACAGTGCATTGTATCCAGCTATAGGGGAAACCCGTAGTTTTATTTTTTGTTTTTATGTTGCCCCGGTAGAAATTGATCTATCAATCAATGGTATTTATTGAGCCCTTACTATATGCAGAACACTGTACTAAGTGCTTGGGAGGGTACAATACAACAGAATTAGCAAATACGTTCTGCAATTAGATTTAAACCTCCCCTCTTCTAGCCTGTGAGCCTGTTGTGGGCAGGGATTGTCTCTCTCTGTTGCTGAATTGCACTTTCCAAGGGCTTAGTACAGTGCTCTGCACACAGTAAGCACTCAGTAAATATGATTGAATTGAACTAATTCTGATTCTGGAAATGAAGGTGACGGGTGTCAGTGCACAAATGGGCAGTGACAGGATTTGGGGCAGCGGCTTTGGTGTGGCGTGTCCCCTCCCGTACAATTTGAGCCAACGTTTGCACTTCCATTCAGCATCCTGAACCAAGGGAATTTCTTTAACCGCCTGGTCAAACCACGTTTCTAGGTTTAGCCCATCTCTTCGCCAAGAATGTTCTAATGCTCTGTTTTATTTCTCTCCAGTCTCTTAAAGAACAGAAGTGGCAAAGAGAGGTTGGCTTTCACGATGCTTTTGTCTCCCATAAGGGAAAGTCAGGCCGAGGGTTGTGTTTGAAAAAAGGGAAGAGGTCCCCAAGGCTCGCTTTGGGGATTCCTGCCTTACTGTTGTCAGTAGTAGTGTTAGAGTTACAGTATTTATTAAGCGCTTCCTGTGCGTCAAGCACTCTGCGAAGCACTGGGGTAGATACAAGGTAACGAGGTCGGACGCGTGGGCCTCCCAGCCTAGGGGAGGGGTGTCATCGCGGTGTTTGTCGTTCCAATCGTCAGGCTGAGGGTGGGGGGGGTCTCTGCAATGGCTGGAGAAGCCCGTGTTCTTCATCAGCTTTCTCTGCATCCGTGTTTGGCTTCAGCACCTAATTCACCGCAAAACGTGACCACGTGAAGAGTTTCCTTTACCAGTTTTAAATGTGAAGAGTATAGTTTTTTGGCATGTGAACCAAACCCACTGGGAAAGCTTGTTTTTGCTTTGTTTTTAAATGACAAGATGTTATATCTTGTTGCGTGGCGGACAGCTTCCGCTAGCTCATTTAAGGAAGTGGCCGTGTAACCTTTTACCTTAAAGGAAAAAAAGCCTATATCAAAGCCCACATGAGATTGTTTTTGTAACAAGAGGATCAAAAAGGATCAGTGCTATTATTCTTGGGGGGGGGGGGGGGGGGGGTAGTGGACATTGTAAAGGAAGCCGGACAATGGGAAAATGATCAAACAGCAGATCAGCTTTTTGGTGGAGTTAGGTAACTTCAGATCTACTTTATCTAGTTAAGGTCTCCTAGAATGATCTTCAAAAATCTTTAAGGGTGTTTACCTTTGGTCTTAATGTGGCCTCAGGAAGGCATTGAAAACGAGGCCCGTTAGACTCTCTATTGCCTAGAGTAGAGCAGAACTCTTTCTTTATGAATCTGGGCCCTGAAGACTGGACAGTTAATTGTGGGAGTTTGTCATCTCTTCCTAAGAGAAGGCAAAGTAGATGTGCAAATTAGTGGTTATCCTTCTGAATTAAAAATGGAAGTTGGGAAATAACTTGGAGAATGCTGGTTCTGGTAGGCGGATGTTTCATTTTTTGGTGAATTCATTTATAACACGACCAGTGATAGCTAAACTCTCATATCCCCACAAATAAGGAATTTCCAATGGCGTTCACTTCAGTCTACAAACTACCTCCAAATTGTCTGATCTTTGTTCCCTTTCCAGATTCCCATTTTGGAGAACTGAATCTATTAGAAGACCTTTTCTTACAATGTCGATGAGGAGAAGAGTCCCCAGGGTTGAGATCCTGTCTATCAACCAGTCAGTCAGTGGTATTTATTGAGCACTTACTGTGTTCAGAGCACTGTACCGAGTGCTTGGGAAAGGACAATACAACCCAGTTGGTAGACACGATCCCTGCCCCCAAGGAGTTTATAGTCTACAGGCCAAAGACAAGCATTAAAATAGATTATGGCTAAGGAGGATAGTAGGGAAGAATATTGGATTTTGAGCAAGGGATATCTATTCAAAATAGCTGAGATTCTTCTCTAGTAATTAGGCTAATTGAAGTCTGCCAAATCCCCCCCCCAAAGTATCTAAGAAATGAAACCAAATCAAGCCATTTCCCAGAAATAAACTGATAATAGCACTTCACTCCTTTGGTTGTGATTTGGGCTCCATCTTCATCATCAGCTTCTCACTCAGGGAGTGAAGCACAGAGAATAAAATTTGCCTTTTATTCTGAAGTTTGAGCTTTATACTTGAATGTTGGTATTTATTTTATACCCTCTGTTTGATCCTATTTCGCTAGAGCTATGAAAATATTAGTTGGTTATAAATGTCATTCTTGCAAATATGCAGATGTGCAATGTTTAAGGACCTTATTTGAAAAATTATCAAAAGCAAGTGGTCTTTTTAGCACATACAGTGCCATATTTTCCTGACAGCTACTGCCTCAAACCTTCCATAGCCCCTAGAATTCCATAGTACGCGGTACCCAGAAGACCTTCCTCAGACCTCAGTCTCGTCGTCGAGGTCAAAGCAAGACAGATATCAAAAGCCGAACTTAAAACATTAAACTGTAGTCCACCCTAAGATTCCTGGATCTTAGAACAGCTTTCACGTGGCCCTAACCTAATCTCAAATCAGAACCAGTGAAAGAAGCTAATTTCGGCCGCATGTGAATGCCGCGCAAATCCCATTTCAAAATCCTAGAAAATGTCGACGGCTCCTATTCTGCCTGTCAGGACTACTGCTGTTCCGTAGAGCCTGCTTTGCCGGGAAGAGTGTTTTGCCTGCTGGACATTATGACACCGAGCATGCCCACTGTCTGCTTCTTTGAATGCCGAGCGCACGCACTTACCCCCTTCCCTCCCCCTAAATATTGCATGTCCGATCATAGTTTCCAGCATCACTCTCGGTTCCGTCAGTGTCGGTACGGTCGAAGGCACTTGTTCTCCCCATCAGAGAATTCACTGAAGCAGCCTTTCGGAAGGATACTTTTAAAGATGGCCGAACAATTTCTCCAAGCTTCATTTACTTACCCAAGAGCTAAGAAGAAGACCCCTTGGCCCCGTGCTGGAAATCAAGCCAGACTTCCGGTCCGTCCCCAAGGTGAACGGCTCAACGGGAAATGGAAGGAGTGAATGTTAGGTCGAGCGTTTCCTTTAAAGACTGCTAAATTGCGACTCGCCAAGATTCTCCCCTGTGCAGTTGAAGAGCAGTCTGGAAAAGTGAAAAGCTCAGCAGTTGATGTACCGTACTGCCATCACAAGGCATTTGGTATAGCGCCTCTCTGTCCATTGTTCTTGACCTGCCGAGCAAGTTAGTTCCCGGACGGTCTGCCCTCGCCCGTATGACGGCCCTTTGGAAGCTTATGACCCTCCGGTTCTTTCCTCCTCTTCTCCTGGAAGTTCTTGCTGGGATGGGGAAGAGACAGGGAAAGAGCAATTTGCACTTTGCAACAAAGTAATGTCAATTTCTGCACCTTAACCTGGAATGAAGAGTTCGCTCTTAAATGGGGCCGGGGGATTCCAGGACCCTGCTGCTGAGAAACCTTTCTGAAGAATCCATGTACATGTTTGGGAGTGGTTTCTTCCCAGAGAGACCAACTGCCAGATATTTGTGTGAATGACAAAACCCCAAATAGAAGCTGTGATCTTTACAGTAACAGGTTAGTCATCTCAAAACTCATAAAGCCCCTACAGGAGCTGGTAATCTGGGGGGAGTCAGAACCGGCAGGGGCTGAAGTTTGAGAGTGCAGGAAAAGTCACCTGGAAGGCAGAGCTACAGGGTACCTCACCCACTACCTATTCAGATGCCAGGGAGGTTGGCATATTCATTGGGTTGGGATAAAACTTGCCTTCAAGGGTGCAGGATGAATTCTCTCATTATTCTTCGAAAGAAAACCTATTTTAATATTGCATGTTCACTCGTTTGTAGGTGTGTGTGTCTGTACAGACCATTTGCCTAAGCAGTAGCTTAACCAAGCGCCCCATGGAAGTGGTACAGCTGGCATGTGTGTGTAATATTTTATAGGTGTTGCTGCACAAGAGTTTAACAAGAGTTAATGCCAAATGAATGATATGAGAAAAAGTGTACTTTTTTTTAAAAAGAGATTTAATTTATTTGAGTTCCGATATTTTTGAAATATAAAAATTGGTGGTATTTTTTAAAGCTATAATTCTTGTCAAACATTCTGTGGTTCTTAATTTTACCGTGCTTATTAAAAAAGAAAGTCGTAACTATGTTTGGCACTCGGCTGTTTGAAAAATAAAATGTATTTGGGAAGGCCACCGTTTATTTCACTACTAACAGGAAGGAGATCAGTGCGCCGAGCATCGAAAGAGGAGAGAAAATTAGGGCCTGTTAGTGGCACTCTCTCGACTGAAAATATTCACCACCTTTTATTCCTGCAGTATGTTGAACATTAAGGAGAAGGGTTAGCACGTGGAGCTCCTTAGACACTCTTCCTAAATAGATGATGATGCCTATGGGCCCTGAACTTGTCCAAATTCCGTATTACAGGAAGCTTCATAACTTCAACACTAATATTAATTGAAGTGCAAGGTAAGTTTGGTTGTAGCTGTGAGGAAGGGATTAGTTCTGATAAATGAGTGGGTGGTCGTTGCGCTTCCATCTCTGTCGCCATTGAGCTTTCACCCCCAACTCTGCCCTTAACACTGAAATGTGCATATCCTTAAATTATTTAACATCTGTCCCCCATCTAGACTGAAAGTTCACAGTGGGCAGGGAAGGCGACTAAGATTCTTGTATCTTCCCACTTAGTACAGCGCTCTGCACGTAGTAAGTGCTCAATAAATAGCATTGATTGATTGTTACCATTGAGGAAGTAAAATGACTTTCGTACTAACAGCGAGGAAGTAATATGACTCTTTCGTACTAACAGCTTTCAGTCAATCAGTGGTACGTGTTGAGTGTTTAATGTGTGCAGGGCAGTGTTCTAAGCCCTTAGGAGAGTAGATACCGTTAGGCGGAGATGGTCCCTACCCAATGCTTTATTCATTCAATAGTACTTATTGAGCGTTTACTATGTGCACAGCACTGTACTAGGCGCTTGGAATGTACAATTCAGCAAGAGTTCGAGACAGTCCCTGCCCAATGACAGGCTTTATGCTATGCCTGTGAAAATATTGGGCTAAATCATAGTCCAATCTCCTGTAAATAAGCCCAGTTCGCTCTACAAGAAGTTGATACCCAGATTTATTCTTTAATTGGTGATTTCCAAAATAAAATCCTACAACGTTAGTGTGATGTGGAAAATGAAATCCGTCCTTTTCATTCCTGGCTTAGGTCCACAGGTGGTCGCAACTGGCACATGTCTTAGAAGTGGTTTTGTGAGAAATAAATCTAGGAATGAGAGGAAGGAAGTCAAGGTTGATTCTTCACCAGGAAAAAGACGCTTCTCCTACTTGCTTTTTCCTTAAAGGCAGTTTTGGCACTTGAACCCCTGAGCCTTCACAGTAGACACACTGACACTGGTTCTGAAACTGGAATGTGGTCTGCGAAGGGAACGCGCCATCTCATGTCAAAAGTCAGGCAGGCCGGGCAACGGGAAGACAGAAGCAAAGGCCTCCACCTCCTCTCTGATGGACTTGATGATGCTCTGGTACTTCTCATCTCCCGCCAGTCTCTCTTTGAACTCCTTCAGAGTGGCTTTAGCGGCCATCTCACTTTGAATCATCCGAGTCAGTTCTATTCCTGCACAGGACGATAAAGCACAGGCGAATCTTTTCCACATTCTCAGGGAGCAAAGACATTCTAATGTGAGTATACTCAAACAGCCCGGGACCGAGGGATACACATCCATCCACGGTCACGGTGGAGAGGAATATTAGTGCAGGATTAAGGATACACCTCTTCCAAAAGGCCTTCCCCATTTGAACCCTCTTTTTCCCTGGCTCCCTCTCCCTTCGGTGTTGTCCGTGCACTTGGTTATGTGACCTTTGGGTATTTGATAGCCACCCCACAGCACTTCTGTACATATCTCCAAGTCATATATTATTATATTAATGTCTGTCTTTTCTAGACTGCAAGCTCGTGGGCAGGGAATGCATCTGCCAACTCTTGTGCTCTCCCAAGCTCTGCAAGTACTAAATGCTAAATGAATAAACTAGGAAAAGCCACTAGGACCCAGGGAGGAGGCCAAGTTTTGTATTCTGGACTTCCTCTAAGAAGGAGTAACCAATAAAAAATTCCATTCCCATAATCACCCAACACCTGAAAGATTTTGGCTGCCATGGAAGAAATATTTGGTCATCAGCAGGGTTAGACTTTTCCCTTACTGTTTTTCTCCTGTCTCGGGCTGTGTGACTGACTGCCTCTCTCAGGCTCATGAGGATGTTTATGTCTGTCCCCTCTGTATGGGCAAGTATGTTGCTTTTTGCCCCTGAATGAATATGGATACTTTTTTTGTTTTGAATATACTCCTGGGGTGGGAATTTTGGAGAATTTTGGGGGGAAGATTGCCTTTTTGGAAAGATGTATGTATAAACCAATGGTTGGGGAATCTGACAACATATCTGAGAGGATGTATACACATGTATTTGTGTAGGGTGAATGTGGGAGGGAGGGTTAAGAAGTGCGTGGTGGATCATTAGTTTGACTCGAGTGCGTGCCCCCATGGAAGGAAAGGGGTAAGTTATGAATGGAGAAGAAGTGAATGCAATTTTCTGTGCCCCAGTTGTCACGAGAGCAGAATTCTCCCTTCTCTCCTCTTGCTGCAGTCCTCCCCCCTCTTTGTTTGGCTCCAGGAAAGGCCAATTTTCCCCTTACTCTGTTTTTCTTCTGTCTTGGACTATAGGATTGTGCCTCTCTCAGGCTCACACGTATGTTTGTCTTATGTGTATGGCCAAGCTTGTTGCTTTTTGTCCCTGAATGATGAGAAATCATAAGCCCGTCCTTCTGCCTTGCCCTGCACTTCTAAGGTGTCAAAGGGGACCTGAAGCTGTGGGAAGAGAAGACTCCCAGCTGGGCCTCGAGTAATGAATGGTCAGGCAGAGGGACAAGAGGGCCAGGGGGGCTGCTTGGCGCTGCCCACTCAGAGTAAAAGCCTCCGCCCGCACTGGAGCACAGCAGCCATAAGAAGAGAGGAAGCGGGATGGCGATCTTGCCCTTTTTCCTACCTCCTACTGCAGTCGCGTTAGTTTATTCAGTTGGATCGAGCGCTTACTGTGTGCACAGCACATACTAAGCGCTTGGGAGAATGCAACAAACGATACATTCCTGTTCTGGCTTAATACAGAGAAACTTCACATTACCCCAAGTTCCCAAGACTTTGTTCTTACCTCTGTGGATAAAATAAGCTACTTTTTTGAAATCATTTTCCAGGAGGCCTCTGGAGGTCAATGCTGGAGTCCCCAGTCTCAGACCACTGGGCCGCAAAGCACTTTTGTCACCTGAGAAGTAAGAACACGGAATCATTCTTGTCCCTTGACAAAAAGGAGAAAGCTTTCAAAAAACAACACCCGGAGAATCCTGATGTCACATGACTGAAGGTTTCTGGCCCAGCTCATCTGGGTTTTAAAAGCAGGTGTCGTTAGGGGTATAAAAGTCACTGTAGTTGCCTGCTGGCAGTTTCCTGAACCAGGGTTTCCAGAAGTGCAAAAAGTGACAGGAAGGAACTAGAGGGAGCTTCTGTAGGTCTGGCTCTAAAACAACTTACTCAGGCAAAGACAGATGAGAGGTCTCCCCTACCACTGAATGAAGCTTTCCCTTGGCAAGGGAAGGTTTCATGGCGTTTCACCTGGATTCACTTGAAAAATGGACCCTTCTCAAGAAGCATTCACTTGATCCACCTCAACCCCACAGCACTTAACGTACGTATCTATAAACTACATATAAAAATATATATTAATTTCCATCTCCTCCTCTAGACTCCCCCGATTAGACTGTAAGCCCGTCAAACGGCAGGAACTGTCTCTAGCTGTTGCTGACTTGTTCATTCCAAGCGCTTAGTACAGTGCTCTGCACATAGTAAGTGCTCAATAAATACTATTGAATGAATACTATTGAAAAGCTTGTTAAGGGTAGGGAATATTCATTCATTCAGTTGTATTTATTAAGCACTTACTGTGTGCAGAGCATTGTACTAGGTACTTGGGCGAGGACAATACAACAATTAGTAGACATTCCCTGTCCCTGTGAGCACTTAATACAGTACTCTGTATACAATAAGCCCTCAAATAGTAGACTGTAGGCTTGTTACGAGCAGGGTACATGTCTGCTAATTCTGTTGTACTCTCCCATGTGCTTATTACACTGCTCTGCACGTAGCAAGTACTCAAATACCACTGATTTTGACTTCAGCAGGTGCAAATTAACCCTACAATCATTCAGGCTTCATTTTTCAAAATTCCCTTCCCTGGTTGGGCTGGAATTCCCACTACAATGGGAATTTCTGACATAGGCCTCACCAGGCAGGAGAGGTTGAATTTTGGGCTGAGCAACTTTCAGGGCAAGTTTCACAGGGTCTAGTGCTGGACCAGAGTGGACCACCTTCTCTCTTTCGATGCCTTGGAGAATGGCTCAGAGATTAGAAGGGGCTCATACCTGGGCAGGTGTTCTTGTTACAGGCAATAGAGCAGGCTTCCAGGACCTTCTCAGCTCTCCCTCCGTCAGTGCCCTTGTTGCGTAGGTCCACGAGGATCAGATGGTTGTCAGAACCACCTGCAGAAAAATTGTACAGTCCAAGGAGTCATGCTGATTGTGGAACAGCACTGGGTTATTCTTTGGGGAGGAATCGGAGAAGCAGCGGGGCCTAGTGGGAAGAGCATGGGCCTGGGAGTCGGAGGAACTGGGTTCTAATCCTGGGCTCTGCCACTTGTCTGCTGTGTGACTTTGGGCAAATCGCTTCATTTCTCTGTCCCTTAGTTACCACATCTGTCAAATGGGGCTTAAAGACAGTGAGTCCCAAGTGGAACAAAGACTACGTCCAACTTGATTAGCTTGTGTCTACCTCAGTGCTTGACAGGCACTCAACAGATAACTTTAAAAAAGAACCTTGACTCTGGTAGAAGTGTAACTGACTGGGAGACGGGGAGTCTCAGCACAGGGCTTGGCACAGAGTAAGCACTTAAAACCACAATTATTATTATTTTTACATTCTGTGCTTCAGTTCCCTCATCTGCAAAATGAGGATTAAAACGGTGAGCCCTATGTGGGACAAGAACCGAGCCCAACCCAATTATCTTGTATCCCAGTGCTTAGTATGGTGCCTGGCACACAGTAGGTGCTTAAATACCATTATATCTTTTTTTCTAAGAAAATGACGCACAGTCTCACTGAAATTGTACTCTGTCAGTGTTCAGTTGTGTTGTTCACCAAATATCTATCCCTGCTGGAAAAGAAGAATTGGAATGGTGGGGAGGGGGAATGACTGTCAGCCCAGCACCATTTTGGTCCCTTCCTTGTCCTGCCTCTTGATAATTTCTAACAGCTTTTAACAGTGAGTCATTAGGTCTGCCTTTAATCCTGAAGCCTTGCAGCCAGAACTCTTTTTATTCACCAGAAATGGGGACAGGAGAGGAAAGTGCCTCCCAAAAGCAGCTGCGGGACAACAGGAATGACACAAAGCAGGGCTGAGTATAGATGGAAACTGTCTTTAGGAAGGCGTGGAGAGGACTTCCAGGTCAGAGGGGTTTTTTTTGGCTTTTATTTTTACCTGTTACAACATGGTAGCCCAGCTCAGTCATGGCTGCAGATAGAGCCTTGCAGTTGGCAACCACCTGCTGCTGATAAACCTTAAATTCAGGGGTCATGGCTTGCTTCAGGGCCACAGCGACTCCTAGGTGGAAGAGATAATAAGGTCAGGGATTTGAGATCCCTGGGGGAAAGGCAATCCCATTATATTTCTGCAATACAGTCGTGGAACCCTCCTTCTGTCAACACAAATCAAAGACATCAGCTAGCACTTCTAGGAATTAAAGGCTCATGAGTGTCTTGATTAGGGAGAGGCCTTAAAAATCTCAAAAGTTTCAGCTCTTTGTACAATTCACAGTCATCACCTATATGGCAAGTGTTTCTTTGGTAATATTACTCCTTTCTTGCCTATGCAAATGTCCAACTGGTTAAATGAACACTTGACAAGCCAGACCCCTCGATGAAGCAATGTTAAGGCAGCCTGGCTGAATTTGGGATAAAAGAACCCAACAGCAATCTCCAGTTTAACAATATTCAGATCTGGTCCTTGAGGTGAAGGCAAGGGATGACAAAAACTGACTACAGATGCCAGTTACCTGAGGAAACGTCAGGCTTTTTATGGAGTGGGAAAAAAAAAGAAATCCCCCAGAAATACAATGTGAAGTTTAAAAGTGACCATTTGTCCCAGATATCATAACCCAAATACTCAAGTCTCCTGGTGACAGTGGAGATCCTGAAAATTCCTCATACAGATGCAGTGAATCAACAAGTCAACTGTGGAAGAATTAGGATGGATTTCTAAATACACAAATCCATTTAGCCATTAACAATTTTTTTAAATTAAATTTGGGGTGGGACTTTGTTTAAAACTCACTTCATAGAAGTGAATTGAGGGTAGAAATTGGGGTAAATTAGTCCAAACCTTCAAAATCCATTGTGGTAATGAAGGGGATGCCAAAAAGAAACATTAAGAAAAAAAAAAAGACTGACTTTCCCTTGAGTGGCTTGATGTATTTTAACCATGAGGCCATCAGGGGGCTGTACCGGTCCATTTAGGTGTCATTTTACCAGCAATGGCGTGATTGTGAGGGCCTCCCTGAAGTCCCGGAAAAACTGCAGTGTTGATGAGTGACTCCAGGTTGTACTGCGTCTCTTTGCCTGTTTTAGGGTCCACACTGCGCACTCCTGAAAGACGAAGAAAAACAGACTAAAGATGTCCCTGGTGTCCTCTCTAGTACGATTCAGACACTAACTAGGAAGAGGAGCTTTCTGGGCAAAGGGCCCTTTAGAGCCATAGATACTGGACCTGTAAATTCTCCCATATTCCTCAGGGCTATCTGACCAAAGACTAATTAGGTTCCTCCTTGTCCAGGATATAAAAGGAGAGCAATCCTGGCAACAAGTCATAGTGAGTGTTTTTGGCTTTTTAACAACAAATTTTAAGTTCTGTTCCATCTAGACACTTTATTCCAGCCCCAAGAGAGAACAATGAAAAAGACTCTGCTAATCGCTGCATGTCCTTATTTCGAATGTAAATGAGGAAGCAGCATGGCCTAGTGGAAAGAGCAAGGGCCTATGCGACAGGGGATCTGGATTCTGGTTCTAATCCCTGTTCTGCCACTTGTCGGCTGTGTGACTTTGGGCAAGTCACTTAACTTCTCTGTGCCTCAGTTACCTCATCTGTAAAATGGAGATTGAGGAGACTGAGACCCATGGCCGATGTCCAACCAGATTAGCTGTATGGACCCATCACTTAGTACAGTGCCTGCCTGGTATATATTAAGCTCTCAACAAATACCAAAAAACAAACAAACAAAAAAAGAGGAGAGCTTGAGTTTCCATGTATCTAATGCTGACCTCCTCACTGTACCTCGATCTCGTCTATCTGCCGACCTCTCCCCCGCATCCTACCTCTGGCCTGGAATGCTCTCCCTCCTCAGATCAGACAATTGCTCCCTCCCCCTTCAAAGCCTTAATGAAGGCACATTTTCTCGTAGAAGGCTTCCCTAAGCCCTCCTCTCCTCTCACTCCCTTCCGCATCACTCTTACTTGCTCCTGCATTCATCCTCCCTCCCATCCCCACAGCACATATGTATATATCTATAATTTATCTATTTATTCATATTGACATCTGACTCCCCCTCTAGACTGTGAGCTCGTTGTGGGCAGGGATCATCACTCTTTAGTGTTGTACCGTACTTTCCCAAGCACTTAGTGCTTTACACACAGTAAGCACTCAAATACAACTGAATGAATGAATGACCAGTTCTCAATTCTCTGCTTCTAGTAGCTTGTCCACAGTGGGGGCCTGCCAGACACATCATTATGGACCAGACACCTAGACTAACAGTCCTGAAACAAGGGCTGTCCTTCCCATTGGTCAATTTGGGGCAATCGCCCCAGGTCTGGTGGGGCCTCCCTAAAGCCCAAGAGGCAAAGGCTGCTAAGTCCTGGACCATGGGCTGGTACAGGAGCCTCAGGGGGACCAGGGCTTGACAGGCTAGGTCCAACAGGGTCCTTTGAAACTGAGAGAGGAGGAAGATATAAGCAGTTAAAGATGCACGATTAAACTATCCCCCTCAACCACACCCCAGAAGCAGGGCCTGTACCAGTCCATGTGCCCCAGCCCGTGCCAACCGAGGGCTGCCCACCGAGGGCTCCCTGAAACATCCATGATTCCCTGCAAGGACCATCCCTTTCCCACCACCACAGTTTGCATATCTCAGAGGGCTCAACTCTCTTGCTCCTTTTAAAGCTGAGCAGACCACAGCTCGTGCTCCCCAAAGGAAGGAGGGACCCCACTGGAAATGGCTCAGCCCAGAGCTGGAGGCCGAGCTGGTTTCGGCCAGGTGTCACCCTCGTTTCTTTGCTTCCAAAGCCAAACCTTTCCTGAAGAAGATCATGCCCGCTCGGCAGCCTCGCAAGGTCTTGTGAGTTGTGGTAGACACCACGTGGCAGTGTTCAAACGGGGAAGGCACCACTCCAGCGGCAACCAGGCCGCTGATGTGGGCCATGTCAGCCATGAGGTAGGCCCCATTCTCATCAGCAATCTTGCGCATCCGGGCATAGTCCAGGTTCCGAGAGTAACAGCTGATTCCTACGGAAGGCAAGTTGCTTGGGTCAGATTTGAGAAACTCACTGGCCCTAATGCTTTGATTAGTGTGGAGGATGTGGATTTTTGCAAGGGGGGAGCTTAAAAAAATCTCAAAAGTTTCAGGTTTTAACTTATTTTTAAGACTCAGATACCACATCACTTATAGGACAAGTATTTCTTTGGTAACATTCTCTATCACAGAATCACATTTGGAAACACTTAAAAAGACCTGGAGTTTTCCCTTTGCTCTAAATCTACAGGGTTCAGGGGTAAGGAAATATGCCTGAAAAGCAGCCAAAAGCTAAGAGTTTCCATGCCTTGAAATCACTATTATTCTTCCTCCCATATTTAGGAGCCAAAGCCACTGAATATTTAAGATACCCGATTACTCAGGCACCTATCCCAATACTGCTGACCTCCTGATTTCAAATGAGAACTAACAGAGAGGCCTAGAAAGCCCTTGTCTCCTCAGGTGCTTACACAACAGACTGCAGCCATCTGTTACTGAAGGAAAAGCCTCGGAGTTTTCCTCAGCCTCCCGGCTCTAGGACTAGATTTTGACGGTGGTTACGGACACTCCGCCTCCAGGCTGAGACAGAGGCAAGAATATAGGGGCCTTCAGCTCAGGTTAGTATGAAGAGCAGGGATACTCTCCTACTATAACCCAGCCCACACACTTCATTCCTCTAAAACTAAATTCATTCCTCTAAAACTAACCTTCTCACTGTACCTCAATCTCATCTATCTCGCCAACGACCTCTTGCTGACATCCTACCTCTGACCTGGAACGCCCTCCTTCCTCATTTCAGACAGATAATTGCTCTCCCCCAGTTCAAAATCTTACCGAAGGCACATGTCATCCAAGAAGACTTCCCTGACTAAGCCTTCCTCTCCACTTCTCCCACTCCCTTCTGCGCCGCTCTTGTTTCTTCATTCATGCTCCCTCCATCCCCAAAGCACATATGTATATATCTGTCTTAGATCTGTAATTTATTTATTTATATTGATGTCTGTCTCCCCCTGTAGACTGTGAGCTCGTTGTGGGCAGGAATGTGCCTGTCTGTTATATTGTTTTCTCCCAAGCACTTAGTCCAGTGCTTTGCACACAGTAAGTGCTCAATAAATACGATAATGAATGAATGAATGAACATCAGAAGTCTGAACAGGGGAGGCAAAAGTTTTCCATGTCAGCTGACAAAGAGACCCCTCAAGCAGCCCTGCTTGGGTGATATCAACAGGTAGGGCAGCTCTCTGCCCAGCTAGTAACCTGCGATAATCAGCTTTGGGTGGAAGAGCCGGGCATTTTCCTCCAGTTGGTCGTAGTCAATATAGCCAGTGTTTGGGTTCACCTATGACAAAAGAGAAACAGAATGAGACATATTAAGTGGCGTGACCTTTTTCTCCTGTATCAGAAGGATTTCTACCCCCTGCCACTCATGTATACATATATATATATATATATATGTGTGTGTGTGTGTGTGTGTGTATATATACACACACACACGGCTGTTATGAATAACAGGAAGTTGTTTTTTTTAAAACGGTATTTAAGTGCTTACTATGTGCCAGGCACTGTACTAAGCACTGGGGTAGATACAAGCTAATCAGTTTGGAAACAGTCCATGTTCCACATGGGGCTCAGACTTAATGCACATTTTACAGATGAAGTAGCTGAGGTACAGAGAAGTTAAGTGTCTTGCTCAAGGTCCACAGCAGATAAATGGCCGAGGCAGGATTAGACGCCGGGTCCTCCTGACTCCCAGGCCCGTGCTTTATACACTAGGTCATGCTACTTCTCATGAACCACATTGCTGACGCTGCTTCCTTTTGCCCCAACTGGATCAAAAACGTCATTTCTCAAGCTCTGAGATGGGTGAAAAAGCTAACACTCCACAACACAGTCAAACAAGATTTTGACAGCACCTCCCATTAAATATGCTTTAACCAACTGGGGTATTTATTAGCAACGGCAGCAGGCATACACAAAACCCAGCCACATTTTGTCTTTGAGCGTGCAAACCTCAACTTAAATCAAACCAAATTCAGACCACAAACTGGCATCTAAAACAAGACAGACACTCAAATAGAGGTGATGACGATGAAGATGACGACGTCATTTTGTAAGTGAGAAGTTTCTCAAAACAAGACTACAATGAAAGTTAAAAATCACAGGAGTGGGAAATTCTTGCTCCAAAGGTGGTTTTTCATGCAAATTAAGCTCATGTGCTGGGAGAGACACAGAGAGTTTGTTTTCAGCTGGTGACTTTTGTTTCCTGGACACTGTCACAAACCACCACAAGACATTCCAGGATGTTGGATCTGAAGATAAGAGGGGAATGTCATTTGCTCAGTGGGACTTTGACTGTCAAAGACAACAGAGGTTTTAATATCCAGGCTATTACAGAGGGCTGCCCGTCAGTGAATACCAAACAGTTTACCACTCACCAGTCAGACACATTCAGAAATGCTGGTTCCCAACACTGGGTAACTGTACCCATCCCCGGACCCGGTGGATTAGCCTGGAGACGGGCAGAAAGGGTCTCCCTTACCTTGTAAGGCATGGACTCAAAGAAGATAGAGGTAGCCGAGATTTTCTTCTTGTCAGTCATGAACCCGTGGGTCAGATGACCCCCATCTGGTAGGTCCAGACCCATGATCCTCCCATGTGGCTCCACCAGGGCAGTGTACACTGCAAAGTTCGCTGGAGAGCCTGAAATGGGGAAAAACCGGCTTCTTTCATATTTCTGCCGGCATCGCTACCAACCGGCGGCCTCCAGAGGCGCCTGTTCTGCCCTCCCTTCAAAACTGGGCATTAAATTATATTACAGGCCAGAAAGGATGTAAGATAATCTTATAGTTCCTGCCTGCAAGGTGAGAGCTCTGACCTCAGGCAACAGGAGCCGAGCCTGGAAGCAGAAGGCAGTCAGACGGGACCACCTGGCCCTGGGTGTTACCTGAATAGGGCTGCACGTTAACTCCCCAGCTTTGTGGATCCAGATTATAGGCCTGCAAAGCCCTCTTCTGACACAGGAGCTCCAGCTCATCCACAAACTCTGTTCCACCATAATACCTAAGGGCGAACAAAAGGAGGAGCGTACCTAGGTCAAAGTCAGTCGGTCGTACTGATTGAGCTCTTACTGTGTGCGGAGCACTGCACTAAAGCTTCAGGATCCTAGTGAAGAAGCCGAAGACGCAAATGGCAGGGCTTGGAGGTGAGGGGCGATGTTAGGGAACCAAAGTCTGTTTTTCATGAAGGATTGTCTGATTTGTTTCCAATTTTTAGGGACCCCACTTTCCCTACCTGGGGAAAGTACAAGCTCCAGAATCTTTATCTGGGAGAGAGCAGTCTTTGGACTATGAGGGGGGGATGAGCCCGCAGGGCTTCACTACACTTAGACTGAACAGGATTATGAACTGGGTTGAGTGTGGAGAAGGCGAGGAAGCAAGAGGAAGGAACTTGACATTTTTCCAGCATGCAAGTGATCCAAAAATGTTATACACTCACTGAAAGAAATTTCACGAAACCACAAAGGAAGTTCACTGCTTTTCAATCTGCCCAAGAAGAGAAGTTGCTTTGATTGATTGGAAAGATTGCAAAAAATCCATCTTCAGAAAAACCAATTTTACTGTTGGAGTGATGCTTCCAGAACTAGAGTGTCAATGGAATCAAATGAAGTTAACACATAATCTGTAGCTTGGGCTTTGCTCCTTAGTTCACATCTCACCATATGGCCTGGGGAAGTCACTTAACTTCTCAGAAAAATAAGAGAAATATTACCCAAAAGGCCTCCGAGTGTGAAATGGCGAACGATTGTTAACCTCTGAGTTCTTTTCCTGAAAAGTCTCACTGGAAGTGGGGAACGCTGTCTTCGGCACTTTCGGCTATTCCTACTTTTCCCCTTCTCGGTTGGCATTAACTTTGAAGAGATTCGTCGAGGTCAGGGAACGTGTCTACCAACTCTATCCTGTACTTTCCCAAGTGCTCAGTACAGTGCTCTGCACACGTTAAGTGCTAGTATACCGATTAAGTCAAACTCTCCCAGGGGTCACTTTTCAAGACCCTCTTACTGCAGGGCACCAAGAGCGCAACTGTCCTCTCAATGTGATCTCCCCCAATCTAGCCCCCTACTCCTCTGAGCTTGCCTCCCCCTTTATTAACAACTCAGTGAATCCCTGTCTTCATTTTAAACTAAAGCTGCTCTGTGTGGCAATGAATGGCAAAGAAATGAATCACATCCCAAGTGGAACTGAATCTGTCATGGATTCGGACATTTTCTTTCCAAAGATTTCTCCAAGAAGACGGACTGTTGAGACCTGTCTTGAAAAGATGGGGTTGGGAGCTGTCTTGCAGACCTTAGGACCTGTACCACCAGCCGCCACTATGCAAACAAATCTAAAACTGAAATCCTTGGACACAGACCTCTGCCCTGGGTACCCTTCCGAGTATTTGTTGTTCAAGCAGGAGCCCAGGGCCTCCAGGACGGCTCGGCTGGCAAAGTTCTCTGAAGCAATCAGCTCCAAGCCAACCTTCTGACGATGACTCTCCTTCTTGATGATGGAATACACCTGCCGAGAGAAAAACAGTCACCACAAAGTCTAACTTTGCATTTGGCTATGACTGGAGCAAGGTAAAAAGAAATGAAAATATAAAGGTCCTCTTCCCTTCACCCTTTGGTTGAAACATTTCTGGTCTATGCCGATGAGCCTGGTCTTCCTAGCTGATCTAATTAAAGCCTGGAACCCAAGGGAATAGCGCTGTCATACTCCTATTTGCCCCAGGACCTGCCCGAGGTCCCCCTAAGGCCCAGAACCGTCTCCCTCCACTAGTCCGACATCACGGGATTGAAGACTTGCCCCTGGAGGAGCAGGAGGCCGGCAGAACTTTGGAAAGGTTATGCTATTTGCTACCCAAATCTTGGACCCGGAGAGCGAAGAGCCTCAAGAGACACAGCAGTAGTACCAGCAGAATTTCTGGAGGGCCCACTTGAGGTGGTGCCCTGTCCTAGGCGTTTGGGAAGTAAAGAGCAACAAAGTGACACTTTCCCTGCTCACAAAGAGCCTACATTCCAACAGGGGAGACAAATGTAAAAATATTTACTATTTACTTACCTGCTTATGCTCTTAATTTTTGATGGCTCAATTTTTTAATGCTTCTACTGCCTGAAATTTTTGACTCCAATTAATTCCTGTTTTCTACACATCTGTTTTCCCCAACCTAGACTCTGAACCTGTTGTGGGTCCGTTTCTGAACTTGGCCTTATCTTGGACTTACCCCAGCGCTTGGCACAAAATAAGTGCTTGATAAATCCTTAAGACAACACACTGTGAAAAAATCTGGGTGACACTCACCAACACTAAGCAGGAAAAGAATTTACAGTTGAGAAAAACTGAGTTGAGGAAGAAAGGTACATAATTTAAGATGAAATCAGATTCAATTTCTCTCTGTATTTCTGAGTTTTTCCTTTAAATCCCCACCAGTTTCCTCCTCTGGTGAGCTCCTTTCTTTTGGTTCTTCTCACTAAAAGGAAAGATGCTTGGTTTCTCTCCCTTTTCAATCTTCACCCTTAAAAGACTTCAGCACCCCTTCTGGCTACTTTCCCAAGCCATTTACTCCAAATCTAGCACTCAGATACCAATTTAGAGCTATTTCTTGAAGTCTCATGTCATCAGGGAAAAAGCCCCAGAATCTTACCAAGGGCACTGCCCTTTTCTTCACGAAACAGAAACACCATCTCACAGAGAATGATGAAGAAAGTGACATATATGCAGCTTGAGTAACTTTATCACAAAAATTATTGGTAACCTAGAAATCTTCTCACCTCTGTATCATTGTCTTTAAGAGGCTGTACAAGCATATTACTATGGGATTCCCAGAGTTTGACATTCTGAGTCTCTCCATTGACTGGGGCTGCCATTTTACTGGTTTAGTTTCCTGAAAATAGATGCCAGAGTTTATCATCTTCAAAATGAAGCAGAACCTTTTAAAAAAAATGTAAAATGTTAAAATGCATTTATGAACCTGGATAAAAATCTTCCTGAAAGGATTATGAATGGGATTAAATTTTAATTCTTGTTTTTAAAGACATGGTATTTTAAATGCAGGCTATCTTTTTAAGAATCAATAGAAATATATATCTCTGTATTTGGAGGGTTTTTAACTAAAATGGAAGTTGAGTAGGCAGAGTGGTGTGGTGTCAAGGACATGAGACTATCAGTCAGGAGACTTTGCAAGAAGCAGTGAAGCCCAGTGGATAGCACATGCACCTGGGACTCGGAGGGACCTGAGTTCTAATCCTGACTCAGGCACTTGTCCACTGTGTGACCTTGGGCAAGTCACTTCAGTTACCTCACCTGTAAAATGGGGTTAAAGATTGTGAGCCCATGTGGGATATGGGCTGCATTCAACCTGATTAGCTTGTATTCATTCATTCAATAGTATGTATTGAGCGCATACTATGTGCAGAGCACTGTACTAAGTGCTTGGAATGAACAAATCAGCAACAGATAGAGACAGTCCCTGCCCACTGACGGGCTTACAGTCTAATGGGGGGATCTACCCCAGCACTTAGTACAGTGCCTAGCACACAGTAAGTAGTTAAATACCATTAAAAAATACCATAAAAAAGACAGTTCTAATCTCAGCTCTGTCAATGGATATCACTTAACCTCTCCTTACTTCAATTTCCTCATCTGTAAATCCCATGCGCAACAGAACCTGATCTGATTATACTCTATCTACTGTTGTAGTTAGCACACAGTAAACACTTTAAAATACCATAAATTGTCAACAATAGTGTTTTCTGTGACATCTGGGAAATAACCTTTTTCAGGGTGTCAATCTATAAGTTATTCTGTCAAACTATTTTAGGAACCTTCTCCTGTTTTTCATTAGTTTTAGACAGTCTTTAGTTGGGTTATTTCAATTTCTTCTGGGAATTAAGAAACTTAAAAATTGTACTTTAATCTTTAAATTTAGGCATGGAATCTAAGAAGTTTTATGGGTTATAAGGCATAATATTTTATTGGAAAAGGGCTATTATTTCATGATTAATAATAACAATAATGACAGCAATGCTGTTTAGAAAGTGAAACTGAACAGCCCATCCGGGGAAGTTCATAATTTTTGGCTCAAGGCCTGACTTCAAGGTGACAGTTTTAGATTAAAACAAACTGCATGTAACTGATTTATTGTTAAAAATACAAGGTTGGAATGAAGGCATTTATATATTTATGCATTGCAGTTCTGGAATATTGGGATGTTGACTTCCATAAATGAAGACCATATTAAGTCAAGCTATTTTCTATACTACTACTACTACTACTTATAATGTTAGTATTTGTTAAGCACTTACTATGTGCACAGCACTGTTCTAAGCGCTGGGGTAGATACAGGGTAATCAGGTTGTCCCACGTGAGACTCACAGTTAATCCCCATTTTACTAGCTTGGAAGGCAGTGAGAGTAGTATAGTGGAGTATATCTTTGGGTCTATGACTGCAAATGAGAAGTTTGGCATTCTGATCTCTGCAGTCAAGCATGACCGGGGAACCCAAGAAGCTTGCAATCTGCACTACCCATGCTCTTGGCTTACCCAGTCCCTCTGAAGATCATGAACTCAGAAAAGCAAAACCTTCCACGGTGGAAAACAGGCTCTCTGCCCCAGCAATATAGTTAATATTTACCTGTTGTATTTCTCTTTGAGGACAAGAAGGGTTTTCAAGCAGAGGGCAAATGACAAACACATCAGTGGCGGCCAATTACCAAATAAAGTTCACTTTGAAACCTCTTATGTCAGTTATGCTCTAAATAGATAATTATAATGGTATTTGTTAAGCACTTACTATGTGCCAAGCACTGTTCTAAGGGTTGGGTTAGGTACAGGGTAATCAGATTGCCCCACGAGGGGCTCAAAGTTTTAATCCCTATTTTACAGATGAGGCAACTGAGGCTCAAAGAAGTTAAGCGGCTTGTCCAAGGTCACACAGCAGACGAGTGGCGGAGCCGGGATTAGAACCCATGTCCTCTGACTCCGAAGCCCAAACTCTTTCCACCAAGCCACGCTAAAGCTTTACTAGAACACCGTTTAATCTAGATTCCCCTCCAGCCCAGACATAATTACTATTTCCTTATTCATTCATTCAGTCGTATTTATTGAGCACTTACTATGTTCAGAGCACTGTACTAAGCGCTTGGAATGTACAATTTTGCAATAGATAGAAACAATCCCTGCCCAGCAACGAGCTCACAGTCTAAAAGGGACCGACAGACAGCAAAACCAAACTAGTCGGGCATCAATACCATCAAAATCAAAGACACTGAATGAAAGAGAGAACACTGCTCATAGGAGAGCTTAATTCCTCCAACTCAGCTCACAGTCCACCCATCTGCCCTACCTTTTTACCAATTAGAAGAAATGTGGCTTAGTGGAAAGAGCCCGGGCTTGGGAGTCAGAGGTTGTGGGCTGTAATCCTGATTCCGCCACTTCTCTGCTGTGTGACCTTGGGTAAGTCACTTAACCTCTCTGCGCCTCACCTCATCCATAAAATGGATTAAGACTGTGAGCCCCACCAGGGACAACCTGATTACAACGTATCTATCCCAGCACTTAGAACAGTGCTTGGCACATGCTAAGCGCTTAACAAATACCACCATTATTATTATTATTATTATCACCCATACTCAATGATCACTCACAGTTAGGAATGATTTCCTTGAAACGAACAACCACAGTTCATCTAGGGTCCTCTTCAAGAGAAAAACGATTTAGAAATTCCAGGAGTAGTTATCAGAATTTATGATCCAGCACTATCTTTTTTCACTCTCTCCAATGCAGACCTGGTATTGCCAAAGGATGGGGGTGGTGGGGTGAGGAAAAGGAGGTGTTGATTTGTTGTTCGGCAGATCAATGTTTGCTCAGTGTCTTGAGCAATACTTGGATGTAAGCAGCTTAACTTTAGTTCTAAATTCCACATCTGGGAGCTGAAACCCCAGTCCAGCACTTTTTCAGATTCCCACATCAATGCGTAATTCTCAGGGTGTTCACAGTTGTCTTCCAAAGGCTCAGAAACACGATCAATTAGGAAGGAAGGGGGTGACCTTGACCAAAGCAAGGCAGCAGTTAGGGCCATGACCCTGCATTTGACCAGCTGGTTGAGAATAGCACCTGTTTGACTGCACTTCTAGAAATTCATGATGGTGCCACCCAACATCATTTTCTTCCATTTTGAAAGTTTTAATATGACCTGCTGCTGCAAAGAGTCGCAGAAGCAGAATTTATCATTGCCCCTCTAATCCTAAAAAGTAATCGCCATCATTTTAATCATCAAAAATAACTGTAAAAACCACTGAGTACCCCCAGGCTGTAGTCCATTTGTTAGCAAATACGATTGATTCATAGTGCAGTTGGGTTAGCAAACTGAGAAGCAGCGTGGCCTAACAGAAATGGCAGGGCCTGGTAGTCAGAGGACATCGGTTCGAATCCCAAATCTGCCACTTGCCGGCAGTGTGATCTTGGGCAAGTCACCTCACCTCACTGTGAGCAGCGTGGCTCAGTGGAAAGAGCCTGGGCTTGGGAGTCAGAGGTCATGGGTTCGAATCCCACCTCTGCTACTTGTCAGCTGTGTGAATTTGGGCAAGTCACTCCACTTCTCTATGCCTCAGTTACCTCATCTGTAAAATGGGGATTAACTGTGAGCCCCACCTGGGACAACCTGATTACCCTGTATCTTCCCCAGTGCTTAGAACAGTGCTCTGCACATAGTAAGCATTTAACAAATACCAACACTATTATTATTAAAATAGGAATTCAATTCCTCATCTCCCTCCCTCTTCATTCCTTCAATAGTATTTATTCAGTGCTTACTATATCTAGAGCACTGTACTAAGTGCTTGGAAAGTACAATTCGGCAAGACTGTGAGTACCGTGTGCCTGATCGTCACGTATATACCTAAGCATTTGTAAAGTGCTTGGCACATAGTATGTGCCTCACCAATACCATAGTTATTATTATTATTAGGACTGGACTGAGTTTCCCCTTTTCCCTCTGCTTCCTCTCTGCCCCCCTTTCACCTCCCCTCAGCTAAGCTCCCTTTCCCCCATTTCCCTCTGCTCCTCCCCCCTCCTCTCAGCCCTGTGCTCATTTGTATATATTTTTATTACCCTATTTATTTTGTTAATGAGGTGTACATCCCCTTGATTCTATTTATTGCGATTAAATTGTCTTGTTTTTTTCCATCCAAGTCCACCGATTAGACTATAAGCCCGTCAATGGGCAGGGATTGTCTCTGTTACCGAATTGTCCATTCCAAGCGCTTAGTACAATGCTCTGCACATAGTAAGCGCTCAATAGATATTATTGAATGAATGAAAGAGGTGAAGTCGGAGGGACCCTCTCCAAGGCTGATTTAGAAGGTTCTTTGAGTGGCACCACAATCTGTGTTTCCTGATAACAACGGTTATCCATTCAAGAAACTCCAAGGAAGTTTTCACTAATGTTTGCTAATCCGAGAAGTTTCCCTCAGCACAGCCCAACTTGACTCGGGGGTTCCTTTTTATGGCCAAAGTTTTGAGGTTGGGCCAGTGTCGGTCCCCCATACACACAAAAAAAACCCTGTGTGTGAAGTGTGGCCTAATGGCTAGAGCCCAGGCCTGGGAGTCAGAGGTCGTGGGTTCTAATCCCCCCTTCACCACTTGTCTGCTGTGTGACCTTGGGCACGCCACTTCCCTTCTCTGTGCCTCGGCTACCTCCCTCCTACACACACAAAAAACCTGTGTGTGAAGTGTGGCAAAATGTCTAGAGCCCGGGCCTTGGAGTCAGAAGTCATGGGTTCTAATCCCCCCTTTGCCACTTGTCTGCTGTGTGACCTTGGGCACACCACTTCCCTTCTCTGTGCCTCAGCTCCCTCATCTGTAAAATGGGGATGAAGACTGAGCCCCACGTGGGACCACCTGATTACCTTGGATCTACCCCAGTGCTTGGAACAGTGCTTGGCACATAGTAAGCGCTTATCGAATACCATTATTAATAGTAAATCTGCAGCTCAGCTCCCTCCTCTGTAAAATGGGGACTGAGACTGTGAGCCCTGTGCGGGACAGGGACTTTGTCCAGCCCGATTTGCCTGTATCTACCCCAGCGCTTGGTACGGCACAGAGTAAAGGCTTAACTAATTCGTTATTATTTTTTATTATTATATAGTATTCGTTATTATTATTAAGTGTGGTTTCAGGGCATATGGATGAGAAACTGAAAGTGTGTTCTCCCAGGCCCCGCGACGAACCCCCTCAAACTCCTGAGGCGATTTTCCCGCCAGCTTCATTCCCGCCCAAAAGGTCGCCCGGCGGTTTCCATGGCAACGCCCAGACGCCCCCTCCCCCGCGCCGCGCCCGCCCGAACTCACCTCAGGCTCGCGCTCCGACCCCGAAGCCACGCGCTCACCGCTCCCGCTCCACACTTCACCTCAGGAGCCGCACGCCACGTGACCGTCCGCGTGCGCGTGCCCGGTTCCCCCCCCTCCGCCCACCAAACGGCCAATCAGATGTAGCCCCACCCCTTTCGCGCACCAATCACGGAGCCCGGAGGGACCTGCCTCCTTCCCGCCTCGGGGACCCAACTGGGACGGGGGGAGGGGCGTTACTCGGATGGGCGCCAAGGGCGGGCAAGAGAAGGACCAGCCTGGCCTATGGCCGCCATAGCTTTTTCCTGCCCCAAGTCGGGCCTGGGCCTCCCCTCTACCCTTGCCCTACTCCAACTCACCGTTTAGAGGCCTCATGTTTTTAAATAATAATAATAATGACTGCGGTATTCCTTAAGTACTGTGTGACTGTGGGCAAGTCACTTAACTTCTCTGTGCCTCAGTTCCCTCATCTGTAAAATGGGGATTAAGACTGTGAGCCTCATGTGGGACAACCTGATTACCCTGTATATCCCAGCGCTTAGAACAGTGCTCTGCACATAGTAAGCGCTTAATAAATACCAAAATTATTATTATTAAGCACTTACTATGTGCCAGACACTGTACCATGGCTCAGTGGAAAGAGCCCGGGCTTGGGAGTCAGAGATCATGAGTTCGAATTCCGCCTCTGCCACTTGGCAGCTGTTTGACTGTGGGCAAGTAACCTCTCTTCCCTGTGCCTCAGTGACCTCATCTGTAAAATGGGGATTAATTGTGAGCCTCAAGTGGGACAACCTGATTACCCTGTATCTCCCCCAGCTTAGAACAGTGCTCTGCACATAGTAAGCGCTTAACAAATACCAACAAAAAAAGAAAATGGGGATTAACTGTGAGCCTCACGTGGGACAACCTGATGACCCTGTATCTCCCCCAGTGCTTAGAACAGTGCTCTGCACATAGTAAGCACTTAACAAATACCAACATTATTGTTATTATTCTTAAGCTCTGGGGTGGATAAAAGCAACGTGGGTTGGACCCAGTCGCCGTCCCGCTTTGGGGCTCACAGTCTCAATCCCCATTTTATAGAGAAGGTACACGAGGCACAGAGAAGTGGGACGGAGAAGTGGGACGAGACTTGTCCAAAGCCGCACACCAGACGAGTGGCGGAGCTGGGATGAGAACCCATGACCTTGTGACTCCCAGGCCCCGGCTGGGCTGCACCCCCGGTTTCCTCTTCAGTTTCCTTTCAGAGAATTAAATTGCAAAGAATTAAATTCCAGTTCCCATTGGATGATCCAAAGATCCAAATATATATGTATGTGTATATATATGTGTATGTATATATATCACACTAAAAACTTGTGTTTGTTCCAATTTTTCTAAAAAGTAAAGCCCCTGCACACTCAAATTATTTTTTATAAAGCTTCCTATGATCATTCATTCAATTTATTGAGCACTTATTGTGTACATAGCACTGTACTAAGCGCTTGGGAAGTACAATTCAGCAACAAATGGAGACAGTCCCTGCCCACAGTGGGCTCACAGTCTAAAAGGGGGGAGATAGACCGTCACTGGGCAGGGATTGTCTCTATCTGTTGCCAAATTGTACATTCCAAGCGCTTAGTACAGTGCTCTGCACATAATAAGCGTTCAATAAATACTATTGAATGAATGAATGAAAAACTAGTAATCACGCATCAGTAGCATCATTATAAATAAATAGAATTATAGAAATGCACACATCATGAATAAAATGGCTACTGATTCATGAAATCAGCCAGTTTTATTTCTTGAATACCAACTGAGGGCAAAGGGCTGTCCTAAGGTGTTGGAAAAGTACCACAGAGGCAAAAGACAATATTCCTGCCCTCAATTTTACAATCTAGCCAGGGAGATGGAGACACCAGAGTAATTTATTGTTTTGGAAGGAAGGCAGTGTGGAAGTGAGCACTTAAATAATGGCGTATTTTAAGTGGGGCAAGTGACTGTGAGTATATGGAGCAGAAGTGCTGAGGTGCTAGTTGGGTGGAATAATTCATTCAATAGTATTTATTGAGCGCTTACTATGTGCAGAGCACTGTACTAAGCGCTTGGGATGAACAAGTCGGCAACAGATAGAGACGGTCCCTGCCGTTTGACGGGCTTACGGTCTAATCGGGGGAGACGGACAGACAAGAACAATGGCACTAAACAGCGTCAAGGGGAAGAACATCTCGTAAAAACAATGGCAACTAAATAGAATCGAGGCGATGTACAATTCATTAACAAAATAAATAGGGTAACGAAAATATATACAGTTGAGCGGACGAGTACGGCGCTGTGGGGATGGGAAGGGAGAGGTGGAGGAGCAGAGGGAAAAGGGGAAAATGAGGCTTTAGCTGCGGAGAGGTAAAGGGGGGATGGCAGAGGGAGTAGAGGGGGAAGAGGAGCTCAGTCTGGGAACGCCTCTTGGAGGAGGTGATTTTTAAGTAAGGTTTTGAAGAGGGAAAGAGAATCAGTTTGGCGGAGGTGAGGAGGGAGGGCGTTCCAGGACCGCGGGAGGACGTGACCCAGGGGTCGACGGCGGGATAGGCGAGACCGAGGGACGGCGAGGAGGTGGGCGGCAGAGGAGCGGAGCGTGCGGGGTGGGCGGTAGAAAGAGAGAAGGGAGGAGAGGTAGGAAGGGGCAAGGTGGTGGAGAGCCTTGAAGCCTAGAGTGAGGAGTTTTTGTTTGGAGCGGAGGTCGATAGGCAACCACTGGAGTTGTTTAAGAAGGGGAGTGACATGCCCAGATCGTTTCTGCGGGAAGATGAGCCGGGCAGCGGAGTGAAGAATAGACCGGAGCGGGGCGAGAGAGGAGGAAGGGAGGTCAGAGAGAAGGCTGACACAGTAGTCTAGCCGGGATATAACGAGAGCCCGTAATAGTAAGGTAGCCGTTTGGGTGGAGAGGAAAGGGCGGATCTTGGCGATATTGTAGAGGTGAAACCAGCAGGTCTCGGTAACGGATAGGATGTGTGGGGTGAACGAGAGGGACGAGTCAAGGATGACACCGAGATTGCGGGCCTGCGGGACGGGAAGGATGGTCGTGCCATCCACGGTGATGGAGAAGTCTGGGAGCAGACCGGGCTTGGGAGGGAAGATGAGGAGCTCAGTCTTGCTCATGTTGAGTTTTAGGTGGCGGGCCGACATCCAGGTGGAGACGTCCCGGAGGCAGGAGGAGATGCGAGCCTGAAGGGAGGGGGAGAGGACAGGGGCGGAGATGTAGATCTGCGTGTCATCTGCGTAGAGATGGTAGTCAAAGCCGTGAGAGCGGATGAGTTCACCGAGGGAGTGAGTGTAAATGGAGAACAGAAGAGGGCCAAGAACTGACCCTCGAGGAACTCCAACAGTTAAAGGATGGGAGGGGGAGGAGGCTCCAGCGTAGGAGACCGAGAATGATCGGCCAGAGAGGTAAGAGGAGAACCAGGAGAGGACAGAGTCCGTGAAGCCAAGGTGAGATAAGGTATGGAGGAGGAGGGGATGGTCGACAGTGTCAAAGGCAGCAGAGAGGTCAAGGAGGATCAGAATGGAGTAGGAGCCATTGGATTTGACAAGAAGGAGGTCACGGGTGACCTTAGAGAGAGCAGTCTCGGTAGAGTGGAGGGGACGGAAGCCAGATCGGAGGGGGTCTAGGAGAGAATGGGAGTTAAGGAATTCTAGGCATCGATTGTAGACGACTCGTTCTAAGATTTTGGAAAGGAAGGGTAGTAGGGAGATAGGACGATAACTGGAGGGGGAAGTGGGGTCAAGAGCGGGTTTTTTTAGGATGGGGGAGACGTGGGCATGTTTGAAGGCAGAGGGGAAGGAGCCCTTGGAGATTGAGTGGTTAAAAATAGAAGTTAAGGAAGGGAGGAGGGCAGGGGCGACGGTTTTAAGAAGGTGAGAGGGAATGGGGTCCGAGGCGCAGGTGGAGGGGGTGGCACTTGCGAGGAGGGAGGAGATCTCCTCTGAGGATACTGCAGGGAAGGATGGGAAAGTAGGGGAGGGGGTCGTTGGGGGGGAGGGGAGAGGCGGAGGGGTGACTTTGGGGAGCTCAGACCTGATCGTGTTGATTTTCGTGAGGAAATAGGTGGCCAGATCATTAGGGGTGAGAGATGGGGGAGGGGGAGGAACAGGGGGCCTAAGGAGAGAGTTAAAGGTCCGGAACAATCGGCGGGGGTGACGGGCATGGGTGTCGATGAGGGAGGAGAAGAATAATAATAATGATGTTATTTATAAGTGCTTACTATGTGCCAAGCCCTGTTCTAAGTGCTGTTAGATACAAGATTGTACCACGTGGGGCTCACGGTCTTAATCCCCATTTTACAGCTGAGGTAATTGAGGCACAGAGAAGGTAAGCGACTTGCCCAAAGTCACTCAGCTGACAGGTGGCAGAGCAGGATTAAAACCCATCACCTCTGATTCCCAAGCCCGTGATCTTTCCACTAAACCAGGCTGCTTAAGCAGGTAAGGCCTACTAGATTAGATGTGATTTCTAAAGGGCTTTTAGGATGGGGAGAAGTGGAATCTGCTGGATATGAAGAGGAAAGAACTCCCAAGCAGGAGTGAGCTTTTGAGCAAGAGTTTAACGGCAGGATAGATGAAAATGAGGCACAGCAAAGGAGCAAAGAATGTGAACAGAAATGCAGTGAAAGAAATAGTGGATAAATAGCATCATCATCAGTGGTATTTATTGTGCCCTTACTGTGCAAAGCACTGTACTATGCACTTGGGAGAGTAAAATAGAACAGAGTTGATAGATGCATTCCCTGCTCATAATGAGTTTACAGTCCAGCAGGTAATTAGTAGGGAGAGAGCTGATTAGACAGCTTCAAACCAGTAGTCAGGAGTTTCTGCTTACTGCATTGAAGGTTTTTGAGTGGAGAGGGTTGTGCAGAAAACGATTTGAGGAGCAGAGTTAATTTAAGTATTGATGGGAAAGAGGAGACAGTGATCAGCAAGGTGGCTAATTCAGTAGTCGATTCAGGATATAACAAGTGCCTGGATCAGGGTAATTACACCTCATCAACTACTTTATGGATGAAATAGACACCATCAGGTGTGAAACTCTTTAAGTTTCACCACTTCTTCCTTCTCTTTGTAGTTTTCCCTTAGGCAGTTTTGTGTTCTCCCTCTGTCTCTTCATTCCTGCGTCCTTTCCTCATTAGGAGAATCTCTTCCCAGGCCCTTGGTCCGTTTCTCCCACATCTGACAACCAGTGGTATTTCTTGAATACTTACTGTGTGCCGAGCACTGTACTCTATGCTTGGGAGAGCACAGTAGATTTTGTAGATAGGATCTCTGTCTTTATCTAGTGGAATTGAGCCGGCATTAGTTTAAACTTATTTGAGCCATTTGCTTTCGTATGCATATTGTGTTACGTAGGTCACTATGGGTCGAAGAGGACTTGACGGCTGACAAGACAAGGTGAGTGTGGGATTGTGTCTCTTGTTTTGGTAAATAGTATTTATTAAGTGTTTAGTGTGTTCAAAGTCTAATAAGGGACTCATGCTGACCCCCATGGTGGGAATAGAATTCTTCCATTGAGTTAAACCTTCCTCATCAAGGTCATGCAAGTGTGGTAACATCAAATAGTAATTAATAATTATGGTACTTGTTAAGTTTACTATGTGCCAAGCACTGTTTGTTCTAAGCACTAAGATAGATACAAGTTAATCAGGTTGGACAAAGTCCCTGTGCCTTGTGGGGCTCATTTTTAATCTCCATTTTATAGATGAGGTAACTGGGGCCCATAGAAGTGAAGTGACTTGCCCAAGGTTACACAGCAGACGTGGTGGAGCTGGGATTAGAACCCAAGTCTTTCTGATTACAGGCCTATGCTCTAGTGGAAAGAACATGGGTCTGGGGGTCAGAGGACACGGGGTCTAATCCCAGCTCTGTCAATTGCCTGCTTGGTGATGTTGTGCAAGGTACTTCACTTCTTGGTGCCTCAGTTATCTCATCTGTAAAATGGGGATTAAATACCTTTTTTCCCCTCCTAATTAGGCTGTGAGCCCCAAGTTGCACAGGGATTGGGTCCAATCTGTATCCACCCCAGTGCTCAGAGCAGTACTTGACAGATAGTATGTCCTTAACAAATCCCATTTGGAAAAAACTGCTTTCAAGAACCTTAATAAGCTTATTATAAATGGATGCCTTTTGTTGGATGACTCCACCAGGACACAAAAACAGAACTGGCATGACACACTGCAGGTGGCAAATATGAACATGTCAGTGAATATAATAGGCCAGTATGAACATGAATGTGCTTCAAATTCTGAAGGTCAGCAAATGCATTCAGTCTCATTCCCATTCTTTCTCCCTCTCACACCTATGCTTGTAGTTTAGAAAATATAGTGGCTCGGCGTGGCTTAGTGAAATGCCCAGGCCTGGGAGTCAGAAGGACTTTGGTTTGAATCCCTGCTTTGTGGCCTTGGGCAAGTCTCTTCACTTCTCTGGGCCTCAGTTACCTCCTTTGTAAAATGGGGATTAAGAGTGTGAGCCCTTTGTGGGACAGAGACTGTGTCCAACTTGATTAGCTTCTATCTACCCCAGCACAAAGTAAGCATTTAACAAGTACCTTAAAGTAATTATTATAGTTATATATTATATAAGAAAATTACATATATATACATGTGAACCTAATAAGCTAGTGAGGGTGTTTCATGCTATACATGTGTGAACCAGATTTGCAGATTTCAGTATTATAAAAATGGATTTTTATTTCAATAATGAGACTTTTTGAATGAATTCAAAATTAGCGTGGAAAAGAGGGACTTTTTACAAGAACAACTGGGCAATACTTAGACCCCCAAGACTAAAATTGTGCAACTATGCATTATAGCAGTCAGAGCCTTCAAGGCTACTTCAATAATGGGGGAAACTGTTCCAGCCCAGCTTCAGTTCCCAAAGGGTGGGAGGGAGGGTGACAGGGACAGCGAGGGAAAGCAGCCAAGGAGAGAGTTTATAGAAAAACAACCCTGCCAAACTCAAGAATTCCTAGGCAAAGTCCAACTTTCTTCACTCCCTCAAAGAACCCCCCATTTCTAAGTTCCCAACCTTTGAAATTATCAAGCGGGAATGAGGTAGTCTTTCTGCCTACTTTTGGAACCCATGTTCACACTAAAACAAGCTTACATGTTCACACTAAAATAAATTAGGCTTTTGAGGGCAAATTTGTGTCTATTAATCCTAATAATTAAGGTATTAAGCACTTAGTTGTGCCAAGCACTATACTAAGCACAGAGATTGATAGTAGATAAGTCAGACACGATCCCAACTGGGGCTCTTTAGTAGGAGGAGAAACAGGTAGGCAGTCAACATTTTACAGATGAGGAAACCGAGACAGAAGTTATGACTTGTTCAGGGTGACACATTGGGCATGAGGCAGAGTCAGAATTAGAACCCAGGTCCTCTGACTCTCAGACTCATGGTCTTTCCACTAGATCACCCAAGTGCTTAGTATAGTGCTCTGCACAAAGTAAGGGCTCATTAAATACCATCGATAGATAGAAATGATATAGCCTTGTCAGGCTTGTCTCCGTCAGAATGAATGGCTTCAAAACCAAAATAGTATCTCAGTTTTTAAAGAATCTGAATTTTATGTAGATTTTTAATTTACCATCTCCATCCAGTGGCAAATTTGGGGAATTGCCACCCTAAAAAATTTTTAACTTTATAAGATTTGTATCGCTCTTCATTAAGCAGTATGGCTCAATGGAAAGAGTCCGGGCTTAGGAGTCAGAGGTCATGGGTTCGAATCCCAACTCTGCCACTTCTCAGCTGTGTGACTGTGAGCAAGTAACTTAACTTCTCGGTGCCTGTTACCTCATCTGCAAAATGGAGATGAAGACTCTGAACCTCACATGGGACAACCTGATGACCCTGTATCTACCCCAGCGCTTAGAACAGTGCTCTGCACATAGTAAGTGCTTAACAAATACCAACATTATTATTATTATTATTAAGATCCTGAAAAGTGCTTTATTTCAAGTAACCAGAACTGGTATTTGGTCTTGAGCTTTAAGCAGGAATAGACTGATTGGAGTTCATTTTCAATTTGACATATAACCCACCAAGGAGCAAGGAATCACCTTGAGAGTCTTGAATCTTTCTGTTGTGGGGCAACCATTTGTTTGCGTGCTGATTGAGCAATATGTTCCTTTCCCCACTAAGATTTAGTTTCAAAAGTCAGAGTTCAGAGGATGTTTCTGGGAAGCTGGAGGAGGGGCTCGAGTCCCAAAAACTGAGTGGTGCCCATGCACAGTTGGAATAGATACAAGATAATTTAAGTTGGATGCAATCCCTGTCCCACAAGGGGCTCCCAGTCCAAAAGAGAGAATAGATATTGAATCTCCATTTCCAGCTCAGCTGGGAGGGCCGCATACTACTTGAACTGGGGCAGTGGTGATTTTTTTTCAATGTCGTTAAGCGCTTACTATGAGCCAAGTATTGTACTGTGCGCTGGGGTAGATACAAGGTAATCAGGTTGCCCACAGTCCCTATCCCACGTAGGGCTCATAATTTTAATATTTCTGTGGGATTTCTGCTAACTTGCTTCCATCACATTGCTAAGGGGGAACCAATAAAAAAAGCACTTTCAGCCTATTTCATTCATTTAGTCAATAGTATTTATTGAGCACTTACTATGTGCAGAGCACTGTAATAGGTTCTTGGGAGAGTATGACAGAACAAGGGCCTGCTCTTGGCAAACTGATTGCTTTATATTATAGAGAAAACATCATGGCGAGTTGGATAGAGCGCGGGGCTGGAACTCAGAAGGTCAGGGGTTCTAATCCCAGCTCCACCACTCCTCTATTGTGTGACCTTGGACAAGTCAAAGGCCTCACATTGAGCATAGGAGATCAGTAAAGCAATAATAATAATGGCAATAATAATAATGGTATTTGTTAAGCGCTTAGTATATGCCAAGCACTATTCTAAGCCTGAGCAGGAGAGCTGATTGAGTGCTTCTAAGTCAGTGATAAGGATTTTCTGGTTGATGCAGAGGTGAATGGGAAACCACTCAAGCTTCCTGAGGAGTGGGGAGATGTGGACTGAACAGTTGGTTGTTTTTTGTTTTTTTTTAGAAAACCCGTGTATTCTTTCCCAGCACTTAATCGAGTGCTCTGCACATAATAAGCGTTTAATAGATAGTATTACTCCCACTATTGGCCTAGTCTCAGTAGGCACGGCACTAGTTCTGCATGTTTCACCCCAGTGGCCACATCTCTCTACGATGTTACTCAACCTGGCTCAAGGGGCAGGGTCGGGAAGGTCCACTAGACTTCAGGCTTCCTCTGGCCTGCTTCACACAGTTTCGACCGAACGAAGCACAAACCGCATTTAGGATTTTGACAACGAGCCTGTCTTTTGCAGGGGAACATTTCACTTGAAATGCAACATTAGCTGTTGGGTGCCATTTCCACTGGTCTTTCACCGTTTGTTCCCATTCCTTTACCATTACAAAGCCAGCAAACCCCTTGTCTGCTCGTTCTTTACTTCCTGGATCCTACGGGTAGGACCAGGAAAACAGAAAGCAAGTGTGTATAAGTATTTTTTTTGGTTTTTTCTTCTGTTCCTTCCCATGCTGGGAATGTTTCTTGCAAGGTTGAGACTCAGGGGGCTAAGGGGATAGGGAGAGAGGAGTAAGAGCCTGTCTGGAGAAGATTCTGACACTCCAGAATAATAATGATGGTATTTGTTAAGCACTTACTGTGTGCCAAGCACTGTTCTAAGCACTGGGATAGATACAAGGTTATCAGGTTGTCCCATGTGGGACTCAGTCTTAATCCCCATTTTACAGATGAGGTAATTGAGCCCCAGAGAAGTTAAGTGACTTGCCTAAAGTCACACAGCTGACGAGTAGCAGAGCCGGGATTAGAACTCACGACCTCTGCCACCCAAGCCCGTGCTCTTTCCACTAAGCCATGCTGCTTCTGTAGGTTAAATTCAAGAGAAGTTAGAAATCTGTGGCTGTTCTCTCTCTCTCTATTGTTAAATTATTACTATGTGCTAGGCACTATACTAAGCACTGGGGCAAGGCAGCCCCTCTCCCACCTAAGGGCTCCTAGTCTTAATTCCCATTTTGTAGGTGAGGTACCCTGAAGCACAGAGAAGTTAAGTGACTTGTCCACACAGTGGTGGAGCTGGGATTATTTTATTTATTTATTTATGAATTCATGGGTTTACTTATTCATATAGTATTTGTTAAGCACTTACTAAGCGTCAAGTACCGTTCACAGTGCTGGGGTGGATACAAGGTTACCAGGTTGGACCCAATCCCTGTCGACCTAGAGGTTCAGAGTCTAAATTGGAGGGAGGAGGATTTAATCCCCATTTTTTAGATGAGGGACTTGAGGCACAGTGAAGTTAAATGATTTGCCCAAGGTCACACAGAACCAGCATTAGAACCCAAGTTCTCTGTCACCCAGGGCCGTGCTTTTTCTATCAGTCAGGCCACACTGCTTTTTCCTTTGTGCTTTCTTCCTCTCCTCCCTCTTCCTTTCATGCTTCCTCTCCTTCATTTGCATTACAGACCCACTGAAGTGAGTAAAGCCCCACCTTGGGTTACATTGAGCTGAGGAAGAGAGAGGGCAGCAAAGAAAGAGCCTGTTTCAGAAGAAAGCCCATAGAATGAGGGGCAGAGTCTGCTCAATTTACAACTCCTTTGAAGGAGGGTGGGTGAGATATCCGTGGTTCTGAGCCTAGAAGAGTGTGCGGGGGGGAGGGGGGGGGGCGGTCTGGGACTTGTAGGAAGGAAAACAGTATAGTTCTTGTTACCAATGTTGGTGATAAGTAACCAGAAAGGTATTTCATGAGTATCAGGGTCAATAAAAAGGAAGTTACCCAGGAAAGTAAACACCTAAACTGGGAAAACGAGTGGAGGGGCAGTATATTTTAAAAGAGCCACTATCAAACTGCTGTTCATATTGTTCCCAGCCTCAGCGCAGATATTACTGAGAAATCTCAAATCCCTGCCCTGATTTGTAGTCATGCACAGACCTCGAAGCCACTATTCTGGGTCTTCTTTTAATGGAAAGAAAGTACTGGATGCTGTGTTCTTCTGTGTGTGCAGCTTGCATCTATTCTCTGTGCAGTTTGCCTTCCCTGGCTTAACCATTCTGTCACCCAGACTTTTTAAAAATAATATTTGCTAAGGTCTTACTATGTGCCAGGCACTGTACTAAGCACTGGGGTAGAAACAAACTAATCAGGTTGGACGTGGACAGTCCACGTCCCACGTAGGGCTCACAGTCTTAATCCTCATTTTACAGATGAAGTAACTGAGGCACAGAGAAAGGAAGTGACATGCCCAAGATCATACAGCAGACAAGCTTCTTGAGGGTGGAAACTTTTAAATCAAATATTGTACTGTCTAGCACAGTGTTTTATCCACAGAACACTCGAGGTCTGATGGCAGTGATGATGATTTCTCTACCTCAATACCAAATCACTTTAAATGTGACCTCCTAATACATATTCATTACCCTATTCACCCTTAATTTCCAACACCATTTGCTCCATCGAAAGTAGTTGCTTCTACCACTTATCATCTGTTTCCGATCCTAGACTGCCACAGCAGAGACCCTGGAAAGGAATATTCAGCATTCTCATCCTTTGCAGACATTTTATAATAAAAACAGGGATTTGTAGATGGTCCCTAACTCCTGAGGTGCCCTCTGAGCATTTCATGGATCACTAACCAAGAAATAAAAGAAAACTAGAAATTGGCAGCCAGTGAGGCAGCTTGTAGCAGTTTAAAGGGCCCCCCTCCTCCTACTTTCCCTCTTTCCCATGATCCTACAAAGGTGAATGGACCGTGGTTCCCTCTTTCTCCTCACCCCAACTTCTGCGCCCCGCTTTCCCTGAGGGGCAGCTACTGATGGAGCCGCATTGATAAAAAGAAAAGATTAGCTTCACCCCTAGAAGTTACCTGGTCCTCCCTACTAGAGCTCAATCAATCAATTGTATTTATTGAGCGCTTACCGTGTACCGGGTACTGTACTATATGCTTGTGAGAATACAGTAGAGAAGCAGTGTGGCTCAGTGGAAAGAGCATGGGCTTTGGAGTCAGGGGTCATGGGTTTGAATCCCGGCTCCGCCACTTGTCAGCTGTGTGACTGTGGGCAAGTCACTTAACTTCTCTGTGCCTCAGTGACCTCATCTGTAAAATGGGGATTAAGACTGTGAGCCCATGTGGGACAACCTGCTTTCCCTGTATCTACCCCAGCACTTAGAACAGTGCTCTGCACATAGTAAGCGCTTAACAAATACCAACATTATTATTATTATTACAGTGTAACAGAGTTGGTAGACACATTCCCTAGCTTACAGTTTAGAGGGGGAGACAGAAATTAATGTACATAAATCAATTATGGATATGTACATAGTGCTGCGTGCCAGTTCCAAGTTCCAGCCTGGACCTGGCTCTGAGAGCGATGAAGGTGGAGTGAGTCCGGGGTTGGACTTTCCTCAAATAATAATAATTGTGGTATTTATTAAGTGCTTACTAGGTGCCAGGCACTGTACTAAGCGCTGAGGAGGATACAAGTGAATTGGGTTGGACACAGTCCCTCTCCCACATGGGGCTCACAGTCTTTATCCCCATTTTACAGATGAGGTAACTGAGACAAAGAGAAGTCAAGCATCTTGCCTAAGGTCACACAGCAGACAGTGGCAGAGCCAGGATTAGTGCCCAGGTTCTTCTGATTCGCAGGCCCTTACTCTACCCAGTAGGCCATGCTTCTTCTTGAAAGCCCACACTGAGTTGGACTCTGCACCCATCACCCAATCCCTTTGAGAATTGATGGTGGTTCATCCAAGAGGAGGCTGCTCAGACCTTCCTGAAGCAGTATGCTTGAAACCACATCTTCCTCTGGCCACCATGAAGCCCTAATGGGAGAAAGGAGCCCCCGGCATCTGTGCCCATGGCAGAAGGAAGTAACTCAGTCTTTTCCTGTCTCTCTGCACTCTAAACTGTCGCACGGTTCACTGCTCGCTGGGGAGTAAAGCTGGGCTTAGTCTCGACTGACACAGGACAGACACAGTGGTGACAGGAGAGGTGATGAGGCTGACAAATAGGAGAGATGCCTGAAGGAGGCAGAAATCAATCAATCAATGGTATTTATTGAGCAACAGACACAGTGGTGATAGGAGAGGTGAGGAGACTAATAGGAAAGATGCCTGAAAGAGGCAGAAATCAATCAATCAATCAATGGTATTTATTGAGCGACAGGCACAATGGTGACTGGAGAAGTGAGGAGACTGACTAAAAGGAGAGATGCCTGAAGGAGGCAGAAATCAATCAATCAATCAATGGTATTTATTGAGCGACAGACACAAGGTTGACAGGAGAGGTGAGGAGACTGACTAATAGGAGAGATACCTGAAGGAGGCAGGAATCAATCAATCAATCAGTGGTATTTATTGAGCATTTACTATGTGCAGAGCACTGTTCTAAGCACTTGGGAGAGTACAGTGCAAAAGAATAAGTAGATACGTTCCTTGCCCATAGTGAGTTTACAGTCTAGAAGGGGAGCCCCAAATTATTATGAATAAATAATTTATAATAAATAAAAAAGAGATGGAGATGTGTGAGGAACAAAAAGCAAACAGATTCCAGAAATCTCTCCTTGCACCCCGACTGGGGAGACAGAGCTTGTTCCTTGAGGATGCAAGCTCTTTGTGAGCAGGGAATCTGTCTGTAATATTGCTGGGTGAGCCCGTCATTGGACAGGGGTTGTCTATCTGTTGCCAAATTGTACATTCCAAGTGCTTAGTACAGTGCTCTGCACATAGTAAGTGCTCAATAAATACTATTGAATGAATAATAATAATAATTATGATATATGTCAAGTGCTTACTCTGTGCCAGCCACTCTACTCTCCTAAGCGCTTAATACAGTGCCCTGCACACAGTAAGTGCTCAATAAATACTATTGATTGATTATTAGGTAGTTACTACATGCTGAGATACAGACAAGATCATCACATCAGTCATAATCCCTGAACTTCCAACGCTAGTCACCAATGGTGACCTTCTATTTTTATGCTATTTGTTACGTGCTCACTACGTGCCAGGTATTGAACTAAGCACTGGGGTAGATTCAACCTAATCAGGTTGGACACAGTCTGTGTCCCACATGAGGCTCACAATCTCAATTTCCATTTTACAGAGGAGGGAACTGAGGCACAGAGAAGTGAGATGACTTGCCGAAGGTCACCCAGCAGGCAATTGGTGTAGCCGGGGTGAGTACCCACATCCTTCTGACTCCCGTGCTCTATCCACTAGACCATACTGCTTCTTCCCCAGTATTGTTCATAAAATACCTGGCCTGTGTAACTACATCTACACTGCCTTATTTTAAAGTGTAAACTCTTAAAAGTTTAAAGGGCAGGGATACAGGGCTCACAGTCTAACAGGTAATAATAATAATAATAATGTTGGTATTTGTTAAGCGCTTACTATGTGCCGAGCACTGTTCTAAGCACTGGGGTAGACACAGGGGAATCAGGTTGTCCCACGTGGGGCTCACAGTCTTAATCCCCATTTTACAGATGAGGGAACTGAGGCACAGAGAAGTTAAGTGACTTGCCCACAGTCACACAGCTGACAAGTCGTAGAGCTGGGATTCGAACTCATGAGCCCTGACTCCAAAGCCCGTGCTCTTTCCAATGAGCCACGCTGCTTCGTGGCAGGTAGAGAAACAAGTATCTAATCCCCGTAGTCCGAATGAGGACACTGAGGCACAGAGAGGTTCACTGACTTCCCCAATGTCACCCAGCAGCTAAGTAGCAGAGCTGAGGCTAGAACTTGGGTCTCCTAACCCTGAAGAACCTGCCCTTTCAACTGATCATATTGCTTTCCTTACAGCAAAGAAAAAGAACTAGCATTGAAATGAGGAAATGAGAGAACCAACAGGCAAGTAAATGAGCAAGATAAGTGGGCTGGAACTCCCCCATTCCTAGGGCCCTGGAATCTCAAGGACAATCATCCACTTGCCCTATCTGGTGAGAAACGTCCCTGGCCGGTATTTGTAAGGTTGGCAAGGCTATGACCACTTAACCAGAGTGGCCAAGATTAGGGCCATGAGGAGTTATTGTTTCTGAGTTGTTGAATTTAGGTTGATTCTTTCTCCCATGAGTTTGTCTTCTCAACACCCCACACCCTGACACACCCTCTTCATTCCTTCATTCATTCAGTGGTATTTATTGAGCACTTACTGTGTGCGAAGCACTGTACTAAGCTCTTGGAGAGTACAATATAGCAATATAACAGACATATTCACTGCCCATTGTGGGCCAGGGACAGTGACTGAGTTCACGTCCATTTTCTCTTCTGACGAGTCAGCTCTACCCTCAGAAGCAGCCCACTTCTCCTCTCACCAGTCAGCCTTGCCCTTAGAGGCAGCCTGCTTCTCCTCCAACCAGATGTCCCTCCTCTCAGGGCAGTCCGCTTTTCCTCCCATCAGACAACTCTGCTCTCGGAGACAGCCTACTTCTCCTCTGACCGGTCAGCCTTTCCCTCAGAGGCAGCTCGCTTCACCTCCAACCAGATGACCCTCCTCTCAGAGGGATCCCCTTCTCCTTCCATCAGGCAGCCCAGCCCTCAGAGACAGGCCACTTCTCCTATGTCCTGTCAGCTCTTCTCTCGAAGACTGCACAATCCCTCTCCATCCAGTCAGCTCTGCTTTCAAAGACAGGTCACTTCTTCTCTGTCCGGTCAGCTCTGCCCTCAGAGGCATCCCACTTCTCCTCCGACTGGTCGGCTCTGTTCTCAGAGGGACTAGCTTCTCCTCTACCTGATCGATCCTGCTTACAGAGACAGCCCACTTCTCCTCCGACTGCTCAGTTCTACTTTCAGAGGGTCCCGCTTCTCCTCTAATCAGGCCAATTTGCTGTCAGAGGGACCCCCTTCTCCGACCAGTCGATCCTTCTCTTAAAGGCAGGCAGCGAAGGCCTCTGGCAGCTTTTTCAAACCTCAGGAACTAGCTCTGCTGTTGTCATGATTAATGAGTCTGGGCTTAGCTCTGGATTTATGTTTATTTTCCCTCTGACAATAGAGAATTTCTCCTTTTCCCTCTTCCTTGCTAAACCCACTATTTTTTGATATGCAACTGGAACAAAGAGAGAAAATAAACAGAAGAGAGGAAAGAGGCCAAGGGGAAAATAATCTGACTAATCAACCTCAAGAATAAAGCTGGGTTTATTTTTCTGGAGAAAAGCAATGGGAAAAGAATTGAAGACCCATAAGAGCTGTGAGGAAGCAGGGTGAGGGGGAAGTTTGAAGTCCTGTCTATTGGGGAATAAATCTCAATCCGTTTCGGCAGGCCCCATTCTCCACTCCGAGAACGGGGGAAGGAGAGGCATCTCGTGTGTGGGCCCAATTGTCCGTCCATCTGTCTTACCTCAGGCCTATTCTTCTGGCTGCTGAAGTCTGTGAAAATTGGCCGGAACTTGGCTGGGGTATTTCACTTAGGAATGGGAGAGACTCTTCTCGGTTTTAATGTGGAGCAGCCACAACTCTCTGGTAGGGTTACCGGGAACTGTGGGGCATGTTTTTTTCTCTGCTGGACTGTGTTAACTGGTATAAGATGAACACAAAGTCTCTAGCGGGTACTGTGTACAGAGCACTGTGCTGGGAGCTTGGGAGAGTACATATAACAGAGTCGACAGACAAGTTCCCTGCCCACGAGGAGCTTATCATCTAAAGGGGCATCGCTACTGATGCTTGGTGTGGGTATTCCTTACAAAATTTCCCATGACTTGAGATGTGTAAGTCTCCGATCTCCAGAGGTCAGGCGAAAATGAGCCAAGACAAGCCAGTGTGGGGTTCTGTTGTGATGATCCGTGATCTGGACCTGGTTTTATGTTTCTTCACTCCTCTCTCATCTTCTCTTCTGGCCTAGAAACAACTGTTCAGGAACTTTCCTAGACCATGGCTAATTAGGAAAGGGTTCCAGGCGCCTGATCCTAGGGGACACTGTATTTTCGGGGAGTGAGATGCCCAGCCCCAACCTCAGCCATTGCTGGTACTGTGGACAGGGAATATGTCTGGTATAATGTTGTTTGTATCTCCCAAGCATTTAGTACAGTGCCCTGCATACAGTAAGGGCTCAATAAATGCCACTGATTGACTGATACGAGATGAAATGATGGGGATCTGGAAGTCTGGGGATAGGAGGAATCAAGGTTGAAAGACACATTAAATTATTTTTAAAATGGGTCACTTGATTGAATTAATAGCATTTACTGAGTGCTCGTTGTGTGAAGAGCACTGTAATAAAACACTTGTAAGCATACAGTAGAATTGTGGACATGATCACTCCCCTTAAGGACCTTATAATCTGGCAGGGAAAACATACTAAAATAAATTTCAGGTCGGTTAGTGGAAAAGAGCATGGGCTTGGGAGTCAGAGATGGTGAGTTCTAATCCCAGCTCTGCAACCTATCAGCTGTGTGACTTTGGGCAAGTCACTTAACTTCTCTGTGCCTCAGTTACCTCATTTGCAAAATGGAGTTTGACTGTGAGCCCCATGTGGGACAACCTGATCACCTTGTATCTATCCCAGCACTTAGAACAGTGCTTGGCATTTAGTAAGTGCTTAAGAAATACCATCATCATTATTATTACTGTTGGTTCTAATCCCATCTCTGCCAGTTGCTTTCTAGATGACCTTTGCAAGTCACTTAACTTCTCTGGACCTCCGCTCTCCTGTTCTCCCTTCTTCTTAGACTGTGAGCCCCACGTGGAACGAGAACTTTGTCCACCCTAATTAACTTGTGTCAACTCCAATGCTTAGAACATTGTTTGACACATCGTAAGCACTTAATAAATACCACACACACACACAAAAAAAGACAGAGGGGAAGGGAGAGCAGGGTCTGGGAGTCAGGGGTGCATTGTGCCCTGGATTTGCAGATTAAAGGCTATCGGTGCTGGGCAGGCCTGGGGCTGCTAAATATTTATGGATTGGGAATGTGTCTGTTTATGGTTATATTGTACTGTCCCATGCTTAGTACAGTGCTTTGCATAAGGTAAGCGCTCAGTAGTTACGTGACCCCACTGGCCCACGTCCTCCCGCTGTCCTGGAATGCCCTCCCTCCTCAGCCCCGCCAAACTAACTCTCTTCCCCTCTTCAAAGCCCTACTGAGACCTCACCTCCTCCAAGAGGCCTTCCCAGACTGAGCTTCCCCTTTTCCCTCTGCTCCCTCTCTGCCCCCCATTCACCTCCCCTCTGCTAAGCCCCCTTTTCCCCCCTTTCCCTCTGCTCCTCCCCCTCTCCCTTCCCCTCCCCTCAGCACTGTGTTCATTTGTCTATATTTTTATTACCCTATTTATTTTGTTAATGAGGTGTACATCCCCTTCATTCCATTTATCGCGATTAAGTTGTCTTGTTTTTGTCCGCCTGTCTCCCCCGATTAGACTGTAAGCCCGTCAATGGGCAGGGATTGTCTCTGTTACCGAATTGTCCATTCCAAGCGCTTAGTATAGTGCTCCGCACATAGTAAGCGCTCAATAAATACTATTGATAAATGTGAATGAATGAATGAAATGAATGCCATCCCTGAAGAAGCCCTTGCCCCCCAATAGAGATGAACAGCGCGGGTGATGCCGGGGCGCCCTCTGGTGGTGATTAAAGGCACAGCCCCCTCAGGGGGCATGGTTGGGGGTTTATAATAATGTTGGTATTTGTTCAGCGCTTACTATGTGCAGAGCACTGTTCTAGGCGCTGGGCTAGATACAGTGTAATCAGATTGCCCCACGTGAGGCTCACAGTCTTAATCCCCATTTTACAGACGAGGAAACTGAGGCCCAGAGAAGTGAAGTGACTTCCCCACAGCCACACAGCTGACAAGTGGCAGAGCCGGAATTCCAACCCACGACCTCTGACTCCCAAGGCCGGGCTCTTTCCACTGAGCCACACTGCTTCTCTAATAATAATAATGTTGGTATTAAGCGCTTACTATGTGCTGAGCACTGTTCTAAGCGCTGGGGTAGATACCAGGTCATCAGGTTGCCCCACATGGGGCTCACAGTCTTAATCCCCTTTTTACAGATGTGGTAACTGAGGCCCCGAGAATAAAGTGACTTGCCCAAAGTCACACAGCTGACAGGTGGCAGAGCCGGGATTGGAACCCATGACCTCTGACTCCCAAGCCCGGGCTCTTTTCACTGAGCCACGCTGTTTATTCATTCATTCATTCAATAATATTGAGCGCTTACTATGTGCAGAGCACTGTACTAAGCGCTTGGCACGTGCAATTCGGCAACAGATAGAGACCATCCCTACCCAGTGACGGGCTCACAGTATAATCGGGGGAAACAGACAGCAGAGCAAAACAGAACAAAACAAAACAGCATCATCAAGATAAATAGAATCAAGGAGATATACACCTCATTAACAAAATAAAATAGAGTAATAAATAATATATACAAATAAGCACAGTGCTGAGGGGAGGGGAAGGGGGAAGAGCAGAGGGTGGGAGAGGGAGAATGGGGATTATAGAAGCTTCACCAAGAGTCAAATGCAGCCAGTAATCATCAGTGGTATTTAGTGAGGGCTTACTGTGTGCAGGGCACTGTATTGAGCGCTTGGAAGAGTACAAATACAGCAGAGTTGGTAGACAAGTTCCCTGCCCACTGTGAGCTTCCAGGCCAGAGGAATAACAATAAAAATAATAATAATGGTACTTGTTAAGCTCTTACTTTGTGCCAGACACTGTAATTAATTAATTATGGTATGTTTTAAGTGTTTACTATATGCCCAGCACTGTTCTAAGCACTGGGATAGATACCAGGTTATCAGGTTGTCCCACTTGGGGCTCACAGTCTTCATCCCTATTTTACAGATGAGGTCACTGAGGCATAGAGAAGTGAAGTGACTTGTCCAAAGTCATACAGCAGACAAGTGCAAAGTCAGCATTAGAACTCACGACCTCTGACTCCCAACCCATGTTCTTTCCACTAAACCACACTGCTTCTCTGTACTAAGTATACTGTACTAAGCGCTGGGGTAGATACAAGGTAGTCGGGTTCCACTTGGGGTTCATAGTTTTAATCTCCATTTTCCTGATGTTAACTGAGGTATAGAGAAGTTAAGTAACTTGCCCAAGGTCACAGAGCAGATAAGTGGCAGAGCCAGGATTAGAACTCAGGTCCTTCTAACCCCCAGCCCCTGCACTAGCCACTAAGCCATGCTGTTTCTCAGCAGCACTCCCATATGGATATAAATATATCCATATGGGAATGTGTTTATTTTTGTGTGAATACACATATGCGGAAATGTATTTGTGTGTATCAGTAATGAGTTCACAACAAAATCTGACTTCTTAATATGCTTTTGAACAAGAATATATGATTTAAAGTATAAAGTGAGAGGTTGAGGTGGTGAGTGTGAGGCTGAATGAATGAACGAACGAGCTTGATGGATAGTTGATGGATGATGGAAGCAGCATGGCTCACTGGAAAGATCCCAGGCTTGGGAGTCAGAGGTCATGGGTTCCAATCCCGGCTCTGCTGCTTGCCAGCTGTGTGATTTTGGGCAAGTCACTTAACTTCTCTGTGCCTCAGTTACCTCATCTGTAAAATGGGGATTGAGACTGTGAACCCCACGTGGGACAACCTGATCACCTTGTATCCCCCAGCGCTTAGAACAGTGCTTTGCACATAGTAAGCGCTTAACAAATACCACCATTATTATTATTAGTATTAGTTATCAGCATAAGCATCATGGTACGACCAGGAAGTTGAGGAATTAATCCAGGAATGCCTCTTGATGAGATTGCCTTGATGCAGATGGCCTGACTGCTCATCAGAACCTTCTTATTGGTGATCCTGTCTGGCCATTTGATGTTAAATGGGTTCTAATCCTGGGTTCTAATGTGAGTTAGGACCTGGTTTCTAATTCCGGCTCTGCCACTCGTCTGCTTGGGGACTTAGACAAGTCACTTCACTTCTCTGTGCCTCAGTTACCTCATCTGTAAAATGGGGATTAAGACCGTAAGTCTCATGTGGGACACAGACTGTGTCCCAGCACTTAGAACGGTGCTTAGTACATAGTAAGTGCTTAACAAATACCATTTAAAAAAAATTTACTCATAGATGATTTTGATGAAAAGACTCTAGAACCCAGAACTCCTGCAGAAGGTCCAGATCTTGTGATCCATCGATAACATTTGTCTTGTTTTACACCGTCGAGTCATTTCCGACCCAAAGCGATGCTATGGACTCCTCTCTCCCAGAACGCCCCGCTCTCCATCTGTAATCGTTCTGATAGTAGATCCATAGCGTTTTCTTGGTCAAAATACAGAAGCGGTTTAACATCGCCACCTTCCGCGTGGTAAACTCGAGTCTCCACCCTCGACTCCGTCCCGTGCCATGGCTGCCCAGCACGGGTGAGTTTTGACTTACTGATAACTTATTCTGTTCTAGTCTTGTGCCCATATAAAGGAGTAGACACTACTTCAGCTCTGAAGATATTCAATTTAGTGTGAAACTCGATGCCTTATTATTACCTAACCGTCTGCCTCCCAAGGGATATGCTGACCCTATTAATTCTGTTTTCAATTTATCTGTCTGTCCCAGGACTAATAATCTTCAGCTGGTGTAATTAGTGTCGCTGGGTCATGTTCACCGTTGACTCTAGATGTGAGACGCGACATGGCCTAGTGGAAAGAGCACAGGCCTGGGGAGTCAGAGGACATGGGTTCTGATCCCGGCTCCGCCACATATCTGCTGTGTGTCCTTGGGTAAGTCACCTTCAATTTTCTGGGCCTCAGTTACCTCTTCTGTAAAGTGTGGATTAAGATTGGGAGCCCCACGTGGGACAGGGAGCGAGGTGGACACGACTATGCTGTGTCTATTCCGGTGCTAAGAACAAGCAACATGGCTCAATGGAAAGAGCCTGGGCTTGGGAGTCAGAGGTCATGGGTTCGAATCCCGGCTCTGCCACTTGGCAGCTGTGTGACTGTGGGCAAGTCACTTCACTTCTCTGTGCCTCAGTGACCTCATCTGGAAAATGGGGATTAACTGTGAGCCTCACCTGGGACAACCTGATTACCCTGTATCTACCCCAGCACTTAGAACAGTGCTCTGCACATAGTAAGCGCTTAACAAATACCAACATTATTATTATAGTAAGCGCTTAATAAATACCATAATAATTATTGTTATTGGGAGAGAGGACGAGAGGGTGTTATAACCCTGGTGGCCACCAGATGGCGAAGAAACATTTCCCCCCCCACCAGCCATTTATCTTTTATTTTTCCCTTTTTCGGAGGCTGACTGACCCAAAGAATCTCCAGAAACTCCCTTTGCTTCTCCTCCAGAAGTCAAAGATTTCCTATGGATCCACTTGGCTCTATGCATGCAGCAAAAGAAAGAGGAAGGTGGACTTTTTTTTTTTTTAATGGCATTTAAGTGCTTGTTATGTGCCAGGCACTGTTCTAAGCCCTGGGGTAGATACAAGGTAATGGGGTTGGACATAGTCCCTGTCCCACATAGGGCTCACAGTCGTCATTTTACAGATGAGGAAACTGAGGCATGGAATGGATAAGTGACTTGTCCTGTGGTAGATACAAGGTAATGGGGTTGGACATAGTCCCTGTCCCACATAGGGCTCACAGTCGTCATTTTACAGATGAGAAAACTGAGGCATGGAATGGATAAGTGACTTGTTCTAGGGTACATACAAGGTAATGAGGTTGGACATAGTCCCTGTCCCACATAGGGCTCACAGTCGTCATTTTACAGATGAGGTAACTGAGGCATGGAGAAGATAAGTGACTTGTCCAAGGTAACCCAGCAGAAACTCACGCAAAGCTGAGCGGAGACTTCCGTTTCCCACTCATCAAACCACTTTCAGGATCCAGGGAGTCGCCAAATGACTATCAGTTTGGGTAGAAGTCCCTGCAGGGAGGAGACCTGAAACCTTCCCATCTGGGATTGCAGTGGAGGGAGAGAATTTAGCAGAGGGTTTGAAATCAATCAATAAACAATGAGTTATATTTACTGAGCGCTTATTGGGTGCAGAGCACATACTAAGCCCTGGGAGAGTACAATATAACAGAGGGGGCATCAAGTAATCAATTTGTATTAATTGGGTGCTTCCCATATGCAGAGCATGAATTTTACATTCCAAGCACTTAGTACAGTGCTCTGCACACAGTAAGCACTCAAAAAATACGATTGAATGAATGAATGAATGAATATTAAGTTCTTGGGAGTCTTGTATGACACAACACTATAACACACACATTCCCTGCCATACTGAGCTTACAGTCTAGAGGGGGGAGACACGTTGCCTGTCCATAAGGAACTTACAATCTAGAGGGGGAGACAGACATTAAAATAAGTTTATTTACATAAGTTCTGTGCAAATTCAATTGCAAGGGTGAAGAAGGAAGAGTGAAAACCTTCACATATGCACATATAATAATGACAGTATTTGTTAAGCACTCACTATGTGCCAGGCACTGTATTAAGCGCTGGTGGAAATCCAGGCAAATCCGGCATCTCTGAGAAAAGGGAAGAAATAGTCCTCACCCTGACACATTTTCCTTCAGCCTGAATGAGCACAGGACGCTCCTTGGTCCAGATCCTGACCAGTAGGCGTCTGCAACATTCCCATCTCCCAGCATGGGGAGATCGGAGCAAGAACAACATGGTCTAATAGAAATAGCACTGGCCTGGGAGTCGGAGGACCTGGGTTCTAATTCCAGCTCTGCCCCGGGTGCTGTGGGCCTTGAGCAAGTCACTTAACTTCTCTGGACCTCAGTTATCTCATCTTTATAATGGGGAATGAAGACTGTGAGCCCCATATGGGACATGGATCGTATCTAAGCTGATTATCTAATATCTACAGTGCCTGGAACATAGTAAGTGCTTAAATACCTTTTTTTTTTTTTAAAGGAACTGTGCCACTGAGAGAGGGGAGATCCTCTCTGAGCCTTTCCTACTGATCCCCCTCTCAACCACCACGTTGCCCTGCTAGGACTTGGGGGAAGGAGGAGTTGCAGGGGCTGGGCTGGGCACAGGGAATCCCCTGGGAGGGGCCCTGGTTTTAAGCTTGCTGGCAGAGGAGGCCCAAAGGAACAGACCAAGAGGCCTGCACACCTCCGTTCAGGCCCTTCAATTGGCCCTGGAGGAAATCGGGTTCTTGTAGATGAACCCAGGAACCTATTTTCAGATTCAGCCTCATGCCCCACCACATCGCCTCCTCCTCTGTTTTTTTTCTTCTATAGCCCCTCTTTTTTTTCCAGCCCTTCTACTCTTCAGCAGCATTCTCCTCTGCTTCCATGGGAGCTGGTACAATATACAATGACCAGAGATTCATATTCCTCAGCCTCAGCTGCCCCACGGGCCCTGCCCGATGGACCCTAAGAGCTCTCAAGTTTCACCCTTTGGATCCTGCTTCTCCTTTACAGTCGATGCAAGGGAGGAGGCTTCATTCCAGAGAGGGTGGCCAGGAAGCCGTGACCAGGGTCTGAAAGGTAAAGAAAAATTGCCCCATGGATAGACACTAATTATTCAATCTCTTCTCACCAGAAGGCTACAGGGCTGTAAAGGCACAGAATGGCCATCTGTCTTTTGTTTAAAAAAATGATATTTGTTTAGTGCTTAGTGTGTCCCACTAAGTGCTGGGACAGATACAAGTTAATCAGGGTGGACAGAGTCCCTGTCCCACATAGAGCTCACAGTCTTAATTCCCATTTTGCTGATGAGGTAACTGAGGCACAGAGCAGTGAAGTGACTTGCCTCAGATCACACAGCAGAGAAGTGGCAGAGCCAGAATTAGAACCCAGGTCCTCCTGATTCCCAGGCCTGAGCTCTACCCATTAGGCAACACTGCTTCTCCATTCTTGGAGCAGAGAGTGAATCTCAGGGCTTTCCCGGGGGCAAATGAACTCTCCTTTCTTCTTTCCTTCCTTCCACCAGTCCTGCTGCACAGCTCCTTGGTCCCCTCTCCATATACGATTTGCTTCTTAGTAAATCAGTCCAGTCTCTGAGCCCCAGACCAGCTCCTTGAGGGACCATTCCCCTGCAGCCAAGCAGAGACAGAAGCTAAGGCTTCCTCTCTGTAGGACCCATTTGTTCTCAAAACTGAGATCAGGGAGGGCCAAGGCATGGGGGCTCCTGGTGACAGAGATTAAATTGGCCATCATACACACACACTCTCTCTCTCTTTTGCTCGCTCTGTCTCTCTCTCCCCCCCACCTAGGGAAGCCCTCTTGAAGGGAGGCTGGCATCAAGGAAAATAATAATAACAATGTTGGTATTTGTTAAGTGCTTACTATGTGCCAAACTCTGTTCTAAGCACTGGGGTAGATACAAGGTAATGAGGTTGTCCCACGTGGGGGTCACAGATTTAATCCCCATTTTACAGATTAGGGAACTGAGGCCCAGAGAATGATAATAATGTTGATATTTGTTAAGCGCTTATTATGTGCAGAGCACTGTTCTAATCTCTGGGGTAGATACAGGGTAATCAGGTTGTCCCACGTGAGGCTCACAATCTTCATCCCCATTTTACAGATGAGGGAACTGAGGCACCGAGAAGTTAAGTGACTTGCCCACAGTCACACAGCTGACAAGTGGCAGAGGTGGGTTTCGAACTCATGACCTCTGACTCCCAAGCCCGGGCTCTTTTCCACGGAGCCACGCTGCTTCCAGAAGTGACTTGCCCAAGGTCATACAGCTGATGTGATGGAGCTGGGAATAGACACACTGCTTCTCTAAAAAACTCCTCATGGCCACTTAGGAGAAACCTCAATCACCACCAGAGCAGTCAGCTGATCAAAGGCTTCCATTGGCCCCAGCTCCATGGACGTCTCTCTGTTATCTTCTTTGCCTCCTCAAGGTCTCACGTGGCAACCCAGAACCTCACCTCCTGGGGCCCTTTTTTCCAGTTCATTTTGAAACCACCTCGAGCTGGTCTCATGGGTAAGATTCTCCCTCCAAGTGTCACAAGGCCACGGAGGTTGGGTCTGCAATGGAGGTCTCAGCTGGCGGGGCTGGTGGTGTCAACATCCAAGCCGGGAAGGTCACAGATTTCTGGTTCCTCATCACCCTTCTGGGCGCCCGGGGCAGCCTTGCTCCAGGGCCTCCTCAAGACCTTCCTAACACTTCACAACAAAAACAGTCTGATGAAATCTGCCAGACCAGAAGTTCCCAGAGTCTCCACCTCTGCTCCAGCCCAGGGCGTGAGCTCTTCAATATGTTCCCGTTTGTAAGCCACTGGCCCAGAAGCTCCAGCCTTTCAAGGAGTTTCTGTCCTCTACAAGTCAGCATGATGTTTTGAGCCAAATGTTTCCCTCCTGACTTGCAAAGTCTCTCCCCCAAGCCTCCTCCACACACACCTCATTCCCGTCTTATGGAACTTAAATCCTTAAGATGTTTGCCAAGCTCCAGGGCCCTGAATCAGCCAGGGGAAAGGAGTGCATCTGAGAACCAGTCACAGGAAGAAGAACAAAAAATAGCAAACCTCTGATGCTGATGCTTCCCTGAGCCTGGCCAGGCCCCAGGGAGACTCCAGTTCCTTCTGAATGACCCTTCAGGGCTCACCCCTGTATCAGCCTGTATCCTCTCCTCCAGATCTGGTACTGACCAGCCTGTGGCCAGGGCTCTGGAAAATGGAAATGAGCTGGACCAGATAGGAAATTTCTTGGAACTCAGTTTCTGGAACCCTGCCAGGCTCGAGAAATGACTGGGGGAAATTTCCATATGCTATAGCATCTTCTGAAAGTGGGTTATGTGCCAGTGTGCCATCTCCTTACCTGAAACAGGGAGCTTCAGATCCTTGAAAGACCTCCCCGGGTCAGCTTCGATTCAACCCCAAGGGTTGAGGCCCAGACCCGGCCTATGCTGTGCTCTAAAGTTTTAGTCAGTCAGCTGTATTTATGGAGCACTTACTGTGTGCAGAGCACTGTACTAAGCAGCTGGGAGTGTACAATAAAACAATAAATAGGCACATTCCCTGCCCACAAGGAGCTAACCAACAACCGCCCTCATCAACAACATACTGGGGCTCCTTTAAGCAAAACCCCACCAAAATCTATGGCCCCACCAGCCAAGACTCCCCATCCTAGAATCTCAGTGTGGTCACCCAAAGAAAGAGCTTAGGGGTCAAAGGAGCCATTTTTGCTGGAAACAGGCATTGGAGCATCACCATCCCTCCCCGGCAGTCCCAGCCAATGGTTCATTCATTCATTCAGTCAAATGCGTCCACGTTCTGCAAAGTCCAATATGAGATAGGGCTATATGATTTCCAGGGGCAGGTGAAAAAAATGGGTGAGGGAGAGAGAGAGAGAAGGAGGGAGAGGAAGACGGAGCAGGAGAGAGAGAGAGAAAGAAGAGGGAGAGAGAGTGCAAATTAGGGACAGAGAGAGGGGGAGGAAGAAAGAGAGGAAGAGCAAGGGAGAGAGCAAACTAGGGACAGAAAGAGGGGGAGGAAGAAAGTGAGAGTAAAAGAGAGAGAGTGAGAGCAAACTAGGGACAGAGAGAGGGAAAGGAGGAAGAAAGAAATGGGGAGAAAAGGAAGAAGAAAGAGGGACAAGGAGGGACTCAATGAACCACCTCACTCTGGTGTCATTCTCAGCTACTGTCACCTCCCCCCACCATCCTCTTCACCGCGGCCTCCCCGCCCAGGACGAACAAGTTGTGGTGTGACCAGAGCCACCCTGCTGTGTCACCGTATCAGGCCTGGTCCCCACAGTAATAGGCTGTGGAGGAATGAGGGTTGGTGGGAATGACTTTACTCAGGAGCCTGGAAGGGCCAGTACAACTCCAGTGGTGATGCTTGTGCTGGCGGGCAGGATAGCTGTGGCTGCCGTATAAGAGGAGGAAGCTGGGCAGACTCCCTCCTTTTTTTTAAAATAGCATTTGTTAAGTGTTTACTTTGTGTCAAGACCTAGTATAAGCACTGGGGTAGATGCAAGATAATCAGGTTGAACACATGTCCCACCTGGGGCTCACAGTCTTAATCCCCATTTTCCAGGTGAGGTAACTGAGGCGTAGAGAAGTGAAGCGACTTGACCAAGGTCCCCCAGTAGAGAAGTGTCGGAAACAGAATTGGCATCCAGATCCTTCTAACTCCCAGGTCTGTGCTCTATCCAAAAGGACATGCTGCTTCAACCCTCCATGCTGGTATTACTGGCACTGCAGCTCTGAGGCTCTTCTTTCCTGAACCTGGAGGAAAGTCTGACGCTGATCACCCCCCACCAAGAAAAAAAAAATTATGGTCCTACTCAAAGTGCATCACCTGATCACCTTAGAGCCCCAGTCACTCTCTCCAACCAGTCCCATCTCTTCCGGTGGCTTCCCTGTCCCTCACGGGGCTCACAGCCATAGTCCCCATTTCACAGATGAGGTAACTGAGGCACAGAGAAGTTGAGTGACTTGCCCAAGGTCATAAGGCAGACAGATCTCAGAGACAGGATTAGAACCCAGGTCCTCTGACTCCCAAGCCCGTGCTCTTTCCTCTAGGCCGTGCTGTTTCTGAAAAAAGTCTGAAGCAACTAGTGAGAACAGAAGGCATGGCAGGAAGCTCCTTGTGAGCACGGAACGTGTTCTACCAACTCTGTTATATTGTACTCTCCCAACCACTTAAAGCAGTGCTCTGCATACAGTAAGAGCTCACTAAATAGGATTGATTGATTGTTTGAAGAGCTGTTGCACCTCCCCCTTCCCTCACCAGCCAGAACCCTACCAAGACCGTCTCCTGACTCAGCCGAAGGACGACCTCTCTGGTTCTCTAGCGTGGATGTTCCCATAATCCCCTAGAGCTTTAAGGGGCAGGATCTCACGCTTTTATCATCAAGCATCATCATAATAACATCGACGATAGTGGGATGGTCACTCCTGGCCCTCAGGATTAGCCTAACAGAGTCTCCTGCGAGTCAAAAGAGGGACAGACGATGTTTCCGATCAGAGCCGAGGATGGGGGGCAGGAAGACAGATGGGAGCGACGGGGGTCTGGGAACATCGGCTGAGCTCGAGATGGAGGGAGGGGGAGGGAAGCTGGCTCGCTGTTGCCTGTAATGGGCCTGGTTCCATCAGTCACTATTTTCACAGCTAGAAAAATGCAGTGTCCTCGTCCCCAAACCCTGAAGGAATGTGATTTTAGCCTCGGTTGTAGAACGTCTCATCCTCTCCTTTTGCTTGCAAACTGGGTTATAGTGTGCATAAACACAAAATGCCAGGATATGAGTCAGGGTAATGGTGGCTTGGCTTGTACATAAAAACAAATAGATAAATGTTTGTTAAAGGAGGGTTTCGAAGGAGATTTATCATGGCTTCAAAGACTTTCAGCATGTTCCTCTCAGGACTGGTGAGATGGGTCTGAAGCAGGAGCCTTGGGAAAAATTTTCTCTTTTCAGCCAGCCGGAGGAGAACTCTTTCTTCAGAACTATCAATCTACTTGCAGGTTGGAGGCCTGCTGACCGATGACTATGAAGACCCAGGCAGGCTGAAGGCCAGTGGCTTTTAAGGAGCAAATGATCCATTTGTGAGCAATGTATTTTATGGCTGTGATAAAATATCTGCATTTTTCAATGGGGTGGGTTCCACTCTCCTAGGCCACAGGACTGGATAAGAGTTATTATTATTATGTAATAATAATAATGTTTGTTAAGCACTTTCCTATGTGCCAGGCATGGTACTAAACACTGGGGTAGATATAATAATGATAATTATGGTATTTGTTAAGCACTTACTATGTGCCAACCACTGTTCTAAGCACTGGGGTAGATACGAGGTAATCAGGTTGTCCAACGTGGGGCTCACAAACTTAATCCCCATTTTACAGATGAGGTAACTGAGGAACAGAGAAGCTAAGTGACTTGCCCAAGGTCACATAGCGGACAAGTGGCAGAGCCAGGAGTGGAATCCATGTCCTCTGACTCCTTAGCCCATGCTCTTGCAACTAGGCCATGCTGGGATTATTGGGTTGGACACAGTCCCTGTCCCACATAGGGTTCACAGTTTTAATCCCCTTCTTTCTGACGAGGTAAATTATATATTATGAATTACTTATTTATCTATATTAATGTCTGCCTCCCCCTCTAGATTGCAAGCTCTTTATGGGCAGGGAACACATTTGCTAATTCTTTTGTACCGTATTCTCCCAAATGCTTAGAAGAGTGCTCTGCACATTGTAAGTGCTCCACAGTTGGTCATCTTTGCCCATTTTGGGACCAAGGTACCACCCCTCTCCCCTGCACAAAAGTGCGTGTGTGCACACTCACACCCCCACACACCCTCTTTCTCTGATTGTGACTGACCCCAGGTCCTCCTCAGGATGGCAGGGACCACAGAATTGCAGAGTTTTAGGTGGATGGGATTTTCTGGAGATGGCCCAGGTCACCCATCACCTCCAGGGACTTCAAGAAAGGGATGGGGCAACCAGCCCAGTCTATCAGGTACCTAGTCAGTGATGTAACAGAAGCAAAGGGAACCCATAGTTCAGCTTCGATTCAGCAGGTTCACCAGGTGCGCCAGATGCCATGTTGGGTGGGGCCCTGGAGTTTCCCTTTTCGGCCCCTTTGTGACAAGGCCTGAAAACTGGAGATGGGGACAAGAGGAAACCTTCTGTGACAGTCAGAGAGCATCACATCAGAGGAGCATTCTGGGTGTTTTTTAAAATAATATTTGTTAAGCACTTACTATGTGCCAGGCACTGTACTAAGCACTGGGGTAAATGCAAGATAATCAGGTCGGACAGAGTCCCTATCCCACATGGGACTCAGAGCCTTAATCCCCGTTTTCACATGTGGTAACTGAGGCACAGTGAAGTTAAATGACTTCCCCGAGGTCATGCAGCAAAGTGATGGAGCTGCAATTAGAACCCAGATCCTTCTGACTCCCAGACCTATGCTCTATCCACTAGACCACATGGAGGCTGAGAAAGCAGAGGTTGGAAAAGCAGTTCATTGTTCAGTGTTTATTATATTAATAAGAGGAAAGGTAGATAAGGTGAAATTCGGCCAGATTCCAACAATCGGAGAAGGGAAAAAATTCCGGGAAACACACAAAACAGTGACAGCTCGCCTTGTCTGTGGGTAAAATGATCAGACAGTCCGGGTCTGGGTGAGATAATCATATTCTTTGGGGGTTCCAGCCTGCCACCTGAGTGGCCTAGGGTGAACCCAGTAGGTACCCACTTTTTGGCAGACGTATAAAAGGAGTTGTGCCTACTGGCTAGAGGACAGATGGGGAGTCAGAAGAACCTGAGTTCTAATCCCAGCTCCAGCACTTATCTGCTGTGTGACCTTTAGGAAGTCCCTTAATTTCTCTGTGCTTCAGTATCCTCATCTGTAAAATGGGGATTAAGACTGTGAGCCCCATGCGGGACATGGAATGTGTACAACCTGTTTAGCCTGTATCTACCCCAGTGTGTAGCACAGTGCCTGGCATATAGTAGGCACTTAACAAATACAAAAAAAAAAATAATAATAATAACGCCAAAAAAGAGACTGGCATTTTCTGTGCTTTCTCCATCACTACTGTATCTGGACTGGCCCACGAGGATGAAAAAAAACAGTTGAAAATAGAAGCTCTCAATAGCCAGCAAAAAGAAGTTCTTATTTTCTGGACTTAGAGAGTCAGGAATTTAAGTTGAAAAAGAAGAAACCCATATTTTTAGAAAACAAGCCCAGAAAAAACACCAAGAAAGGCAACTGTAATGACACTGGGAAATGTTGTCGAACTTGGAAAGCATTTCGTTTATCATTCTAAAAGAAAATACTTCATGAGTATTTTTATCCTCTAAATATCCAATTTTTCTCTGGAAAAAATAGAAAAATCTTTGGGTTAAAAAAAACAACACTGTTTTCCCCTCAACTTTTCCAAGCGGGAGTTTTGGGGAGCAGGGCCACCCTGCATGAAATTCCTAAAGGACAAGGTAGGGGATTGCTCCCATCTTGCTCAGCGTGGTAGTATGTGGGAGGACTTTTGGAGTTTTTCCATTCCATGTACATATGTACATACATGTACATACCTTTAAATTACATATTATAAATTATTTAGTTTTGTCTGCCTCGCCCGCTCATTATGGGCAGGGAATGTATCCACTAATTCTGTTGTATTGTACTCTCCCAAGTGCTTAATATGGTGCTCTGCACATAGTAAGTGCTCAATAAATACCATTGAATGAGTGATTCCACTCCCCTTCGACATCCTCACCCCATTTCATCCTTCACTTTTGAGTTTCTCACTGCTTCGGTTGGGGTGGGGAGGGCAAGGATGACCCGCAAATTCGGGAAGCGTTCCATATTTTTTGCAGAAACGCTCTGGGCATGTCACTCCCCTTCTTAAAAACCTCCAGTGGTTGACTATCGACCTTCCGCACGAAACAAAAACTTCTCACTCTAGGCTTCAGGGCTCTCCATCACCTTGCCTCCTCCTACCTCTCCTCTCCTCCCTTCTCTCTTTCTACCCCCAACCCCGCACGTTCCGCTCCTCTACCGCCCACCTCCTCACCGTCCCCCGTTCTCGCCTATCCCGCCGTCGACCCCCAAGCCACGTCCTCCCGCGCTCCTGGAACGCCCTCCCTCCTCACCTCTGCCAAATTAATTCTCTTCCCCTCTTCAAAACCCTACTTAAAGTTCACCTCCTCCAAGAGGCCTTCCCAGACTGAGCTCCCCTTTTCCCTCTGCTCCCTCTACCCCCCTTCACCTCTCCGCAGCTAAACCCTCTTCTCCCCCCTTTCCTCTGCTCCTCCCCCTCTCCCTTCCCATCCCCTCAGCACTGTATTCGTCCGCTCAACTGTATATGTTTTCATTACCCTATTTATTTTGTTAATGAGATGTACATCACCTTGATTCTATTTATTTGCTATTGTTTTAAAGAGATGGTCATCCCCTCGATTCTATTTATTGCTATTGTTCTTGTCTGTCCGTCTCCCCCGATTAGACTGTAAGCCCGTCAAACGGCAGGGACTGTCTCTATCTGTTGCCGACTTGTTCATTCCAAGCGCTTAGTACAGTGCTCTGCACATAGTAAGCTCTCAATAAATACTATTGAATGAATGAATGAGGGCGATGGAGAAGAAGGAAAACCGGTTTGGGAGTCCTCTGTCTCCCTCCCCCGAGTCCCCCTGGCTAAGAACCTTTCCCATCCTGCTTTGGGCTTTTTATTTTCCTTACTCCCCTCTCATGCCCTTCTGTTACCTTCCCTCCTCTCTTTTTCCGAGCAGTCCCGCTGATGATATCGAATCCCGGCTCTGCCACTTGTCAGCTGTGTGACTGTGGGCGAGTCACTTCACTTCTCTGTGCCTCAGTTACCTCATCTGTAAAATGAGGATTAACCGTGAGCCTCAAGTGGGACAACCTGATTACCCTGTATCTACCCTGGCGCTTAGAATGGTGTTCTGCACATAGTAAGTGCTTAACAGACACCAACATTATTATTATTATTATGATATACCGTAGAGGTGTACTTTGTATGCTCCTCTGTATTAAAGAAGTGAACCTCAGTGCACGTGAAGTGAAACGGGGGCAGGAATGACACACAGATCTGTGAAGCATTCCATATTTTTTTTCCTCTAGACCGGAAGCTGATTTTGGGTGGGGGAACATGTCTCTCAACTCTGTTGTACTCTACCAGGTGCTTAATTCAGCTCTGGACAAGATATAAGATCATCGGGTCCCACATGGGGCTCCCGGTCTGAATAAGAGGTAGAACAGACATTGAATCCCCATTTTGCAGATGAGGGAACTGAGGCACAGAGGAGTGAAGTGACTTGCCCAAGGTCATACAGCAGGAAAGTGACAGTTCCAGGATTAGAACCCAGGTTCTCTGTCACCCAGGCCCGTGCTCTTTCCATGAGGACACGCAGTTTCCCTGTTTGTATTTTCATTGTGGTGGTGTGTTATGAACAAGTCAGAAAGTCTGCCGCTGCACTGTAATGAGTCAGAAACAAATGGAATGGACCAGGACTGAAAAAGTGGAATCGGTTTTCATCCTAACGGTTCTTTTTTTTTTTACTTATGCAACCTTATCTACTCCGGTTAGGAAGGCCCAGAGGCCCAAGGACTGTGGGTGGGAAAGGTGTTGCACACAGATGAGATTTAGGAGGTGGAGGGATCGAACCACACTCCGGGCTAAGGGGCTCGTGGTTGATTCGGACAGTCACCTTGGGTGGGGCTGTGATGGGAGGGAAGTCAGTCACAGTCTTGGGTTGGGATTCATTGAGAAGCAGCAGGGCATAGTGGATAGAGCATGGATCAGAAGGACATGGGTTCTAATCCCAGCACTGCCATTTGTCTGTTGTGTGACCATGGGCAAATCACTTCACTGTGGTACAGCGACTGTGCCCAACTCGATTTGCTTGTGTCCACCCCAGCACTTAGTACAGTGCCTGGCACTTAGTAAGCACTTAACCAATCCCATTAATAATAATAATAATAAGAAGAAGAAGTAATTATTATTACGTACAAAGCTGTTGCAGATCAATCATTGTTACTGTGGGCAGAGCACTGTACTAAGCAGTTGGGAAAGTACAAACAATAGAGAATGTTCCCTGCCTACAACGAACATTCAGTCTAGTTGGGAGATAGATGTTAATATTAAGATCAAGGGAAGCAGAGAGGGTGGACAATAATCAGAAGCGAGGAGCAGCATCAATCAATCAGTGGCATTTATTGAGCGCTTATCATATGCAGAGCACTGTGCTAAACTAAGGGAGAGTAGACCAGAAGAGAGTTGGTAGACACTTACCCTGACCACAAGGAGGTTACAGTCCAGAGGGGGAGACAGACATTAAAATAAATTATGGATATGATATAAGTGCTATGGGACTGAGGGTTGGGGGAATATCAAGTGCTAAAGGGTACAGTTGGGAAGCTGCATGGCCTACGGAAATGATCCCGGACCGAGAAGTCACAAGGACCTAGGTTCTAATCCCGGTTCCACCACTTGCCATGTTGTGACCTTGAGTGAGTCACTTCACTTCTCTGTGCCTCAGTTCCCTCATCTGCAAAATGGGAATTCAGTACCTGTTCTCCCTCCTACTTAGGCTGTGAGCCCCATGTGGGACCTGATATCTTGTATCTACCTTAATGCAGTGCTTGGCATATAATAAGTGCTTAACAAATACTATTATTACTATTACAAATATTAGATCCAAGTGCATAGGTGATGCAGAGGGAGTAGATGAAATTAGGGAGCCAGAAATGAGAAGCCAAGAACAAGTTGAGGGTGAATGTAGAGAGGGGCAGGTCAATCCAGATACTGGGTCTCCTACCTGGGTGTTTACACATTCCTGGCATACAAGACTATAGAAAATGGACAGTGGGGGTTGATTGTGGGTTGAGAGATTTATTTTCCATTTGTTTTCCTTTGACAAAGAGAAGGAAATAAGGAACAAACTAAAGAAATCCACCTCTGTGGTGAAATAACAGCAGTATGTCCCAATACAATCAAACCATAAATACTGAAATCACAGTTACAGAACTATCAGACCATGATATTTTATGTTTACAAAACTTCATTGTCATGGAAATAGTTACTGAACTCTAAATAAGTAGGACATGCTTTGCTGGGTAAGTGCAGAAATGATATTCAATTAGTTCCTAAATTTTTCTTTTTTCTTTCATCCAAAAGAAACGAGAAAAACACTAACTTGGATTTAGCTCAAAATATGCCCAAATGCCTCTTCAGAATGTAAAAAGGCAAGCGCCACTGTTCTTGCGTGGGTATTTAGGAAGCAGTAAGGCATGAGGAAATAAGCCCTGCAGTTCTAAAGAATGGAGTGAGCAATGAGAACCGAAGGCTTGAGGAAAAGACTGATTTCTAAAGACAGAGGAGAGGGAAAGAGAAGCGGGGGGTCAGAGCAGGGACTAGGGGTTAAGAGATGTTGAGGGAGGAGGAAAAGAGGCGAGGAAGAGGGCGGGGAAATAGTACCCCTGAAGTGGAAAATGTATCCCTGAAGACCCAAGGACCAAATTCTCGTTTTTGCTCCTTATCCGATTCTCTAGGCATGGAAGAAACACCCAGTGGAAAATCTTTTTCAACTGTGATGGACCTCATCAACAGCGAGTGGAGCTGTGCATAAAGCTGCCATGTCTACTGACAAAAATGAACAGCTGAAAACCCTGCAGGAGCCTTCCCTGGGCAACAGAATGCCACAGGGTGGGATTCCAGCAGGCCAATGGAAGCAATCTATGCCGGAGGGTAAGCCAACAGGTCTGAGATGCTTTACGCCGAGTGTTCTGTGCTCATACTGTGTTTGCTTTTTTTAAAATTCGACATGGGAACCACACAGATGGGACGCACTGCGATAGAGACAGCTTGAAAGGACAGGCAGATCCTTTCTTGGCATCTTTTCCCTCGGTTGAAATTTCTGGGCTGATCTGCTGAGAGATTGGTGATTGAGAGCCATTGTCCCCCTTCCCAATTCCCTCAGTAGTTTTAGGCCCTTTGGATGGCTATTTTTGCGCAGAGGGGGCTTTGATGGCATGTGAAAAGTAAATACAACCCTTTCTACCCATTCTGGGGTGTCTTTACCGAAGTGAGATTTGAGGATTTATGAAGTTACACTTCTGAGATGCCCCTCACAAACTTGAAGGTGTTTTTTTTTTCCCAGAGAGAGGTATAAAGCAGAGTGGCCTAGAGGAAAGAGCATGAGATTGGTAGTCAGAAGACCTGGGCTCTAATCCCAGTTCTACCACTTGTCTGTTACGTGATCCAGTTACTTCTCCTATTCCGCCTTTATTACTGCATCAGCTTCCTTGCTGACCTTCCAGGCTCCTGTCTCTCCCTAATTCAGTCCATACTTCACTCTGCTGCCTGGATCATCTTTCTAATAAAAACGTTTGGACCACGTTTTCCCACTCCTCAAGAACCTCCAGTGGTTGCCCATCCACCTCCATATCAAACAGAACTTCCTCAATATAGGCTTTAAAGCATTCCATCACCTTGCCCCCTCCTACCTCACCTCGCTATTCTCCTACCTTAACCCGGCTCACACACTTTGCTCCTCTAATGCCAACCTTCTCACTGTATCTCGATCTCCTCTATCTTGCCACCGCCGACCTCTCACCTGCATCCTGCCTCTGGCCTGGAACACCCTCCTCCTCATATCCGCCAGGCAGTTACCCTCACCCATTTCAAAGCCTTATTGAAGGCCACATCTCCAGGAGACCGCCCCTAACTAAGCCCCGCTTTGCTTTTCTTCAACTCCCTTAGTACAGAACCTGAAACATAGTAAGCGCTTAGCAAATGTCATTAAAAAATACTATTAAAAAGGAAGAACCAGCAGATTTCAGGGGATTGAATGTGAGAGTTGTAAGTGAGGAATCGATGATGACGCAGAGGGTGGGGGCTTCTGGGATAGGGAGGATGTGGTGTTATTGATGGAGTTGGGAAAGTTAGGAGGAGTGGGTTTAGAGGGCGAAATGTGCGGTTCCATTTGAGTCATACTGATCCTGAAGGGCTGGGGAGTCTGCCAAGTGAAGATGTCTTAAAAACAAGTGAAGTGGGATTGCGGGTCACCTGAGAGATGAAGGCTTGAGAGAGAGTTTTGGGGACATCCAGATAACGGTGTAGTTGAAGCAAAGTTAGGAGATGAGGTCTCTCAGAGCGACTAAACAATGTAGTTAGTGAGGCTTCATAAGGGGTTAGAGAGGGAGGAGATAGGGTCACTGAAAGAGGCTCCAAGAGGAAATCAGAGGTCTGAATATTCAGCCGGGGCTGTGGATGAGTGAGTCCATGAAGGAAGGTGCAGCAATGTTGAGCAGATCAAATGGAAGAGTTATAGCAAGGAAAGGTAAATTTGAAAAGGCAGAGATTGGCCCCGTTTCTTGGTTCTGATGTACGATGCTCAGTTGAACAAGTGCAGAAGTAAAGGAAGCGGGTTGTGGGAGTGATCCAAGGCAGGGGGTTGTTTGGGAAGAACAACAATGAGACAAGGGGAAAGGGAGTTGAGTTTAATAGAAAGGGCAGTGGAGAGAGTATGGTGCTTGTGTCCTTCCCTCTGTAGAGTGTTAGAGAGCCTAGGAGAGGCAAAATTAATTCATTCAATTGTATTTATTGAGCAGTTACTGTGTGCAGAGCAAAAACTTGGGACGTCTAGTAACCGCATAGTACAGTACTCTGCACAAAGTAAGAGCTCAATAAGTACTACTAATTGATTGACAGGGTCTAGAGACTGGAGGTCTCAGTGGGAATGAAGGATGGTTTTGGAGAGTGAAAAGAATGTGAGTGAGCTGACAGATTAGGAGGTTATGGCCAGAAAGCAGATACTGGTATATTCTCAGACTACTGTCCATTTCAAAGGGGACATTCAGTGCAATAGATGACCTCAACAGCTCCATTATGATGGGCCTCTCCATTTAGCAGCTCAACAATTCAATAGAAAAAAGTGATATTTTAGCTCCTTGAATTCCACTTTCCTCATTTTCATATATTTTTATTAACCCAAAGGGAGATATTAAAAAAAAAGTGGACTCATTGCTCGTCCCCCAAAATTCCCTGTGTAAATTTCAGAAAGAGTATTTTCTCTGGTGAGAGAGCATTAAGGAGGCAGGTTTCTTGCTGAAACATGACCCTGCAGATTGGTGAGCCCCAAGGGACTCTAAACCATAAGGCTCTACTGTAGTCCACTGGGATCCAGAAGTCTTCTGATCTCTCTCTTTTGTTTCTGCAACTATTTCATGGGAAAAGAACACAGCAATCTTTCTTGTTCCAACAGTTTGCAAATTTGCTGTCATCTTTGACTCGTCACCGCCTTTCGGTCCTCACACTCAGTCATCAACAGCTAAATCTGCCTGATTCTTCTAATAACAATAGTAGTAATAACAATTGAAAAAAATGACAAAAAAGGAATTCATTAAGCACTTAATGTATGCTAAACACTTCCTCCGTAATATCTCCAAGATCCCCCCTCAATTTAAACAGCTTCCACCCAGGTCTAAGCTCTAGTCATATTGCAGTTAGACTTGTGCATCAATCAATCAATCAATGGTATTTGAGCTCTTGCGGTGGAGAGAGTACTGAACTAAGTAATTGGGAGAGTAAAATACAACAGAGTTGTGTTATTTTTCCCAAGAAATAGTTGCAGAAACAAGGTGCTTACAGTCTAGAAGAGGAGTGTGTCAGCTTCCTTGCAGGTCTCCCTGCTTCCAACCTCTCCCTCCTTCAGCCTCATCCTGGGATGGGAGCTGCTTTTGCTTTCTTCTGCACACTTCCAGTCTCTGCTACTCACTTGGGTTTTTAACTACCCTGTTCCAAAGAGGAATTCTGCTTCTGAGAATGCACTTTCCAGGTCTTTCTTCTCAAATCCCTCCAATATAAAGAGGTCTGAAATGCTGGAACAATTCCCTGCCCTAATTTCAGCCTTGCCTCTCAGTCACTTGGCAGTCCAGAGACTGTTGCTTTTTAGAGCAACATTTAGGCAGTATTCCTTTGGAGAAGGGGCAGCAAGGCTGTGCTTTTTACCACTGGCCGCTCATTAAACGCTCCTGAGCACAAGGGAATTTCACAAACCTGTGGCTACTTCAGTTTCCTGGCCCCCCAAGAGTCTTCGCTCTGTCAATCAATGCTATATAGTGAGTGCTCAGTGTGTGCAGAGTACACCACAATTGAGTTGGAAGACACATTCCCCGCTTATATCAGACAAGTCGCTTAACTTCTCTATGCCTCAGTTCCCCCATTTGCAAAATGGGATTAAGACTGCGAGCCCCATGTGGGACACGGACTATGTCCAACCTGAGTATCTTGTATCTACCCCTCTGCCGTGCCTAGGGCATAGTAAGCTCTTAGCAGATGCCACAAAAATATAAATAATGAGCTTACAGTCTACAGGGTGAGACAGACATTAGTAAAAATAAATTTCAGACATGTACATAAGGGCCGGGTGGCTGACGGTAGGGTGAATATCAAGTGCCTAACGGGTATAGATCTAAGTGCATAAGCGACACATTCTTCAGGAGCCAAGGTGAAGGCCTGGGATTTGTCATAAGCATCTGGCAAGAGTACATCCTAATTTCCAAGTCTAGTCTCATTCTATTTTATTCCTAGCGAACTGGCACTTCTGGCTTCTTTAGATGAGTCTGGACCTGGCTCTGTGATCAGCATTTAGCTAAAGGGGTAAACACATCTCCCGGGACATGCCGAAGTAGCAGAAACTGGAAAATGTCTTTCCACCACCCGGAGGGCGATTCGTAATAGAGCAATTCTTCTCCAGGAGAAGGGAGCAGACGGAAACAGGCAGAGCTTTGGATTTAATTCAGGAGTCGATCCAGACGCCCTTGCCCGAATGCTAGTGCATTTACGAGAACGGTAGAGGTGGGCGAAGACGCAGTGTAGGCCAAAAGGATTCCAGACACCGAGGGTGTTGCAAATCAATATGCAGATCATTCAGGGTTTTCCACTATGCAACATCCCGCCCCTCCCACATTTGAAAGAGGAACAGGTTGTCAGAAGCACAAATGACAATTGTCCTACCTCCCTTTCCCAAGGGGAGAATGGCTTCTCAGTTGCCTCATCCACAGCACGATCCTCGACTAGGCTGCTTAAGCCAACTGGCTACTCAATCAGAAGAGTTCTGGGAGGAGAGGAGAGTCTCCACAGAACTGAACGGCCTGCTCTGTGGTCCCCTCTGGACCCCATCATTTATTTATTTACACTGATATCTATCTCCCCTTCTAGACTGCATGTTTCCAGTCTCTTCTACTCATTTGGGTTTTTAACTACCCTGTTCCAAACAGGAATCGTGCTTCTGAGAATGCAGTCTAGAGGGAGAGACAGATATCAATGTAAATAAATAAATGATTGGGTACAGAGGAGACCACAGAGCCGGCCATTCAGTTCCTAACTCCCTGATTTTCCATTTGTGTGGATCCTTTTTTTAAATGGTATTTGTTAAACACTTACTGTGTGCCAGGCCCGGTACTAAAGCCTGGGGTAGATAGAAGCTAATCAGGTTGGACACAGTCCCTGTCCCACATGGGGCTGAGAGTATTAATCCCCATTTTATAGATGAGGTAACTGAGGCCCACAGAAGCAAAGTGACTTGCCTATAGTCACACTGCAGACTAGTGGTCCAGCCTGGATTAGAACCCAGGTCCTTCTGACTCCCATGCTGGGCCAAACTGCTTCTCATGCCATGCTGCTTCTCAGTGCCACCCCCGTGCATTCCTAGAGCTGCCCAAACCTGAAAGCAGAGTCAGGCATACAGGGGCCATAGTGGAAAGAGTCCGGGCTTGGGAGTCAGAGGTCATGGGTTCTAATCCCAGCTCCGCCACTTATCAGCTATGTGACTTTGGGCAAGTCACTTACCTTCTTGGTACTTCAGTTTCCTCATTTGTGAAATGGAGATTCAATGCCTGCTCTCTCTCCCTCCCTCCTTCTACTGTGAGCCCCACGTGGGGCAAAGACTAGGTCCGATCTGATTAATTTATATCTACCTACCTGCTTAGAGCAGTGTTTGACACATAGTAAGGAATTTCTTACTATGGCATTTGTTAAGCACTTACTATGTGCCAGGTCCTGGCCGAAGCATTAGGGTAGTTACGAGCTAATCAGGTTGGACACAGAACATGTTCCACGTGGGGCTCACAATCTTAACTCCCATTTTACAGATGAGGGAACGGAGGCCCAGAGAAGTTGTGACTTCTTAAGTGGCTTGACTTAACCAATACCATAATAATAATGATTAATCTGTACAGCTTGAACCCTCCTGCTGGTAACTGTTGAGCAATTCCTTTTTATGACCAACCAAGGATGTGCAAGGGAAATTGGCCTTATGGAACCTCACTCGCTGTCCTGGAGTAGAACGAAAGAGTAGGATCCCCACTGTGGACACGAGAAGCCCTCAGAATCCAGCATCTGGAATAAAAGCAAAAATGGGTTTTGTCATAAATGAACAAATGGAGCAACAATCTCTTAAATTTGTTTCCAAGAACCTAGGAGTCTAGGGGTAACAGCATCTACACCTGAGTCTTTTTTATGTTCTCACCTCCAGTTAAACCTACAGTAAAGTTAGTTATTCAATCTTCAATCGCATTTATTGAGCGCTTACTGTGTGCAGAGCACAGTACTCAGAGCTTAGAAGACTATGATACAATAAACAAACACATTCCCTGCCCACAGTGAGCTTAGATTCTTGAGTGGGGGACACAGACATTAATATAAATAAATGTTACAGATAGGTACCTAAGTGCTGTGGGGCTGGGAGGAGGGAAGAACAAAAGGAGCAAGTCCAGGCAACGCAGAAGGGAGTGGGAGAAGAGGAAAGTGGGGCTTAGTCAAGTAAGGCCTCTTGGAGGAGATATGGCTTCAGTAAGGCTTTGAAGTGTGGGGAGAGTAATTGCCTGTCGGATTTAAGGAGGCAGGGCATTCAGGCCAGAGGTGGGACATGGGCGAGGGTTCGGCAGTGAGTTAGGAAAGATCGAGGCACAGTGAGAAGGTCACTACTAGAGGAGTGAAGTATGCAGGCTGGATTGTAGAAGGGGAGTAGTGAGGTGAGAGAGGAGAGGACAAGGTGATGGAGTGTTTAAAAGCCAATGTTGAGGAGTTTTTGTTTGATGCGGAGGCAGATGGGCAACCACTGGAGACTAGTTTGATGGTCCACCAGACTACCAGGACGAGTAATGATGAGCTCAACTGGCCTTGTGACTCAGTTGTGTCCTCAGCAAGCCCTACAGCTTCCACGCTTGAAAAGCATCTAATGCCAAGAATGATTAATGGAGACTCACAATAATATTAAATGTAGCATCCTGTACATCTTATTTGCAAAATGCGACATTTCCTATTTAGTGCTCGTTGTCTTTCTTCGGTACACTTTCTCTCCTTTCATCTTTTCTTCATTCTCTATTTCAGTTGCCTCAGTCTCCATGGTTGCACCATCTGGTATTTTGACTTTGTTAGGGATCTCAACAACTCTGTCTTGTTTTTCTGTGTTCCACTGAGTATGGGCTTCTGCCAGTTCACAGTTAATAAGTACAGACAGTTCTTCTTTCATTTGTTTCTGAGTGCTTATGAAGAAAAATATTGCCTCATAGGCTTCAGAGCCCTTTATGCTTAGCAATGACTACAGTATTTTTAATTATTCTCAAAATCTTTCCCATGGCACTTACGACATTTTGCACGAGCACTCTTCCCAAGGCGAGATTCAGTGAATCATGGAGTTGCAAGGAATTTCCCGAGGTGAATTTGGCAACTCATCCTGTTTCCTTCAGGTAGGGATACACCTAAGATACGCTAGACGGGGTGGAGTTTATTCTACTTTTAGAGTTCTGGAAAGAGATCCTATCACTTCATTGCTAATTCTTTAGCCGTTGAGCCAATTTTAAAAATTTAATTTATTCTAGCATTTAGCAGCTCTTACAGTAAGGAAGCACTTTCTAAATCTCGATTTCCCCATATTCTATCCACAGGGGGGTGGAGCTGGGAAACGGTTGTTTATTATTCTCCTTTCAAAACCAGTCATATGTTTGGAGATGATTAATATTTCAGTACTCAGTCTTCTCTTCTCCAGGCTAAAAACCTCCGATTCTTTTACCTTTTCCTCAAGCCCGACTTTCTAAGGAGGCGGAATCTCTCTCTTACCTAGTAACTTCGCCTTAATTATAATAATAATGATAATGATGATGGTATTTGTTAAGTGCTTACTATGTGCCAAGGACTGTTCTAAGTGCTGGGGTAGATACAAGGTAATCAGGTTGTTTACCGTGGGGCTCACACTTTACATCCCCATTTTACAGATGAGGTAACTGAGACACAGAGAACTTAAGTGACTTGCTCAAGGTCACACAGCAGACAAGTGGCAGAGCCGGCATTAGAACCTATATCCTCTGACTCCCAAGCACGTGCTCTTTCCACTAAGCCATGCCGCTTCTCAACTGAGTAAGCCGTGTGGCCTAGTGGAAGCAGCCTGAGACTGGGAGTCAGAGGACTTGGGTTCTAATCCCAGTTCCATCTCTTGCCTGCTGCCTTGGGAAAATCATTTAACTTCTCTGTTTCTCAGTTCCCTCATCTGCAAAAATGGGGATTCAAGAGCTGTACTCACTCCTACTTAGACTGTGAGCCCCATGTAGGATCTGGTTATGTTGTATCTACTCCAGCGCTTAGTACAGTGCTTTGCCTATAGTAAGCACTTAATGAATAGTATTATTATTATTGTTATTATTAAATTCATTCAGGAGGCAAGCCCAGGATTATCCTTGAAGGGGAAGGGAAAGTCAGCATGTTCCACATCCAAGAAGAGCAACTGTGCATGAGGCTGCTCAGTGTGATGATAAGCACTTAACAAATACCATAATAATGAATAATATTATGATAAATAATAATGATATTAGTTAAATACTCTCTATGTGCCAAGCACTATTCTAACCGCCAGGGTAGATGCAAGGTTATCAGGTTGGACACAGTCCCTGTCCCACATGGAGCTCACAGTAGAATTTAATCCCAATTTAACAGTTGAGGAAAGGAGGCACAGAGAGGTTGTGATCACACAGCAGGCAAGCGGCAGAACTGAGATTAGAACCCAGGTCCTCTAACTCTTAGGCCCATGTTCTTTCTAGCGTGGCCTAGTGGAAAGAGTCCTTTTGCTGGAATTGGAGAAGGTGAAAGATGTATGGGGAAAGAGAGCCTAGGAATGTTTTGTTATGAGTACTAGTAAGAAGAGAAGAAGTGTGTAGTTGGAGTGTTGAGTCTTACTTGGTGTGGGGATTTGGGTGTGAGGGTCCCCTGGTGCGTGAAGCATCCTTAGGTGAGGAAATGTACTGGGAGAAATGAGGGCCAATTGTGTTCGCTTAGAAAGGGATGAAGTTGAAATACTGCCGGGGGAGCTAATGAAAACATTTGACCAGTCACAAGATGACTACAGTTTTTTACTCCATTTGTCTGTCTCCTTGGTGTGAGGAAGCTGCTTTGCAGATCTAAGAGAGAATCTGGAAGGCAGGGATGAAGAGAAAGTTTTTTTTTTATGGGTATCTGTTGAGCAGAGCCCCATATTACGCTCTCGGTAGAGTCCAATACTAGAGAATTAGAAAACGTTCCCTGCCTATAACGAGTTCACAGTCTAGAGGGAAAAAAGCAAGTTGCGGTAGTTAGGAATCGAACCTGGGCCTCCTGCGAGCCAGGTGAGAATTCTGTCACTGAACCACGAATGCTTGGTCTAGATGGTCTGAAATCTTCAACCCCTTGGGTCAGAGAGCTGCTCCTCAACCATGATTCCTCCAGTAAGTCCTGGACTGAGTGCTTTATCCAGAACAGGGTAAGTAGGCAGTGTTGAAAGCAGAACTCTATCCTTCTGGAGATGGAGCTCATTAATTTGATGGATTGGTGGATGGATAGTCTACTCTTCTTCAGAGAGCAGGAGTTGCTGGAAACTCTTTCATCCTGAGAAGTCATGTTCTACTAAACACTGTCGATTACTAATGTAAGTGGTGGCTGGGAGTCCCAGTACAATTAGATTTTCTTCATCTGCATTTAGGGAAATCTTGCCATTAAGTCACAGGAAATGAAGGACTTATGTCTCTTTGAAATTAAAATTATCTTAGTTTTTTTGGACTCATACAAAAACATCTTGCTGAATTTGTATTTTGAATTCATCGTCAGTGGTATTTATTGAGCACTTACTGTGTGCAGAGTACTGAACTAAACACTTGGAAGAGTTCAATAAAACAAAGTTGTTGACACATTCCCTGCCCACAATGAATTTATAGTCTAGGAAAAAACAAACACCTCACAAATTTGCACTTCATCCTTGTGCAGGAGAAATTAAAGGGGGAATACTATTTTTCTTGTTCAGAGATACAACAGATCAAGAACTGGGGATTCAGAAGCAATGGCTGAATGGCAAGTTTCAGGACTGAAGCATCTTGCTTTGAGTAGGGGAAGTTTTTTTCTATCTGTGTTTTAACTCTGGATTGCTCTGAGCTCCAGGGAATTGCTTTGGCGAGGGAGCCAGGGGACAGGCCGACTGATTCACTCTCCCGAGTGTCTGGACAGTATGAGGGGCAGAGTAGGTCTTCCCGAAAGTGCTGACTATCTGCTTTCCACTGATATTTTGCTGTCTCCGTTTTACTGCAGTTGCCCCTTGAAAAACATTTCAATGTACCTGTGTAGCCAAATATAGGGCCTGGGGTTGACCAGGATACTACTGAAGGTCAAGGGGAAAGTGAAGAAACCCAATGCATTAGCAGAACGTGCTCTCTCTCTCTCTCTCTCGTGCTTTTTCTCAAGATTCATTCATTTATTCAGTTGTATATTTTGAGTGCTTACTGTGTGCAGCACACTGTACTAAGTGCATGGGAAAGTAACATAGGACAATAAACAGTAAAATTCCCTGCCCGCAAAAAGCTTACAGTCTAAAGGGGGAGAGACAGACATCAATACAAATAAATAAAATTACAGATATGTACGAACTTAATGTTCTCTCAGTGTCTCTCTTATTCATGATATCCTGGAGTTATGTAGAGAAGCAGCATGGCATAGTCGGCCTTGGAGTCAGAAAGTCTGGGTTCTAATCCCGGCTCTGCTGCTTGTCTGCTATGTGACCTTGATCAAGTTACTGCACTTTTGTATGCCTCAGTTACCTCACCTGTAAAATGGGGATGGAGACTTTGAGCCCCACGTGGGACAGGGACTGTCTCCAACTCGATTTGCTCATAACTACTCCAGGGCTTAGTACAGTGCGTGGCACAAACCATCATTTTTACTTCCTAAAATTCACATCTATGGTGCCCTGTAAGAACCAATTCAAAGAGATCAGTTTTCTCACTCTGGGTCAAAAACCACCCCCTCTCTCTATTCCCTTAAATACTCATGGGGACAGACAGGCTCAATTTAGTTGGATTGCTTTCTGAGCGCCTTTGAAATAAATCTCCGATGGATTGTTTCGTTGTCAAAATCAGCGTATGGGCAAACTAATAATTTTTCACTCGTTTTGAATCTCTTCAGCTGGGAGCGGGTCTATATTGTACGGAACGATTTCTTAGAGATGACCGCCTTGTGTCAAACCGTTGACATTCAGGAGCAAAAGCAAGTTTGAACCTTCCCTGAATAGGCTGGAATTTTATGACAGTCAGGCTCTTCAAGCTTTTCAGCTATGAACTGGCTCAACCAGACAGCTTAGAGTACCAAGATCCGCTGATAGTGCTACAGACAGCTTTACACAGTGATCCAAATAATTTTGATGAGCTGCAATCAGTGGATCAGATTAATCTCTGCTTTTTACTGAGTCGAAAATCTGGTTATGCCGACGAAACGGTTAACCACCCACAGAACCAGCATTCCCTAAATCGGTGTCATCATAAAATCATTAATGGCTTAATTTCCACCCAACAGACGAGGTGCTGCAATGATATGCTCTTAGCTGGTAGGTGCTGTGACAGGTCTGGGATCAAGAGCGGAAAGCAGGAATTTTTGGCAACCGCTCAGTGCGGAATTTTTTTCTCATGACTTAGTCATAACTAATTAGAAAAACCTCCTAAGATTTTTCATCTCGTATGGCATCTCCGTGAAGGCTCAAGCTGTTATCTCTCTTCCACATGTCTCCCTCGCTCTTTCTTGGAGATCCCCTACCCAACCAAGCAGAACAGGGCAGACCTTCATTTGCTCCCTTATTTATTCCAGGGCCCAATGAAGGTTTAGGCTTTTCTTAAAAAAATAAACATGTAGATTTAGCAAGTGTGGAGCACGAGTTTATATTTTAAAAAAGCATTAGCGTGCACATTCCATCGCATTTGCTACTGAGAAGCAAGGCCGAACTGGCTCTGAAATCCTTCCTTGGAAATCCTGGTATGAACTCTTGAGAGCTGTGGGTGGAGGAGAGGTTTGAGAAGCAGAAACTCCTATACTCCCATCTGCTGGCCCCCCTCCTTACTAGCCCCAGGCAACTCCCCGATTCCCTGGAGTCCGATGTGGCTCACAATCAAACAGTCCATCAATCAGTGGTAAACTCTGCACTGTGAGCTCGTCGTGGGCAGGAGATGTGTCTGCCAACTCTGTTGGATTGTACCCTCCCAAGTGTATACTTAGTACAGTGTTCTGCACCTAGTAAGCGTTCAACAAATACTACTGATGATGATGATGATTTACTGAGTGCTTGCTGTACTAAGTGGTTGAGAGAGTAAGTAGACACCATCTCACAAACCCTGCCCTCAAGGAGCTGACCCACAGGATTTTCCTGGAATTCTCGTGGCCAAAGATTAAAAAGAGGAAATGTTAACCATGTACATGAAATATAAATCTTTTAGATGTTTTAAAAATGAGATCCAAAAGACCTGGAAGCAGCGTGCCCTAGGGGAAAGAACACCGAATTAGAAGATCTGCCTCTGGCTCTTGCCTGCTGTGTGACCTAGGAGAAGTCACTTAACGTCTCTGTGCCTCAGTTTCCAGATCTATAAAGCAGGGATTAAATACCTATTCTCCCTCTCCTTTAGACTGCGAGGTCCATGTGGGACAGAGGTGATGTCCAATCTGCTAATAGGATATCCACTCCAGTGCTTAGTAGAGTGTTTGACACATAATAAGTGCTCAAACACCATAATTATTATTTACCTGCATTCAACTTCCAACTCATTGACTCTATAACTTGGCCTCTACAAACCTCAGTTTCCCTGACTGTAATATCTATCATAACGCTTCAAAGTTCTCTTTTACACATCTTCCATCCCTGAGGGTTAGACCTTTATGAAGAACAGTTCTGAGAAGACACAGACTTTGCTCCCCTGCTTCTATGCTGTGGAGAAGCAGCGTGGCCCACTGGATAAAGCACAGGTCTGGGAGTCAGAGGGTCATGGATTCCAGTCCCAACTCTGCTGTGTGTTCTTGGGCAAGTTGCTCCACTTCTCTGTGCCTCATTTCCCTCATCTGTAAAATGGGGATTAAGACTGTGAGCTCTGTGTAGAACAGGGACTGTGCCCAAGTCCATTATCTTGTGTCTACCCTAGCGCTTAGAACAGTGACCGGCAGATAGTAAGTGCTTAACAAATACCATTATTAATTATATCATCCCTACACTTTGAGCCATGAAGGGAGGTAATGTTCCTGAAGACGATTCTACATCGGTGGAGGTCTCTAAGCAGGGAGCAGTTGGAAGGGTCAATCAATCATTGGCATTAAATGAGTGCTTATTATGTGCAGAGCACTGTACTAAGTGCTTGGGAGAGTCTACTACAACAGAATACAATATAGCAGAATTAGCAGACACGTTCCCTGCCCATAATGAGCTCAATAAATGGAAGCCTGAGGAAATGCCATAGGATTTCTGAGGTGTCCCCACTGTCTCCTTCCTTAACCAATCCATTGAGCGCTTATAGTGTGCAGAGCACTATACTAAGCGCTTGGAAGAGTGCAATACAACAGAGTTGGTAGACATGTTCCCTATCCACAGTGAGTTTACAGCCTAGAACTGCCGGGAATAAACCTCAGGTCTTCTCCCAGGCCCGTGTTCTTTCTACTAGGCCACGCTGCTTCTCAAGCCGATCTCACCGAAAGACCGGGAGGAGTCAAAGGTGACGCCAAGGTGGCGGGCTTCTGGGACAGGGAGGGTGCTGAGTTGGGAAGATTGAAGGATGGGTTTAAGGAAAAGAGGTATTTTGTTAGACATGTTGAGTTTGAGGTGCGGGCAGGACTTCAAAGTGGAGATATCTTGGAAGCAAGAGTTCATTCTACTCTCCCAAGCCTTTAGTACAATGCTCTGCCCATTCTCTGCCCACAAGGACCTTCTAATCAAATGGAGAAAACAGACAAAATAGTGAGAGCTATTTACAGTTACCGCATCTGTAAAATGGGGATTAAGACTGTGAGCCCCATTTAGGACATGGACTGTGTCCAACCTCATTATCTTGTGTCTACCCAGTGCTTAGTCCAGTGCCTGGCCCCTAGTAAGCACTTAACACATTCCATTAAAAAAGGGGACAAGAAGTGCAAGCATATTAGAGTTTTGAAGCTGACTACGTAATTGAATGTACCATAAATATGCATACGTACGTACGGGCTGAGGCTAGGAATAAAATGCATACGTGCTAAGGGTTGTACTCTACATTCAGTAGTGCTCAAAAAATATTCCTCATTCTACTGCTACTAAGGGTGGGGACTTGGGTTGCTCCTATTGCCTCCTCCACCTGCCTGCTCCATCACCTCCCTCATTTGGCTTTTGGATTTGCTATTTTGCATTTGGGGTTGTTTGTTGACATTTATAGAGCTGCTGGTGTGTGCTTTTCACCGCCCCCATTAAGAGCATGACCGTGGTGGAAACTCTGCTGAATTAGTGAAAGCAATTATTGACTTTGACTTGCAACTTGAGGAACCGTTACATAAATGCCACTGTCCTCGACTTTATCTCCTCTGATTCAAAATAATTTCACTTCGTAAATATAGGAACTCTTGGAATTTAAGAGAGAAATAGAATAATCTCTAGACTGTAAGCTCATTATGCGCAGGGAATGTGTCTGGTGTGTTGTACTCCTCTAAACGCTTGGTACAGGGCTCTGCAAACAGTCAGCGCTCTATAAATACGATTGATTGACTAGAGAAGCAGCGTGGCTCAGTGGAAAGAGCCTGGGCTCGGGAGTCAGAGATCATGGGTTCGAATTCCGGCTCTGCCACTTGTCAGCTGTGTGACTGTGGGCAAGTCACTTAGCTTCTCTGTGCCTCAGTGACCTCATCTGTAAAATGGGGATTAAGACTGTGAGCCTCACGTGGGACAACCTGATTACCCTGTATCTCACCCAGAGCTTAGAACAGTGCTCTGCACATAGTAGCGTTTAACAAATACCAACGTTATTGGTTTCATCAATTCATAGTAATCACTTCAAATTTTCTCAAAATGATATGAAATTTTTACATCAGCAGTGCTCTTCATTGGTTTTCTGCCATTATTTCCTTGTGCTCTCCCAAGCGTTTAGGACAGTGCTCTGTACTCAGTAAATGCTTAATAAATACCACTAGTTGATTTATTATTATGACACCTAAAACACTGTACGTTTGTTATGGATAACTTTTGATCGGCTCCGAAGAGCGGATTATCTGGAGAAATTTCCACAGACATCAATCAATCAATCAATCAATCAATCCATCGTATTTACTGAGCGTTTACTGAGTGCAGAGCACTGTTCTATGTGCTGGGGAGAGTACAATGTAACAGTGTTGGTTAGACACATTCCCTGCCTACAACAAGCTGAGATGGTCATGACATTTGGATGACACACCAGGAAGAGCTTATTTTCGCTGTGATATTTGTTGTGTTTTATACAGACAGGCTTCTGTGACTAAGAAACATTCCTAGACCTTTAGAGAGTCCCTAAAGTGGGTGACCTAATTTATTTCTGCCCCACTGCATGTCAGAGGTCAGCTAGCTTCGATAAGAGATCCAGGCATCGGCCTAGAAGGGATGGGGAGAGAGTTTGCACTCCCTAACTGAGAAGTCGGGAAATTCCGCTCAATCTCTGCTACGGGGGAAGCGTAAGGGCTTGAGATGGAAATGTGGGAGGTGTCCTGGCAAGTGTTTTGCTAAGCATGGAAGCCTGCAAAACTGAGATTAAAAAGTCAGCCTAGGAGAATTCCCTGCAGGATTACTCCAGCCTCCTGCTAAATGGGGACTAAGGAGCAATTGAGAGAGCTCTCAGAAGGAGAGATTCTAGACCTGCCATTAAGGGAGAGTTTGGAACTAAAGCATGGTTGGTTCAGAGACCCAGGAAACAGGATGGAGACAGCTAGAAGAGTTTCCAAGTTAAGGGGAAGGCAGAAAAGAATATCTGTGACATCATTCAAACGATCAAAGGAGTTTTTTGTGCCCCTTCTGGGCACCGATCGAAGCACTGGGAGAGTGTGAAACATTCTTTGTTCTCAAGGAGTTTACAATTTGATGGGGGAGGCAAACATAATGTATTTACAGTTAATGAAAACAGGAGAAAGAATAAGGCAGCAGTAGCGACACAGCAGGACACATTACTTGAACAAATAACTGAAGGTTCAGATAAATGTATTCAGATAATTATCTAGCGGCTCTTTGAAAAATCTCTAACTGACCTCCAATCGAGGAGGAGAAGATAGATGAAGCCTCTGGCTAAATCAACGAACAACTTTGGGAAGCACCGTGGAAGTCAGAAGACCTGGGTTCTAGTCCTGGTTCCGTCACTTTTCCACTGTGTGATCTTGGTCAAGTCACTGAATTTATCCATACCTCAGTTTTGTCACCTGTAAAATGGGAATTAAGATTATGAGAGAGCAACGTGGAACATGGACTTCGTCCAACCTGATTAGCTTTTATCTATCCCAGTGCTTAGTTCAGTGCCTGACCATAGTAGAGCTTAACAAATACCATTAAAAAAATTGGGTAAATTTGGGTAAAAGGTGGGGCCCTTAAGGAAAGTAGTCACAGATGATCACCTTCGATACACATTCAGTTCAAAGGAGGGAACTCAGCAATATAAAGGGAATAAATTTTGGGAAAGCAAACTTTAACAGATTTAGAGCAGGAGGAAGGACCTGGAGGAAAAAAACAAAACGTAAAGAACAGAGGAAGCCAAGACAGGTGGCTATTCTTTTGGATGGCCTGGAAAAAACTACAACAGGACACAGGGATAAAACCGGAACTATACTGAGACCCAGTGAGCAAATGGGGTGCCACAAAAGGTCAAAATGAAGCCAGATCTCTCTCTACAGGGAAGTACAGGCAGTGCTTGATTTAAGGCATTTCAAGTTAGGGCAGATATCACTTACAGTGTTTTAAAATATACTCCCTGTTTCTGCTCTATTCACATCTGTTTCAACTTCCCAACACTCTTGTCCTTCGTAGCACGGAGTTCTGGGAGTAGGCAGTGGGTGAAGGAGGGGAGGGCACAAGGGAGGTGCAGGAGAATGGGGAAAAGCTTTTAAAAACTGTGGTTCTGGGCGGGGAGGGCAGCAAAATTTAAAGAGGACAGGGTGTGTGGTATGGGGAAGGCCAATGAAATCAAAGTCGGCAAACCTATAGTGGCACCTCTCTGACTCGAGGTGTGGCTATATTATCCTTCTTTCGTTGACGGAATACTCCATTTTGGGAGCTAGGATGAAAAAAAAAAGGATCTCCAACATTGGTGTAGATACCAGTCCCCTGTTTACAACATCGTATCTATGATGGAAACAGTTCTGGTTTGCATTTCAACTTAAAATGCAGTTTTCAGAAACAATTTATGTTGCAAAGTTGAGGATTGCCTGTATAAGGAAATGTCACTGTTGCATAGGGGCAGAGATTAGAAAAGCTATTACCAGAAAGGAGGTGCAAATTAGGTGCAAAGACAAAATGGATAACCAAAAATTTCAATTAGGTATTATATATAACATGAGAAACATTATGGCCTGACCTGGCCTGGCCTGGCCTGAAACAGGAAAGAACCTGGGCCCGGGAGTCAGAGGCCCTGGGTTCCCTTCCAACCTCTGCCACTTGTCTGTTGTGTGATCTTGGGCAAGTCACTTAACTTCTCTGTGTCTCAGTGACCTCATCTGTAAAATGAGGATTAAGACTGTGAGTCCCATGTGGAACAGGGACTGTGTCCAACCCGATTACCCCAGTGCTTAGTACAGCGCCTGGCACAGAGTAAGTGCTTAGCAAATACCATAAAAAAAATTAGGTGTGTGAAGGACCCCCAAAAATTTCATTCCTGTGTTAGACTCCAAGCTCTCTGAAGTGGCTCAAATCTAGATTCCACTACACGAGACTGCACTTCAGATGATATTCAGTGAAAGCTTGTCTACAAGGGTTAAGAGTGGAGTAACCCAGGAGAAATTCATGATGATTGTTTTCATTCTTAATCTGCCACAGAAATCTCAGCCAAGTCTAATGAGCTCTACTCTGCCCTAATCTTTCTTGGCTTCTTGCTGCCTCTGACTCCATTCCCTTCTCATTTGGACACTGTCAAGGACTTGGTACTAACCTGCTTTCTTTACCTGCTTCTTTGACGGCTCTTCAGTTTCATTCTCCAGCTCCTTTTTTACCTTATTCCCTAACCCTGGGTATCCCACAAGACTCTGTTTTGTGTCCCTTATTATTTTTGCACTCCCTTTACTCTCCCTGAGAGCCCAAGTGCTCTTGCATCTTCAGTTACCACAGGGATGAATTTCAAATCTAATAATAATAATAATAATATATGGTATTTTTTAAGCATTTACTTTGTGCCAGGCACTGTACTGAGAGCTGGGGTGGATACGAGCAAATCAGGTTCAACACAGTCCCTTGCCCACATCCGGCTCACAGTCTCAATCCCCATTTTCAGATGAGGTAACTGAGGCACAGAGAAATGAAGTGACTTGCACAAGGTCACACAGCAGGCTTTCCAGCTGTGACCTCTCATCTAGTCTTTAGCCCTGCTTCTCCTTTTGCCTCTGGGACATCCTCTATTTCCTCCAGTCCCTTCTGGCTTGGCTTTCACCTCCAAAAGGGCCTGATTATTACCACCAGCAGGTACCGATACCCCATCACCACCCCTCCCCCATAGGTGGGATGGGAAAGTAAATGATTGTGAAAAGGTGAAAGCCTTAATGTTTTAAGTACTTATATATTTACAGAAAAGATTGACTTGCATTAGTTGAGCATAATAAACCCCTCCTGGAATAGACGATTGGAAAGCTAAACTAGACCAAGGAAAGAAGTAAAGATTGTACTCTCCTTGAGGGCAGGGATCCTGTCTACCAGCTCTGTTGTACGCCCTGAAGCGTTTAGAGCGATACTCTGCATCCAGTAAGCACTCAATAAATGTCATCGATTGATTGATTATAGAAAAAAATGGGTGTAGTCAAATCTATAAGGTCTTATGGCCAGCACCTTAATGCCCTTAAGGAACTGGGATGTATTAACAGCCTTATTATATTCTGGGCTGTGGGTTTTTATCTGTTTTTTCTTTCACTTGCTGGGACTGTCACTTCTATATCACGCACCTTCAAATGAATATCCAACTATCTGATGGCTGGAAAAGACCCCCCAACCCTTTGTTTAGCAGTTGCAAGTGCCTCACCGGAACAACTATCTCTAAACTGCCGCCAAACTAACTCTCTTCCCCTCTTCAAATCCCTGCTGAGAGCTCACCTCCTCCAAGAGGCCTTTCCAGACTGAGCTTCCCCTTTTCCCTTTGCTCCCTCTGCTGCCTCTCTGCCCCCCCCGCCCCAGCTAAGCCCTCAGCTAAGCCCCCTTTCTCCCTTTCCCTCTGCTGCTCTCCCTCTCCTCAGCACTGTGCTCATTTGCATTTATTTTTATTACCCTATTTATTTTGTTAATGAGATGTACATCCCCTTGATTCTATTTATTGCTATTGTTTTTGTCCGTCTGTCTCCCCCGATTAGACTGTAAGCCGGTCAGTAGGCAGGGATTGTCTCTATCTGTTGCCGAATTGTCCATTCCAAGCGCTTAGTACAGTGCTCTGCACATAGTAAGCACTCAATAAATACTATTGAATGAATGAGTGAAACTGGATGAAGGCACGACAACCATCTGTGGGCTAAGATGGTGGGCAGAGATATTTTATTCCACCTGGTTTCAATCAATGGTATTTAAAGAGTTCTTACTGTGTGCAGAGCACTGTATTAAGTGCTTGGGAAAGTACCATTCAGTGGAGTTGGCAGATGTGATCTCTGCCCACAGGAAGCTTAAGTTGCAACCTTTCCTCCCCACAGACAGTTGTCCCTTAATGTGAGTTGTTTGTCATAGTTGGACCACAGACGGATGACTGTGCAATCCACCCCCACTACTGGAAAAAGAACCGAAGAACATCTTTCGACGTGGTGGGTTCATTTGAATTACTCGTAACATACCAATGTCCAAAGCACACGACTTCAAACATTAGGTACGTCACTCTTCCAAAACTTTAGAGGGCTAGTTGATTAGGTGACTAGGGATATTTTGAAATAGAATTACCCAAGAATTGTTCTCGCTGGAAATCTCAAAAGTAGACTTTCGAAAATCACCTTTGGTGCGAGCTTTTGGGTTCATATTTAAGTTCATTAAAAATTGTCTAACATACTCAGTGATGTGTTAGTTTTGACTTTCAAGTTCCTCTTCTCTGCTGAAATTACTTGGAATATTTATATTTGAAGAGAGGAATCTAACAAGCAGAGACCTGAAGGAGGGTGTGTCTTCAGTGGAGAGAAGGTGTCCTGGATTGTGAAGGGTATTCCGAGAATGGTGACAGGGAAGGAGGGGAATCGGAGATCGAAAAGAGATTCAAGCTCAGCGTAGAGAGCGGTTGGGGATTCTGAGGTAGGGCCCGGAGGGAGGAGGAGGGTCTCAGGGGCTCCGTGTGGGACAGGGACTGTGTCCGGCCTCATTATCTTATATCTATCCCAGCACTTAGCACAGTGCATGGCATGGAGTAAGCACTTAACAGTTATTAATATTATTGTTATTATTTCTAGGGGAGAGAGTTCGGCCTTGGGATCTTGGCTAGGGACTGTTTCAAGAGGATGACTTCTGAGAGACTGTCTCAGGGTGGAGCAGGGTTTAGACTGTGAGCCCGTCATTAGACAGGAATTGTCTCTATCTGTTGCCGAATTGTACATTCCAAGCGCTTAGTACAGTGCTCTGAACATAGTAAGCACTCAATAAATACTATTGAATGAAGGAATGAATGCCAACTTTATATTTTGAGCCTAGGAACAGCGTGGCCTACTGGGAGTGAGAGGACCTGGGTAATAATCCCAACTCTGCCACTTGCCTGCTGTATGACCTTGGGCAAGTCACTTCACTTCTCTGTGCCTCCCTTATCACCTCTGTAAAATAGGGCTCACATTCTTAATCCCCATGTGGGACAGGGACTGTGTCCAACCTGATCATCCTGTATCTACCCCAGCGCTTAGTACAGTGCCTGGTATATAGTAAGTTTTTAATAAATATCATGTGCCTGGCACTTAGAAAGCGTTTAACAAATGCCATAAAAAAAGGAGCAGAGAGCGGGCGGGGATTTTAATGGGGATGAAGACTCGGAAGGGACAGGCTTCAAAGAGCAACTGGTCAGGAAAGCCATTCTTTGGGGCCTCTTCAGCCTCAATTGGGAAATCTCAGGATTTGTCAGACACCTGGGATGAGCAAGTGGCCGCCATCCCCGAACCCCCCGTCCCCTTGCCCCCCATGGAAAAGGCACCTGTGGGTGGAGAGGTGGCCCAGGGACAAGGGTGACTTTGACAGTGGGCTGCACTGAGGTGAAGATTCCTGAGGCGTGGACTAGAGGATTGTATTTATTGAGTACTCACTGTGTACAGAGCACTCTACTAAGCGCTTGGGAAAGTACAATATAACAGAGTTAGCAGACATGTTCCCTGCCCACCAGGAGCTTACAGTCTAGAGGAGGAGCTTAGAGTCTATAGTATCTGCCCCAGGAATCATCAGGAGTGGAAGGAGGTTTGACCGAGGCAATAGGAACTCAATTCTGAAAAGTCAGAGCCAAGTAGTGAGGTGGAGGAGGAGGAGATGGAGGGAAGGGAGCAGTAGGAAGGGGAGGGGGAGGTGAAGAGGGGGGCAGGATTGAGACAGGTCACGTCTCTCTGGGATAGCTGCCAGGGTCCAAGGAGGAGCGTAGCCCAGAAACTCTGCGCAAGCTAGAGAAGGATCTTGGTTTGGGTCTCCAAGTGGAGAGCTGCCCTGGGGAAGGACTCTTTAAGGGCCTCCTCTTTCTGTTTTCCCTCCCTTCACCTATCTTTTCCTGCCTCCCTTACTTCTCCTTTATTTCCATCTTCAGAAACTGCTCCCTCTCACCTTTATCACTCAGCTTTGAATATTTTCATTTATTTCCATTTTCTAATCACTTCAGTCAGTCAATTAATGATATTTACTGGGTGCTTACCGTGCGCAGAACACTGTACTAAGTGCTTGGAAGAGTACAGCAGAGTTGGTAGACATGTTCCCTGCCCACAAGGAGCTAACGGTCTAAATGTCGATTATTATTATTATTGTTTCTGGAAGTCACTTTCTGCCCTTAGATTAAACAAAGCAGATTTCTAGAATGCTTAAATCAATCAGTCACTAGTATTTATTGAGCACATACCGTGCGCAGAGCACTGTACTAGGCACTTGGGAAAGTACCTTGCCATAGAGTTGGTAGACACCATCCCTGACCACAAGGAGTTTAAAGTCTACAATTGATGTGTTTGTCTCAGTCCCGGTTTTATTTGCTGAGGTATATTGAACTTTGTTTGGGAGTGCATGGAAAGTTTGGAAGTTTTCAGCTCGTTAGTCCTCTCAGTCGAGAGTAACCAGGATTAGATTTAGGGATGGGCAATATTTAGCTAATGGGTTTGAAGGGAATGGGTGGCTCATCTGGGGAGAGCCAGGTATTTTAGGTGGCTTTTTAAATGATATTTGTCAAGAGCATACTATGTGCCATGCACTGTTCTAAGCGCTGGGGTGGATACAGATAATCAAATTAGACACCACACACTGTTCTAAGTGTTGGGGTGGATACAGATAATCAAATTAGACTCAATCCCCGTCCCATCTAGGGCTCACAATCTTAATCCCCATTTTACAGATGAGGGAATTGAGGCACAGAGAAGTCAAGTGTCTTGCCCAAGGTCACACAGCAGACAAATGGCGGAGCTGAGATTAGAACCCAAGTCTTTCTGAAGCCAGGCCCGTGCTCTAATCCATTAGGCCACACTAGTTTCAGTGAAGGCGAGGAGGAGCAGTGGGTGAGGAATAGTGACTGGAGTCAAGGATGAAGGGAAGCCTTCCCATCATAATAATGGTATTTGTGAAGCACTTACTATGTGCCAGGCACTGTACTAAGCGCTGGGGCACTGTACTAAGCATGGATGGTGGGGTGATGTGAAGGCAAGCAGCGGTTGATGTGTAAAAATAGGGTCAGAGAGCCACACTTGATCTGTGTTCTCCACCGAGGATTCAGGCCCGGCAGCAGGGGAAGGAGCAAGATGGCCGCTTCTCAGCCGCAGCAGGATGGGGATGAAATGTCATACGGACAGACGGACTGTAGGCAGAGGTTCCGACGGCCGATGACTTGGTCCGTTTGAGGCCGCTGGGCAGAGAGATCTCGGTGCCCTCGGGCAGTTCTGTCATTGTGAGAAATCTCAGTGTTCTCAGAAGAGTCTCTGTGCTGGTCAGTGGTCTGGCCAGTTCGTGGCCCCTCGGGGGAGAGATTTCAGTGTCCTTGGGAAGGTCTCTGTCTCGGTGGAGAGATCTCAGTCTTCTCAGGCATGTCTCTGGTCGATGGTCTGCGCTGGTTCGTGGTCCCTCGGTGGAGAGATCTCAGGGTCCTCGGGCAGGTCTCAGTCCTGGGCGATGGTAGATGGCCCTTGCGGTGTCTCCCCCTAAAAACTGTAAGCTCGTTATGGGCAGGAAGCGTGTCTGCTAATTCTATTGCATTGTACCTTCCCAAGCGCTTAGTACAGTGCTGTGCACATAGTTGGTGTTCAATAAATACTTTTGGTTGATTGTGGTATGTGATGGTGGGGAGAATTTGGGGGCAGAATGGAGTGGGGAGGGGGAGACAAGTAAAGAAAAATAAATGATGTAACTGGCTGGTGGGGTGAGGAAGACAAGTGGGTGTGGAATGTATAAAGAGTCTAGCTTGCCTCATCAAGAAGGAAAAGAGGATTAAGACTGTGAGCCCCATGTGGGATGGGGACTGTGTCCAACTCAATTTGTTTGTATCCAACCCAGCGCTTAGAACAGTGCCTGGCACATAGTAAGCAATTGATGACTACCTCAATTATCATTATTAAAAGATGCCAGCATCACGTAGAATCCCTGGAGATAGGCAAACGGATTGGTAATGCTCCTTCCTTGGGGGAGAGAGGGAGGGAGAGAGAGAACGTACATACTGACCCTTCTTTGGGCACTGAGAGAGAGAGAAACACTTATATACGCTGACCTTGATACTGACATTCAGGCAATGTTTTTTTTTCCTCCCTCTGTAGATAGAGTTGTGCTTTGTAGTTGAAGCCAATGCGTGGATGGTAAAAAAAAATTGGCCTGTGGGTTCGTGTGGGACTGAAAATGTCAATGCACAACTCACAGTCCTAACCATATTGCCACACACGAAGATAATCTCTTTGTACTGACATGTTTGCTGTTGCAGTTTCTGGTGCTGTTTTCGCTTTTGCCTTCTTGTCTCCCAATCAATCGTATTTATTGAGCGTTTCCTGTGTGCAGAGCACTATGCTAAGCACTTAGGAGAGTGCAGAGTTGTAAAACACGTTCCCTCCCAACAATAGTTTACAGTCTAAAGGGAGTTTACCACCCTAATCCTTAAGAGGCTTCCATTCTAAAAGAGCAGCTCCTTTCTTTTTTGCAGTGTGCCATAATAATTAATAATAATTATGGTATCTGTTAAGCGCTTACTATGTGCTGAGCACTGTTCTAAGTGCTGGGGTAGATACAGGGTAATCAGATTGTCCCACGTGGAGCTCACATTTTTTAATCCCCCTATTTTTACAGATGAGGTAACTGAGGCACAGAGAAGTTAAGTGACTTGCCCAAGGTCACACAGCGGACAAGTAGCAGAGCTGGAATTAGAACCCATGACCTCTGACTCCCAAGCCCAGGCTCTTTCCACTTAGCCATGCTGCTTCTCAAGACTATCTTGAGAAAATTGATTCCCAGTTTTCAACTGGGATGGAATTTTGCCAGAGGCTTTTTTTTTTTACTGTAAACTTAAAACATTTCTTCTGTTCTCCTTGTTATCAGTTTTCCAAGTTTAGGTCACCAAAAAGCAACTTCTTGCTTCCTGCTGTCATCCATTTGCCTCACATGTGTTGGGGAATTGCGATGGGGTAAGCATAAATTTAGTACAAAGAGACGGACTTTGTTCTAGGATCTCGTTTGTCATCCTGGCTGCCATTTGATGTTGGGTGTGGCTCGTAAGTGATGCTCAAGGGAATGCTCAAAAATTCAGATGTTGCAGCTTTGGGGAATCAATCAGTCTTATTTATCGAGCGCTTACTGCAGAGCACTGTACTAGGTGTTTGGAAGAGAGCCTAGAGACCAGTTCTCAGAGTTATAGACAGGGTTGGACAGCAGTTCAGCTGGACCCTGCTGCAGCCATACTCGATTTGAAAATCAATCAGTGATATTTAATAATGTTGGTATTTGTTAAGTGCTTACTATGTGCAGAGCACTGTTCTAAGCGCTGGGGTAGACACAGGGGAATCAGGTTGTCCCTGTGGGGCTCACAGTCTTAAATCCCCATTTTACAGATGAGGTAACTGAGGCACAGAAATGTTAAGTGACTTGCCCACAGTCACACAGCTAAGTGGCAGAGCCGGGATTCAAACCCATGACCTCTGACTCCCAAGCCCGGGCTCTTTCCACTGAGCCATGCTGCTTCTCGATGCAGTGGTATTTAATGAGCTTTTACTATGTGCAGAGCACCGCGCTAAGTCCTTGGGAGAGGACAATACACACAATTAGCGGATAGGTTCCCGGCCCGGAATGAGTCTCCCAAGGGAATGCAGGCATCCTTAATTCAAAGTTTTATTTCCTTGTCTATCACTGCAAATGTCGGTAGCAGAATTCCGTAACAGCATTTAGCTCTGTGTTGCCAATATAGATTTTTTTGGTTGTGGGTTTGGCTTCCCAGGTGCAGGTTGACACATAACTCTCATTTAGACTTTTGGTGAGGCCATAACACTTAACTCCTTTAGTTCTGGACTGAACAGCCTGGTCCGGGTGCTTATCATAATCCAACTGGATCACAGTATCAGCCTCCTCACTGGTCTCCCTGCCTCCAGTCTTTCCCCTTTCTGGTCCAAACTTCACATCTGCTGCCTGGATCATTTTCCTTAAGTATTTTTCTGGACATGTCTCCCCACTCCTCAAAATCTACGATAGCTACCCGCTTACAATGACCTCTCTGCTTCAAGTTGGTAATGGTTTTTAAAAAACTCCATCAGCCCTTTCCCTCTTACTGATCCGCTCTTTATCCCGACTCTGCCACTTGTCAGCTGTGTGACTGTGGGCAAGTCACTTAACTTCTCTGTGCCTCAGTTACCTCATCTGTAAAATGGGAATTAAGACTGTGAGCCTCACGTGGGACAACCTGATTACCCTGTATCTAACCCAGCTCTTAGAACAGCGCTCTGCACATAGTTAGTGCTTAACAAATACCAACATTACTCCTACTATGTCTTAGAACACAGTCTTCATTCCTTCCAAGCTAACCTCCTTCCACACCTCCTGGGCTTCATCTTCATCTCTCCTGTCCGCGATCCAGTGCTTCTTCCTGCCTGGAGACCAGTCGTTAAGCAGCGTGGCTCAGTGGAAAGAGCCCGGGCTTGGGAGTCAGAGGTTCGAATCCCGGCTCTGCCTCTTGTCAGCTGTGTGACTGTGGGCAAGTCACTTAACTTCTCTGTGCCTCAGTGACCTCATCTGTAAAATGGGGATTAAGACCGTGAGCCCCACGTGGGACAACCTGATTACCCTGTATCTAACCCAGCGCTTAGAAGAGTGCTCTGCACGTAGTAAGCGCTTAACAAATGCCAACATTATTATCACTGCTCTCCCGTCTTCAAAGCCCTTCTGAAATACCACTTCATCCAGGAGGTCTTCCCCAGCTAACTTTTCTTCTTTCCAGGTCCCAGGTCATATCATCCGAACCACTGCAGCACTTTTGAGAGCAACAGCGTGGCTTAATGGATAGAGCACAGGGCTGGCGGTCAGAGGGACATGGGTTCTAATCCCACTTCTGCTCTGCCACTTGTCTGCTGTGTGACCTTGGGCAAATCACTTAACATGATGAAACTGTAAGCTTGTTATAGGCAGGGAACGTTTTTGCTAATTCTGTTGTACCGTGCTCTCCCAAGCGCTTAGTACAGTGCTCAGCAAATAGTAGATGCTTAATAAATACAATTGATAGATTGATTTTGTGGGCCTCAGTTACCTCATCTGTAAAATGGGGATTAAGAGTGTGAGTCCCATGTAGGACAGGGACTGTGTCCAACCTCCTTAACTTGTATCTGGCCCAGCGCTTAGAACAGTATGTTTGCCACATAGTGTTTAACAAGTGCCCTAATTATTATTTTGTGCCACTTCTGCACTTAGTCTTTAGCTCTTGGGTATATATCTAACTTCCATGCACTTTACTCATTCCCATGTCCACTTTTTTATTCTCGTTTTCCTCCTCTCTGTAATTATTGTGTGCCTGCTCTCTACTGCACTCTCATAAGTGTTTACTGCGAAGTAGACGCACAACGAATACTACTTATTGATTTAGCAAAGCTGTTCGCAATCATTTGCATGTCCTTTTAGTTGTGTGTCTCCAGGGCTCAGTTATCTGTATATACCACGTCTCTAGATTTTGGGATTATACTTGAAGTTTGTTGGATTGGAAGAGTCTCCCAGAGGAAAGGCAGTATATTCCAACACCTGCATCCAAGTATCTTCTGGCATGGCTCCAATAGTTATCCTTCACATTAGACCGTGTCTGCTAATTCTGTCATATTGGAGAAGCAGTGTGGTTTAGTTGATAGAGCAAGGGCCTGGGAGTCAGAAGGAGCTGGGTTCTAATCCCGGCTCCGCCAAATATCTGCTGTGTGATCTTGGGCAAATCACTTCACTTCTCTGAGCCTCAGTTACCTCATTCATAAAATGGGGATTAAGAGTGTGAGCCCCACGTGGGACAGGGACTGTGTCCAATCTGTTTAACTTGTATCTACCCCAGAGCTTAGAACAGTGCTAGAGTTTAACAATACCATTATTTATTATATTGTATTCTTTCATTCAATCACATCTATTGAGTGCTTACTATATGCAGAGCACTGTACTAAGCGCTGGGAAAGTACAATTCAGAAATAGAGACAATCCCCGCCAACAGTGGGTTTACAGTCTCCCAAGCACTTAACACAGTGATGATAATGATGGTGGTGGTATTTATTAAGTGCTTACTATGTGCCAAGCACTGTTCTAAGCACTGGGGGGATACAAGGGGATCAGGTTGTCCCACGTGGGGCTCACAGTCTTAATCCCCATTTTCCAGATGAGGGAACTGAGGCACAGAGAAGTTAAGTGACTTGCCCAAAGTCACACAGCTAACAAGTGGCGGAGCAGGGATTAGAACCCATGACCTCTGACTCAAAAGCCCGGGCTCTTTCCACTGATTCTCCAGTGCTCTGCACATAGTTCTCAATAAATACAATCGATTGATTGATTGACTGAAGAAGACACCACTGACAGTGAAGTTCACCTATGAGTACGGAGAATAAACTGAACAGGACCAGGTCCACTTGACCCCCCCCGACACTGGGTAATGGATTGAGCAGGCTCCCCTGCTCTGACACAGTCAGCCGGGCTATCGTGCAGTGGTCTCAGACTTTTTAGGGAAATCTAATTTTAGTAAGTTATTTCCAAGTGTTCTGCTTTACTGATGGTGTCCAGGGCTTTCTTAAGATCACTGAAAGCCGTAGAGAGGTCTTGATGCCAATCGCCGAACTCTTCCTGCATCTGACATGCTGTAAAGATCTTGTCCGTGGTACCTTGCCGGGGTCTGAAGCCACGGGGCGATGCTGTGAGTGTTCGGCTGATGATATTCTTGAGCAATCATTCATTCACTCATTCCATCGTATTTATTGAGTACTTACTGTGTGCGGAGCACTGTACTAAGCACTTGGGAGAGTGCACTACAACAATAAACAATCACATTCCCTGCCCACAATGAGTTTACAGTCTAGAACCGGGGAGACAGACATCAACACAAATAAATAAAATTACAGATACGTACATAAGTGCTGTGGGATTGGGAGGGGAAGAGCAAAGGGAGCAAGTAGTTGATCGAGTGTAAAAAGCACTGTACTAAGCACTTGGGAGAGTACAATACAACAATAAACAGACACAGTCCCTACGCACAGCGAGCTCACAGTCTAGAGGAGTAATGAGATGCCTCGATAATCGTTTCAATCTCGACTCCTGCCTTTCTTCCTGAAGACGATAAACTCCCAGATGGTAGAGAGCCTGCTTATCTTGTATCTACTCAACTGCTTAATACATTTTTTTCTCAATGGCATTTGTTAAGCGTTTACTATGTGCCAGGCACGGTACTAAGCACTGGAGTAGATACAAGCTAATGAGGTTGGACACAGTCCATGACCCACGTGTGGCTTGCAGTCTTAATCCCCATTTTGCAGAAGAGGTAACTGAGGCCCAGAGAAGTGAAACGACTTGCCACAGAAGACAAGTGGCAGAGCTGGAATTACAAAGCACTTAGTACGGTGCTCTGCACACAGTAAGTGCTCAATAAATACGATCGAATGAATGAACCCAGGCCCTTCCGACTCCCAGGCCCGTGCTCTATTCACTAGACCATGCTGTTTTACTTGGCACATAGTAAGCACTTAACAAATACCATCCGCACAGCTCTTATGTACGTATCCTTGTACTAGGCTTCCCATAGCTGTAATTTATCGCAACGCCTGTCTCTCTTACTAGATTGTAAAATCAGGGAGGGCCGGGATTATGTCTATCAACTCTATTGAAATGAACTCACCCAAGTGCTTAGTACACTGCTCTGCACATAGTAAGTGCTCAATGAATACCATGCATTGATTGATGCCACAATTATATGCTAATGATGACAATATCCCGTGGCATTTTCTCATTATTCCGTCGGTTTAAAGAGGAGCTGATCTAAGTGTTTAAGAAAGGTGGGCCCACCATGCTCGTAGGTCTCATTGGATAGGCCATTAAGGTGTTTTTTTTTGGTATTTGTTAAGCGCTTACTATGTGCCGTGCACTGTACTAAGTACTGGGGTAGACGCAGGCTAATCAGGTTGGGCACGGTCCATATCCCACATGGACTCATAGTCTTAATCCCCATTTTACAGATGAGGTAACTGAGGCACAGAGAAGTTTAGTGATTTGCCCAAGGTCACAGAGCAGACAAATGGCACAGTCAAATTAGAACCCAGGTCCTTCTGACTCCAAGGCTTGTGCTCTATCAAGTGCAGGGGCTTTGCCATTTCTCATGACTCTGGCTGGTGACAGTGGAAAAGAGCCTGGGCTTCAGAGTCAGAGATCATGAGTTCGACTCCCGGCTCTGCCACCTGTCAGCTGTGTGACTGTGGGCGAGTCACTTAACTTCTCTGTGCCTCAGTTACCTCATCTGTAAAATGGGCATTAACTGTGAGCCTCACGTGGGACAACCTGATTACCCTGTATCTACCCAGCGCTTAGAACAGTGCTCTGCACATAGTAAGCGCTTAACAAATACCAACATTATTATATAGTTGGTACAATTGTCATGCCTATGCATTTTGGCTGGTTTTCTATTATTATACTATTTGGTAGTGCTGATGATGATGGTATTTGTTAAGCGCTTACTATGTGCAAAGCACTGTTCTAAGTGCTGGGTGCTTACTATGTGTCAAATGCTGTTATAAGTGCTGGGATAGAGCCAAGTTAATTGGGTCAAACATAATTCCGGCCCCACAGGGGGCTGAAGATCCTCATCTTCGAAAGTAGGATGATATATTGAGGCATCCTTGGGTCTACCGCTGTCTAAGCAGTTGTCCTTCATATTTGAAGATGACACTACAGACCGTGGAGGACTCCCTTAAGGGTGGGAATGCAACTGAGCTGCCCCTTAGACCATATGATTGTGAAAATCTGGTTGGGACCCTGAGCTAGATATTCGTTCCAAGATTTTACTCAGCCAGTACAATTGATTCATTTCTAAGTGTGAAAAGTTCCAAATAGTATGTTAAACTGAAACACCATGGTAAAGTCACAGTGATCGGCAATTAAAAACCTGCATAAACAACTAACAGGTGTAGGACAGGAAATGCTGAGCAAATCGCTTTCCAAGGAAGCAGTATGGTCTAGCGGAAAGAGCACGGACCTGGGGGGTCAGAAGACTTGGATTCTAATTCTCCCTCTGCCACTTGCCTGCCTTGTGACCTTGGGCAAGCCACTTAACTTTTCTGTGGCTCAATTACCTCATCTGTAAATTAGGGATTAAGACTGGGAGTCTTACGAGGGACAGGGACTGTGTTCAACCCAATTCTATCTACCCCAGTGCTTAGTAAAGTGCCCCCAGTGCATTTAGTACAGTGTCTGGCACATAATAATAATATTTAAGTGCTTACTAGGTGCCAAGCACTGTTCTAAGTGCTGAACAAATACCATAATCATAATTATTATTATTACAGTGCCTGGCACATAGTATCCCAGTTCTGCCACTTTTCACTCAACTTCTCTGTGCCTCAGTTACCTCATCTGTAAAATGGGGATTAAGATTGTGAGCCTCACGAGGGACAACCTGATTATCCTATCTCTCTCCCAGTGCTTAGAACAGTGCTCTGCACAGAGTAAGCGCTTAACAAATACCAACATTATTATTAGTAACCAGTTAACATTAAAAAAAAACGCAGAGGAAACAGATTGACCTTGGGTAGGTCATTTAACCTCTTTATGCCTCAGTTGGGGATTAAGTTGAGAAGCAGCAGGGCTGAGTGGAAACAGCACGGGCTTGGGAGTCAGAGGTCATGGGTTCTACTCCCGGCTCTGCCACTTATCAGCTGTGTGACCTTGGGCGAGACACTTCACTTCTCTGGGCCTCAGTCCCCTCATCTGTAAAATGGGGATTAAGTGTGGGAGCTCCACGTGGGACAACCTGATTACCTCGTATCTACCCCAGCGCTTAGAACAGTGCTTGGCACATAGTAAGCGCTTAAGAAATACCTACATTATTATTGAATCCTACTCCTGTCTATTTAGACTGTGAGCCCCATGTAGCTTGGAACGTAGTAAGCGCTTAGCAAGTCCAATGGTAATAACAGCGATGATGATTATTAGAGACTTGAGGAAGCGATCGTAGCCGGGGAACGTGGAATAGAGGTGTTCTTTTCCTTGCACAAGGGGCTTTGAAGGTTGCTCCCGGGGAGCGGGCAGAGCTGGCAGACAAGGAAGGCTTCGTCTTCACCGAAGCTGGCCGACAACGAAAGCCTCCCCTTCGTCCAACGGCCCGCTGGGGAATTTGGCAAGTCGTTGCGGAGGGCAGGGGTTCCCTGGGACCGATTCCTCGAGGGCAGCGCTGACGTCCGTGTAAATGATGTTCGCATCGAAAAGACCGCGGGCGCCCAACAAATGGCAACAAGTTGCCAACGAGCCGGTGGGGCCAAGCCATCCGACCGACTGGTCCCTTCCTTCCGGGTCAGCCCAGGCCTGGAAAATGAAGTGTGAGGGGGAGGGGCCCTCAAAGAGAAGCAGCGTGGCTCAGTGGGAAGAGCAGGGGCTTGGGAGTCAGAGGTCGTGAGTTCTAATCCCCACTCCGCCGCTTATCAGCGGCGGGACTTTGGGCAAGTCACTTCGCTTCTCTGGGCCTCAGTGACCTCTTCTGTAAAGTGGGGGCGATATGTGTGAGCCCCAGGTGGGACAACCTGATGACCTTGTGTCGACCCCAGTGCTTAAAACAGTGCTTGGCACATAGTAAGAGAAGCAGCGTGGCTCAGTGGAAAGAGCCCGGGCTTGGGAGTCAGAGATCGTGGGTTCTAATCCCGGCTCCCCCACTTGTCTGCTGGGTGACCTTGGGCAAGTCACTTCACTTCTCTGGGCCTCGGTGACCTCATCTGTAAAAATGGGGATTTAAAAAGGTGAGCCCCACGTGGGACAATCTGATGGCCCTGGATCTCCCCCAGCGCTTAGAACAGTACTCTGCACATAGTAAGCACTGAACAAATACCATAATTAATGAACAAATACGACCATGATTAATTCATTCATTCAATAGTATTTATTGAGCGCTTACTATGTGCCACCCCCCTCCCCCATGAACGCCAGAGCGGTCCGGATCCCCTTGATTCTATTTATCGTGATTAAGTGATCTTGTTTTTGTCCGTCTGTCTCCCCCCATTAGACTGTCAGAGGGTCAATGGGCAGGGATGGTCTCTATCTGTTGCCCAATTGTCCATTCCAAGCGCTCAGTACAGCGCTCTGCACCTAGTAAGCGCTCAATAAATACTATTGAATGAATGAATGGGGGGGGGCCTGAGGGAGGCCCTTCGACGTCCCACATGACGGGGCGCCAAGGCCGCGCGCGCGCCCCCGCCTCGAGCCGGCCCGCGAGCCCCACCGCGCGCGCGTCCGCAGGAGGAAAGGGCGGGGGGGGGGGGGGGGGAGCGCGCCACGGCTCCGAAGTGGCGTGACCGTGCCGCGCGTGCGCGCTGGGGAGGCGCGGGAGCGCGGCTGTCAGTGACAGCGGGCGGGGGGGAGAAGATGGTGGCGGCCCTTTCGACATGAAGCAGGGGCGGCGGAGGAGGAGGAGGAGAAGGAGAAGGAGGCAGCAGTAGCAGCAGCAGGGCCCGGTCGCGGCGGCGGCGGCTCCCGGGGAGTAGAGGATCGGCAGCGGCGGCGGGGCCCACCCACCGACCCACCAAGCGAGCGAGCGACCGGTCCTTCCCTGCGGCGGCCGCCGACCAAGCCCCGCGGCCCGGGGCGGGCGGGAGGGAGGGAGGGCAGCAACCGGCTCCGGACGGACACCCTGGCCGCCCCGCTGCCAACTCCGCCGGGACTGAACCGGCCCCGGAGAGGGAGGAGGAGGAGAGGGAGAAGGGGGAGGACCGCCCCGCCCACCCCGCCCCCGAAGACATAAAGAGGGAGGGACTGGAGCTCCTGCGGCTGGACTCCTCCTCCTCCTTCTTCTCCTCGTCCACGTTTGGAGCGGAGATGAGCCAGCCCTAACCGCGCCTCTCCACCGCGGGCGGGCAGGTCAGAGGCGGCCGATCCCTTTCCCCCCTCCGGGAAGATGAAGGGCGCGGGGGGCAGAGAGGCGCCTTCCCCGGCGCCATGGTGAGCCTAAGGCCGGCGGGGCGCGGGGTTCGCGGGCGAGGGGCCGTGGAGGGACTCCTCCGGCCGAAGACCAACGTATGGGCCCCCTCGGCCCCGTCCTAAACTTTCCAGCGCCTCCCTGAAGCGGGGGGGGTGGGGTGGGAGGAGACTTCCCAAGAAACTTCCCAAGAGGAGCGAGAGCCCTCCCTCTGTCCTCTATCCACCTCCGTGCTCGCCCGGCTCGATCGCCGACGCCGTTCGGCCGCCCCTCCCCAGAAAGGCACCGGTGGGCCGGTCACCCCCCGGCCTTTGGGGGAAAGTTGACAACATGGCTTCTCCTCCTCCTCCTCCTCCTCCTCCTCACCGGCAGCTGCTGCATCACCACGGCACCGAGGTGAGCTGTGACTCCAGCGGCGACGGCAGCAGCGTGCGAGTGAAAATCCAGCCCCGGCAGCCTCCCCCCGGCTCCTCCGCCAACAGCCACCCCAAACACTGCAAGTACAGCATCTCCTCCAGCTGCAGCAGCTCGGGGGACTCGGGAGGGCTGCCCAGGCCGGCCGGAGCCCGAGGCCGGGGCCCCCGCCGGCAGAAGAAGCTGCCCCAGCTCTTCGAGCGGGCCTCCGGCCGGTGGTGGGACCCCCGGTTCGACTCCCCCAACCTGGAGGAGGCCTGCATGGAGAGGTGCTTCCCGCAGACCCAGCGCCGGTTCCGCTACGCCCTCTTCTACCTCGGCGCCGCCTGCCTCCTCTGGGGCGTCTACTTCGGCGTCCACGGGACATCGCACCTGGTGGCCTTGGCCGTGCCGGCCCTGGCCTTCCTCGTGGTGTGCGTGTGCTTCTTCCTCTTCACCTTCACCGAGCTTTACGCCCGGCATTACGTGGGGACCTCGCTGAGCCTCACCCTGCTGGTCTTCGCCCTGACTCTGGCCTCCCAGTTCCAGGGGGTGACGCCTCGCTGGGGAGGAGAGGACAGGGCCAACCAGACCACCGCCCCGGCCCCACCCGCCCATCCCTGCCTCTCCCAGGTGGGCAGCTTTTCCATGTGCGTCGAGGTCCTCCTGTTGCTCTACACCGTCATGCACCTGCCCCTGTATTTGAGCCTGCTGATGGGCGCCACCTACTCCGTCCTCTTCGAGGCCTTCGGCTTTCACTTCCGAGACCGGGACTGCTACCAGGCGTTGGCCGCCCGGGCGGTGCGCTGGGAGCTGCTGAGTAAGGCCCTGCTCCACGTCTGCATCCACGCCGTCGGCATCCACCTGTTCGTCATGTCCGAAGTCCGGTCGAGGAGCACGTTCCTCAAGGTGGGACAGTCGATCATGCACGGGAAGGACTTGGAAGTGGAGAAGGCCCTGAAGGAGAGGATGATCCACTCCGTGATGCCCAGGATCATAGCCGACGACCTGATGAGGCCGGGCGACGACGACAGCGAGAACTCCGTCAGACGCCACTCCGCCTCCAGCCCCAAGAACAGGAAGAAGAAATCCTCCATTCAGAAGACCCCCATAATATTCCGCCCCTTCAAAATGCAGCAGATCGAAGAAGTGAGCATCTTGTTCGCCGACATCGTCGGCTTCACCAAGATGAGCGCCAACAAGTCCGCCCACGCCCTCGTGGGCCTCCTGAATGATCTCTTCGGGCGTTTTGACCGCTTGTGCGAAGAGACCAAGTGCGAGAAGATAAGTACCTTGGGGGACTGTTACTACTGCGTGGCCGGCTGTCCGGAACCCAGGGCGGACCACGCCTACTGCTGCATCGAAATGGGCCTGGGCATGATCAAGGCCATCGAGCAGTTTTGCCAGGAAAAGAAAGAAATGGTGAACATGCGGGTTGGGGTGCACACCGGGACCGTCCTCTGTGGCATCCTGGGCATGAGGAGGTTTAAATTCGACGTCTGGTCAAACGATGTCAATCTAGCCAATCTCATGGAGCAGCTGGGAGTGGCCGGCAAGGTTCATATATCGGAAGCGACGGCCAAGTATTTGGACGAGCGTTACGAGATGGAGGATGGGAAAGTTCTCGAGCGGGTTGGCCAGAGCGTCGTTGCTGACCAGTTGAAAGGTATGTACGGTTCCTGGTCTCGGCCCCCGCCCCCCCCCCCCCCAGTTCCGCCTCTCCCCCCCCCCCCCCCCCGCTGTGTGTTTAATCTCCTTCTCTGGGGGTCCCACGGGTTCCGAAGGACTTATCTAGTTGTCCCCCATAATTCAGGGTCGGTTTGGGCCTTACTTTGAAGAGTTAAGGATCGGCAGTCGCATGGGAGGGTGGTGGGGGGGCGTTCCTAAACGGATAGTCAGGCCCGCTTTGGGGAGGCTGTTGGGGAGGGAAGGATAACTTTTTGAAATGTGCATCGTAACTCATAATTCTGCAGTTCACAGTTTCCCAAACGTGTGAAAGGAATATGAGATGTGTGAGAGAGAGTTTGGAATATGCAACAAACACAAGACAGCTCTGCGGTTTTAATAGTCGATATGACCGAACGCTTGAATTTCTCCCCACAAAAGTGTTTGCTTCCAGAAGGCTGGGCTGCAGGTAGACCCAAAAGTTTGTGGTTCTCCTTTTTGGAAAAAAAAGCCCCAAACAGACCCCAAACCCCCAGCTATTCCATGCTTTCTCTAATCGGTTCAGATCAGTTATTTGGGTTTTGGGATTCTGAGCTGCCCAATCCTCCAAAATGGATGAATGAGAACTCTGCCAAGTAAATGGTGACTGCCCAACCCCTTCGTCTCCCTCCTGTAGTTTGTTTAGGTTGCGTCGTTCTTGTCTTTGGCAAATATTTTGACGTCTTTTCTGGATATTTTTCCTAACCTGGAGATGGCCGGTATCGACTGATCTCAAGGGTGAGCTAAATTCAGCCTGTGGTCCCTTTGGCCTGGCTCCTGGGCCCCATTAGATAAATAGAACTCTTGTGTGTGGCTCTGCTGACCCCAGCTGTTTGTGTCTCTGGAGAGGTGGGATGGGGAGGGCTGTTTCCCCACTGACATCAGCGTGGTGTTGACCTGATAGGATTGACATCATTGCTGACTTTTTATAGCCCACTCAAACTCTCTTAATTTGCCCTGGAGTGAGAAGTCGATTCATTCTTCATCTTTTTGTAGCTATGTACAACTGGACCGAAAGGGAAAACTACAGCCAGGTTTGTTTTTTTTTAACTACGCCTGTTATTTACCCTCCATTTCTTTTCATTTTTTGGAAAGGGTTTCCCTAAATTGAATGAAAAAATTAGCGAAGCTTCGTGTATAGCACATATGTAAAGTACCTTGGAGATTACAGTGGAGTACAAATTAAACCTTGACGTTAGCTGACCGATCGCATCTATTGAGTGCTTACTCTGTGCTTGGGTCTGCGTTACATTCCCTGCCCAGTGGGAGCGTACAGTCCAGACGAAGTGCTTTTTCCCCTAGTTTGATTCTTTTCCCCACAAAGGGCCCTGTTGCAAGCTTCTGAGCCCCAGGTACTAATGTTATGACGTTAGGCTCACCTTGGATTCCTTGGGGTCGCAGTGAGCCGGATGCCCTGTTACAACTTCTTTCCTAAAGCGGAATATGGGGTACTCTTGAGACCTCGGCGGTGTATTTTGGATGTTATTCCTGTCCTTGGTAATGACCACCTCCAGCGGTCTCCAGGACAGTAAGAATACACAATTTGAGCAATGGGCTACATTTCTAAACTTTGTGCTTCTAGAGGCCCATTGGATAATCTGGTGACAGCCCCCCTCGCTTTTAGATTCTTGATAAGTGGGTAGAGAGTAAAACAAATTAAACTATGGGAATATAATAAAGGTTTCTGGAAAAGGCTGTCTACAGCATAACGTGATCACTCTTTCCTACCTCTTGATTACTTAAATGATGATGCTGGTAGTTGAGAGCTTTACTATGTGCCAAGCACTGTTCTAAGCGCAGAGGTAGATACAAGGTAATCAGGTTCACAGTCCTAATCCCCATTTTTACAGATGAGGTAACTGAGGCCCGGAGAAGCAAAGTGACTTGCCCAAGGTCACCCAGCTGACACGTGGTGGAGTTGGCATTAGAACCCACATCCTCTGATTCCCAAGCCTGGGCCCTTTGCACTAATCCATGCTGCTACTCAAATGTGCCTTGTCCTATAGTCTTGTAATTGCATTGTGCTCATTTAGTCTTTTTGGAACGTGTCAAAAATAATAAGTCTAAATTGGTGAATGCAGTGTTAGAAGCTGATTGGATATACTACTTGAACACATATATACATACAGTATATATTTTAATCTCTTCCGGTTTCTTTTGAACAAGTTCTTCGTAACCTTGGGGCAGCCATTTCCCTTGTAATATTTATAGTCAGTTCTTATATCTGAGAGGACATTTTTTTCCAGAGTTTACTTTTACTAAAAACGTTTTGTAAGCTCTAAAAGTGATATAGTACAGTAGTGTGTGTGTGTTTTAAAACTCCGATGACATTCAGTGCTGAGTTTATTATGGCCAGAGAGTGTCCACTAATTTTGTTGTATTGTACTCTTCCAAGCGCTTAGTTCAGCGTTAAGCGCTCAATAAATGCCATCGATTTGATTTCGTCTACACAGAAACAGTCGGTTTTGAATGTTGAAATGTGCTAGCGAAATTGGCATCTAGCATCTAGTGTATTGTGATGATGCTGTGCTTGATAAATGGGGCTGGTTGCCTCCTTCTCTAGGCTAATTCACATTGGCCAAGTGGAAGTATAGGCCAAATCCTTGTAAGATTCGTTGCCGAGGTTTATGATCGTTCGGTTGTTTAAATCCAGTCATTACCTGGCATATTTCAGGGGATGTTGTTGAGGTGCAGTGTATATGGAGCCTACAGCCACTCCAATATTTAAGTAACTTTTAGAAGTTTCACTTAACACTTTAGCTTGCAAAATGTGCTTATTAATAATGTTGGTATTTGTTAAGCGCTTACTATGTGCCGAGCACTGTTCTAAGTGCTGCGGTAGACACAGGAGAATCAGGTTGTCCCACGTGAGGCTCACAGTTAATCCCCATTTTACAGAGGAGGTAACTGAGGCACAGAGAAGTTAAGTGACTTGCCCACAGTCACCCAGCTGACAAGTGGCAGAGCTGGGGTTCGAACCCATGACCTAAAATTAATAAAAAGATGATAGTTAAATGCGCTTTAGGAACACTGGTTGCAAACTATCATCAGGTGCAATTTAGAAGCTTGATTGTGAAGAATAAAGTCGAGGAATAATAATTTTCAGTTGAGCGCTTAAAATGAAGGCGAGTGGTAGGTGTCATCCCAAGCTCATCCTCTCTGGTACTCCAGCTTCTATACTGTAAGCCTGTCTCTAGCGTTTTGGGCAGGGAGCATGTCTGCTAACTGTGTTGTACACTCCCAAGCGCTTAATACAGTGTTCTGCACCCAATAAATTCCTTTGATTTATTCTGGCCTGTGGACCTGGGATCACTGGTTTTTCTGTAATAATAATAATAATAATTATGGTAATTGTTAAGTGCTTACTATGTGCCAAACACTGTTCTAAGCGCTCAGGACTTCTAGCATTGCTTATTTCTAGCTGGGTAAGAATAGATCCCCAGTGTTTCAGCGATGGCTTTTCTTGTCCGTTAGAGATATTAGGGGCACGGGACTCAGGTACAATGATGCAAAGCAGGGAGAGAATGAACAGCTTCCAACCGAAGCCAGTCAGCCATTCGTATTGAGTGCTTACTGCGTGCAGATCACTGTACTGAGTGCTTTAGAGAGTACAATATAACACATTCCCTGCCCACAGTGAGGTGGTGGCCTACACCCAGCCCACGTACCCCGAAGCCTTCCGTGCCGTGGCCCAGTAACTATAACATTTGGTTTGGACAAAAAACATGCTAGTTTATTCTTCAGTTGTTTTTCCTTGAAACGCTGTAAACTTGGTGGTAAGATAAGTACATTCTTTAAACTTTCATGTATTGCAAGATTTTAAAGTAACACTTATTTTTCTTGGGATGGCTTGAGATGGGTTGAGAAGACTCAGCATTATCTAGGGCTTGTTTAGAGCGATCCCCAACCCCCTCACAAAAATTCCAAAATATAGTTTTCAGTACAGACAACCTATTATATACCATTTACAACCTAAATTGGTCAAAATATTTCACTTGAAATTTTTTTTCCCACTCAGTTTTGCCTTGGGGTTTTTTTGGGGGTGGGGGGGAGACACCCAAATGATGAAACTGTAGATGGTGAGCTCGTTATGGACAGGGAATGTCTCTGCTACTTCAATTGTATGGTGCTCTCTCTACCACGTAGTACAGTGCTCAGCACATAGTAGGTGCTCAATAAATACAATCGATTGGTTGATGAAAGTTGACTTTACATGAGGACTGTTTCCACAAAGTTGTGCCAAGTTGACATGTTCTGGAAACATATAGGTATGTCTCCTCACAAATGAGCAAATTTAGTTGAGGGAGGAATGGGTAAGAATCCAAGATTTACTTTAGGCTCTGCCTTTTGGGTGGAAGAAGTCAGGTGTAAAAGTGTATTCTTAAGGCAGTAAATGACAGATGTGTAAAAGTGCCATACTAAGCAGTGGGGCGAATACATGGAATTAACAAGGGTGCTGTGTCTGGGCCACTAGTGACTAGTGGAGGACAAACCAGGAGAGAAATGGCACTCCACCTTCTTTCACAAAAGTGGTTCATTCTGACATCTCTTGAGCTAAGGCTACCCTCTCTCTCGGCTTGGTAGATCCTGGAACAACTCTCTCTTGAGGGATACTGTGAAAAGTTTTAAATCCAAATAGAAATGAAAACACCAGAGAACTAAGTGAGAACAGGACAGACAACTGACTGAAGATACGTTAAGTTGAATTAATTGCGCCAAGGGGCAGAAATTCTCTGTAGCTTCCATATGAGCAGTCTCAGGGCATTCTTGATTTGGCCATCTTGTTTTCAGTATAAAACTTTCAGTTTACAAACTCTTTGGTTGAAGGGAGGAGGGGACTATTGGCAACGGTATGAGAAAGAGCATGGGCTAGTGGAAAGAGCAAGGGCCTGGGTGTCAGAGGACCTGGGTTCTAATCCTGGCTCTTCCACTTGTCTACTGTGTGACCTTGGGCAAGTAACTTGTATCTACCCCAGTGCTTAGTGCGGTGCCTGGCACACAGTAAGTGCTTAACAAATACCAGTAGAAAAAAAAACCCAACAAAGCAACAACACAAAAACAACCAGCAGCATGGCTTAATGGCAGCGTGGTTTAATGGAAAGAGCATGGGCTTGGGAATCAGAGGTCGTGGGTTCTAATCCCTACTCTGCCACTTAGCTGTGTGACTTTGGGCAAATCACTTCTCTGTACCTCAATTACCTCATCTTTAAAATGGGGATTAAGACTGTGAGCCCCACGTGGGACATCCTGATTACCTTGTATCTACCCCAGTGCTTAGAACAGTGCTCTGCACATAGTAAGCACTTAACAAATACCAACATTATTATTATTATTAACCACAGATTCTTACTTCCCTTGAATTTGAAACCTATTCTGGAGAGTACTCCTTTTTACACTCCCAAGCACTTAATATAATGCTGTGCACAGAAAATACTCAGTAAATACTACTGATTGATTACAGGAGAGCTTTGGAGCCGGGAGGGAGAATGTTTGCTAAAAGTGATGGTGAAAGACACAGAGTTGACATTCATCCCTCTGATTCTAGTGGCCTGAGACTAAGGTAAAAACAAGCAGATAGCTAGCTGATTGCAGTTGGGCTAATGCTATTTGGCAGGCAGAAATTTAGGAATCCTAGTCAAGACCCAGTCAGTCTAAATAGCTTATGAAGGTCATATCGGGGGCTGGGTGGGTGGGTAATGTTGGTATTTGTTAAGCACTTACTATGTGCAGAGCACTGTTCTAAGTGCTGGGGTAGATACAGGGTAATCAGGTTGTCCCACGTGAGGCTCACAGTCTTAATCCCCATGTTACAGATGAGGTAACTGAGGCACAGACAAGTTAAGTGACTTGCCAACAGTCACACAGCTGACAAGTGGCAGAGCTGGGATTCGAACTCACAACCTCTGACTCCCAAGCCCGGGCTCTTTCCACTGAGCCATGCTGCTTAACAATTGGGAATCCCATATTTTAAAGTTAGGAGCAGTATTTAATGATGGGATAGGTGGCAAAATGCATTTTTTTTAAAAGGATGAGCAATTAACACTGGAGAAGTACGTAATAATGGGGAAATATAATAATAATGATGGTATTTAAGTGTTTACTGTGAGCCAGACACCGTTCTAAAAGCTGGGGTGGATACAAGCAAATCGAGTTGGACCCAGTCCCTGCCCCACGTGGGGCACACAGTCTCAATCCCCATTTTACAGATGAGGGAACTGAGGCTCAGAGAAGTAAAGTGACTTGCATAAGATCACACAGCAGACAAGAGGCAGAGCTGGGATTAGAACCCATGATCTTCTGTCTCTCAGGCCCATCCAGGTCTTTTTAGATCTGGTAGCGCTGTGACCTTCACCCATTCACATGGGAACCAAGAATGAATAGTTTGGGTACAGCCTTTGGATAGAATTTATCTGGAGAGAGATTGTAGAAGAGACTGTGTGTCAGATGAGGGAGAGGAATAGTAGAAAGAAGGAACATATAGTATAGAAGAACCATTAAGAACCAAGGGGAAAAAGGGAGAACAAATAATTCTAGGATTAATTTTATCTCTGAGTCTTGTTCCATTTTATGATCCACCACTTAGTTTCGCTGAATGATGCCCACCTATCTGACTAGGGGAGCAGTTAATCTTACTGGAAATTCTTCTCGAATATATGTGGGTGGTAACGCAGGAAGATTGTGAAGATTAAATAAATACCAAAATGTGTTCAGCCTATTATTATATGAAAATGAAGCCACTTGAGGAAGAGTTATGATGACTGAAGAAATTTCATGTTTTTTGACTACCGAAGCCGTAAAGAATTATATCAAAGTGCAAGTGTCATAACCCAGGAAGTCAGTTGATCTCTTTAATGTTGAAGAATTCCAGGGGGTCCCCTGAAGTAAGTTCTCCCTCAGATCTTTCATTTTATTAAATTCAGTTTGGAACAGAAGGCAGCCTACAGACAGGATTTACTGGAGTTCTGTCCTGTGGACTGGAAGGTCGTTGTGGGCGGGGAACGTGTCTGCCAGTGTTTAGTACAGTGCTGCTCACACAGTAATAGCACAATAAATACCGCTGATGATGATGATTGGTGAGCGCTAAAGTGCCTGTACTGATGGACTTTTCCAGTTCCCTCCATGAATCAGTGGAATTTGAGGGCTTACTATGTACAGAGCACTGTACTAAGCGTTTGGGAAGGTATTAGCAGAATTAGCAGTCAGGTTCCCTGCCCATAACGAGCTTACGGTCCAGAGTGACACCTTTCCCCACGCGCTTTTCTTGGCTCCAAAATTTTGTGCATCATAGGCTGTGATCAGGTCAGTTTCTTCATTTAGGGAAAAAATAAATAATGGTATTTGTTAAGAACTTACTCCGTGCCAGGCGCTGTACTAAGTGCTGAGATGGATACAAGCAAATTGAGTTGGATACAGTCCCTGTCCCATGTGGGGCTCACAGTCTCACTCCCCATTTTACAGATGAGGTAACTGAAGCCCAGAGAAGTGAAGTGATTTGCCCAAGGTCACACAGCAGACAAGCGTCAGAGCCGAGATCAGAACCCGTGAGCTTCTGACTCTCGGGCAATAGTCTGAGTCTGACTGAGACAGACATCGAAGTGTGAAGCGTTGACATCTTGTCCCGGTTTCACGTGGCAGTCATTTTGGTGGAAAGCCCCAGGGATTTTGTGGTCTTTGCTCCCGCTCTTCGACCACTGGGCTACCTGGAAGGAAATAGGGCTTGCTAACTTAAAGCACTGTGGGAAAAATGCTGGGAAGGTGGGCCTCTGGAGATCAGGGTTAAGATTCATATTAGAGCAATTATTCAGTTATTGCTCCTTTGGGAAACAGTCTGGGACACCACTTCCATTTAAGAGTGAAGAGGGGAAGACTCACTGTAGGAAATAGTAGACATTTTCCTTTGAGTATTTTAAATGGTTTTACAGGTTTTTGTTTCTTTTTTCCACCTCTCAGTCTTCCTTGGCTGTGAAAAATCTTACAGTAATTAAAAAAAAAAAGAGGTTGGGTAGTTTGGCTTTTAGCTATTGACAAGAAAGGCATTTTATGTTAAAAGGATGATTATGGTCTATTTAGGTCTTTGATGAAGCCCAGAATTCAGGGTGAGGAGGTCTGGCTTTCATTCTTGGTTATATTAATGACTCATTTTGAGACTGTTATTTGGTTTTCCTACCTGAAAATAGAGGTGATCGTATATGCCAACAAGCTGTTAATCGGGAAGCACTCTGAAATTCAAAGATGGGTGCTATATACCCAAGTTTTGAAATTTTTTTTCAAATTTGGTTCGTAATAATGGTATTTGCTAAATGCTTACTGTGTGTCAAGCACTGTTCCAAGGGCTGGGGTGGATACAAATTAATCAGGTCAAACACAGGCCGTGTCCCAGATGGGGCTCACAGTCTACATAGGGAGAATAGGTATTGAATCCCCATTTTACAGTTGAGGAAACTGAGGCAGAGAGAAGCTAAGTGTCTTTGCCAGGTTCACTCAGCAAGCAAGAAGCAGAGCTGGGATTAGGACCCAAGTCCTCTTGACTCCCAGGCCCCTGCTCCTCTCACTGGCCACGCTGCTTTTACTAACAGCGTGAGAAGCAGCACGTGGCTTGATGGAAAGAGCACGGGCTTGGGAGTCAGAGTTTGTGGGTTCTAATCCCAGCTCTGCCACTTATCAGTTGTGTGACTTTGGGCAAGACACTTAACTTCTCTGTGCCTCAGTTACCTCATCTCTAAAAATGGATATTAAGACAGAGCACCCTACTTGGGACAACCTGATTACTTCGTATCTACCCCAGCGCTTAGAACAGTGCTTGGCACATAGTAAGCGCTTAACAAATACTATCGTTATTATTATTAGCCCATGCTGCTTTTGGCCTAGTAGGTTCTTTATGAATAATAAATATTCCATTATTCATCAATCTCCATTCTGTAGGCATTTTTACTATCCAAGTTCATTACCTGTAACTTGTGCTTAAGACCCAATTATTTAGCTTTTAATCTAATCGGTCAGGTGAAGTTATTGAGCACTTGCATTATGTAGAGCACTGTCTTCAGCACTGTGGGGGTTATAATTAATTATAGTACTTGTCGAGCACTTATTATGTGCCAAGCACTGTTCTAAGTACTGGTCTAGAAACAAGTTAATCAGGTTGGACACAGTCCCTGTCCCCCATGGGGCTCACACTCTTAAACCCCATTTCATCGATGAGATAACCGAGGCCTAGGGAAGTTAAATGACTTCCCCAAGGTCACACAACAGACATGCGGTGGAGCGGAGTTAAAAACCCAGGTCCTTCTGACACCCAGTCCTGTGCCATATCCAGTAAGCCATGCTGCTTTATCACTTCTTTTGCCTTGATTATACTCTAGTGGGGGCAATCTGGATGAGCGTGAATACAGAAAGAGCAGATGTCAGAGGCGGGATCTCTGAGCCACGTGAATCGTTGGCTGGAATCGAATTGAATCGAGATTCAAGCTGGAATGTGGTCGCACTAAGCCAGTCAATCGTATTGACTGAGCGCTTACTAATACTAATGATAATTTTGGTACCTGTTAAACACTTATTATGTGCCAACCACTGTTCTAAGTGCTGGGGTAGATACACGTTAATCGGCTTGTCCCAGTCCCACATGGAGCTAACACTCTTAATCCCCGTTTTACAAAATGAGGTAACCAAGGCCCAGAGAAATTAAGTGACTTGCCCAAAGTCACACAGCAGACAAGCTTACTGTGTGCAGAGCACTGTACTAAGCACTCGGTAGAGTGCACTTCAACAATATAACAGACACATTCCCTGCCCACAACGAGCTTACGGTCTAGAAGGGGAGACAGACATTAGTATAAGTAAATAAATTACAGATAGGTACACAAGTGCTGTGGGCTGGGAGGGGGGATGAATAAAGGGAGCAGGTCAAGGCGATGCAGAAGGGAGTGGGAGAAAAGGATTGGAGGGCTTAGTCAGGAAAGGTCCCATGGAGGAGATGTACCTTCAGTAAGGGGCCGAGACCGGTAAGGGCCCTGGCGACGAGTCAGTAGGCCTTCTGGGGTAGGAGGAGGAAGGAAGGAGGCCAGGCAGACAACCGAAGAAGAGGCTGGGCACATAGCCCAGGGCCTTGGGATGGAGTAAAAGCGGGGCTGCCGCTTGCCGAGGAGGACCAAAGAGACAGCAGGTGCTGGGAGCCAGGCTGGACAGTGCAGCCAATTTACGAACACCTATCCTGGGACACTTGCTTATCCCGGAGGTGACTCTACCCGCTTCCCGCTTACTTCCGGCACAGATTGGGGGGGTAGACCCAGACTTGGTTTGGCCCTGCTGGAGTGGTGAGGAGCCCGAAAGTTGACCTGTGATAGTAACGTACAGCAGCTTTGACTGTTGTTGATGTTCATTTTTGGTTTTGCTCTACTCATCTTGTTCCTCTTTTTGTGTGTTCATTGCCAGTTCACCCTTCCACCCCACTTTTTGATGGGGCGCCTCCAACTCCTACTTTTTCCCAGCACTCAGTATAATGATGATGATGATGGTTTTGAAGTATAATTCTTTGCGCAGTGAAAGTGTTGGACTAATTCAGTGGTCAAAAAATAGTAATCCTCATGGTCCTGGAAATGCAATTATTGTTATTAGTAGTAATTTTATGTTAAGCACTTACTATGTATCAAGCACTGTACTAAGTGCTGGGGTACAATCCGTGTCCCACGTGGGGCTCACAGTTTAACTTCTGTCGCTTCCCAGTTGGGATCACTGGAGCAGTGGAGATGTGTGTTTGTCTACCTCTGAAGGTAATCTCCACTGCTTTAACTGATGCTTCGACCCTGTCCCTAACCTTTCCCTCCATAACTGTGTTTTGCCCGATGGCAAAACCATGAGGATTAGGGATAAGGATGGAATTTTACCCTTGAGGAGTAGAGACAGTGGCCCGACTACTAAAATTGAGGGGAATTTTCTCTGTTTTGGCCCAACTGAGTAGGAAATGAGAATGATTAAACAACTTCAACTCAAAAAATATTAGCATTATAAAACGATACAGGATGGATTAGCTTTCGATTTTAATAATTTTTAACTGAAAATTCAAAAATTTAAGAGTGTATTTACCCTTTTAAAAATATCTCATCAGGTCACTGTCCACTCACCTATTTCTTGGATCCCTCCAGAATAGTTCATCCTATAATTATCAAATTCCCCAGGAAATGCCTTAAAAATCTGTGGCTACCTTCTTTTTGTTGTAAATGTATTGATGGAGAGACCAGGAGTCCGGCATGCAAAGGCAGGAGCTTTTGAAGCCTGCGGGCGTGGGAAAAACCAAAGCCATTCAGGAAAGACTGAGGAATAGGGGAGATTCATCTGCAGGAGAAATCAGGAAGTGGGAAAGGTCAGGCCGTGGAGAAACCAGGGTTATGGATTATTGTTGTTATTATTATTGTATATAAGTCCTAATGAGCACTTACTTCCCCCTCCCGACTGTAAGCTTGTTGTGGGCAGGGAATGTGTCTGCCAACCCTGTTGTGTTCTCCCAAGCACACAGAACAGTGCTCTGCACATAGTAAGCACTCAATAAATATCATTGGCAATGATGATAATGGGTTATGCACTGTTCTGAGTGATGGGGTAGATACAAGTGGATCAGGTCAGACACAATCCCCATCCCACATTCATTCATTCATTCATTAAATAGCATTTATTGAGTGCTTACTAAGCGCTTGGAATGTACAATTCGGCAACAGATAGAGACAATCCCTGCCCAGTGACAGGCTTACAGTCCCACATGCTAGTCATCACCAAAGGCTAAACACATGTTTTTCCTATTTTTAATTATCTGCATTCTTCTTCTTAATGGGTTCTCACTAAAGTCATGTGGAGATGATAAAGGTTTTAGAAATATTGAGAATACTGAATTAGAACCCGGATCTCCTGTTCTTTCCACTATGGCTCTGAGGTCTTTCCAATCACTAACAAGAATGCTCTTCTCCTGTGGGCTCTGGAGCTCACAGTCTAAGTAGGAGAGAGAAACAGGCTTTGAATTCCTATTTTACAGATGACGAAACGGAGGCACTGAGAAATTAAGTAAATTGCCCAAGGTCAAACATTAGGCAGCTGGCAGAGGTGGGATTAGAATCTGGGATCTCTGACTCCCAGGCCTGTGCTCTTTCCAGTAGACGATTCTTCTCCGCTATGTGTAAATATTTCACCAGAAATCCCAAGTACAGTAAAGATAGGGAGGGTAAAATTAGGGCACCTGGAAGGAGAGAACTGGAGGAAATTGAAGAGTTGAGGGGGAGGTCAGGATGCAGGAAAGAGCAAGGTGAAAGAGGAGTTTCGGAGAGCTGAAGAGAGTGGGTCAGGGAGATCAGAATCAGTAAATGAGGTGAAATCTGTTGCCCTGCCTCCGGGTTTTCAAATTTCCAATTAACTCCCCTCTCCCCACCTGCCCCTCAGTTCTTTTGCTTGGTGTCCATCGTTGTTCTGTTTTTCCGTTTTTATTTTTCTATGGAAGTGGAATGTTTCGAACAGTGAAACTTTTTTTTTGCCAATCCTGCGTGCAGCATAGTTTTGCTGTGGGTCTGTGGTGGGGGTGGGGACTTGGTTTTGCCAGGGTTATCTTGTGGGTGGGGAGGCGATGGTTTTTATCTATCTAGGAGCCTTTTCAGTGGTTTGGGAGGGGTGAGTGGGTTTGGGACTTTGGCAGAGTTGGAGCGTTCAGTGCTGAGGAGCAGACTGTCCACCAACTCAGTTGTATTGTGCTCTCTGGAGTGTTTAATACAGTGCTCTACACACAGAAATCACTCAATAAACACCACTAATTGATTACAGAGATTGAGCAGTAGCTTCCAATATTTATGGACTTTGGGACCCCATGAGTTGTGATACTGATGATGGGACATGCCATTATGGTGACCACATTTGTACTGATTTTCTTTAGAGGCCAGGTTTGTGGTTTGAGTATACATTGTAGTTTGCACTCTTTCTAGGGCAACTTTATGTTGGTTTTCAAGATCAAAGTTTACTTTTGCATTGTAAATAGCCTGTCTTTAAAATTGGGATTTCATGAAAGTAAACATTTAAATACAGAATTTTCCTTAGTTTTATTGGGAAAATATTTTTATCCGTAGCTCATCTCTCAATCTCAGTGCGCTTTTTCAGAGTGACTCAGGCAGAGTTTGTTATGTAAACTGATTTGAGTGATGTGTGATAATGTTAACATACCACTTGAGGAGCCAAATTTCTAGAACAAAGTTTATGGATGGTGTTCCACACAATCTTCAAGGAATGGCTGCTTATATTTTTGTAAAGCAATAAGGTCTAGGTCTAGTGGTTAGAGTACGGGCCTTAATCCCAGCTCCGCCACTTGTCTGCACTTGTGACCTTGGGCAAGTCACTTTATTTCTCTGTGACTGTTACCTCATATGTAAAATGGGGATTAAGACTTGAGCTCCATGTTGGACAGAGACTCTGTCTAACTGGATTTGCTTCTATCCACTCCAGCACTTAGTACAGTGCCTGGCATATACTAAACACTTAACAAATACCACAATTATTATTATTATTATTATTAGCTGGTTGGGACATCAGATTTTCCACTTAGTGGCAAGTTGGAATCCAGCTATTCCTGTCCATGAGGTTAAGATCTCACCATAAATAGCATCATCTTTGAGCATAAGGAACAACTATTTTCGTCACTCCACCCACATGGGAAGCAGCATGGCATAGTGGATTGAGCACGGGCCTGGGATTCAGAAGGTCATGGGTTCTAATCCCAGCTCCGCCAATTGTCTGCTGTATGACCTTGAAGTCACTTCACTTTTCTGGGCCTCAGTTCCCTCATCTGTAAAATGGGGATTGAGAGTGTGAGCCCCATGTGGGACAGGGACTGTGTCCAACCCAATTTGCTTGTACCCACCTCAGTGCTAAATACAGTGTCTGGCACATGGTAAAGCACTTAACAAACACCACAATTGTTATTATTATTATGATGTATAATCTATGAGCATGCTCAGAGAGGAATACCCAGGCTGCTAAAGGAGTACCACATGGTATCTGGTTGGCTTCTGAGTTGGCTGCAGTTTGGAGGACTTTGGGGATTGCTCCAGGGCTTTGAATCTCCTCCACTTTCCAAGTTCTGCAGGATCCTACCAACAGCAATATTTGGTTATTGGAGGGTTTTTAAAATCTGTTTTAAAGGGTTAGTGGAATTGATTCTTTCTGTTAAGGCAAATTTGGGGTTATGTTTAAAAGGTTGCCCAGTATTTGCATCAATCAGTGGTATCTAATGAGCTTTCACCTGTGTGCAGAGCACTGTATTCATTCATTCAATTGAATTTATTGACCGCTTATTGTGTGCAGAGCACTGTACTAAAAGCTTGGAAAGTATCACCATTGGGAGTAGGGGTGATTGGGAGGGGAGGAGGAGCAGAGGAAAAAGGAGTTCAGTCTGGGAAGGCCTCCTGGAGGAGGTGGGCTCTCAGTAGGGCTTTGAAAGGGGGAAGAGAGCTAGTTTGTCAGATGTGAGGAAGGAGAGCATTCCAGGCCAGAGGTAGGATGTAGGCCAGGGGTCAACAGCGGGACAGGTGAGAACGAGGTTCGTGACAGAGGAGCAGAGTGTGTGGACTGGGCTGTAGGAGGAGAGAAGGGAGGTGAGGAAGGAGGGGGCAAGGTGATGGAGAGCTTTGAAACCAATACTGAGGAGTTTTTGCTTCATGCGTAGGGTGATAGGTCACCACTGGAGATTTTTGAGGAGGAGGGTGACATGCCCAGAGCATTTTGTAGAAAGATAATCCAGGCAACAGAGTGAAGTATAGACTGAAGCGGGGAGAAACAGGAGGATGGGAGATCAGAAAGGAGGCTGATGAAGTAATCCAGTTGGGATATGATGAGAGATTGTACCAACAAGGTAGCAGTTTGGATGGAGGGGAAAGGGCGGATCTTGGCAATGTTGTGAAGGTGAGACCGGCAGGTTTTGGGGACGGATTAGATGTGTGGGGTGAATGAGAGAGCCGAGTCAAGGATGACACTAAGGTTGTGGGCTTGTGAGGTGGGAAAGATGATAGTGCCATCCTTCAGGGTGTGAGGATGTGAAAGTCAGGGAAAGGACAGGGTTTGGAGGGAAGATGAGAAGCTCAGTCTTGGATATGTTGTTTTAGGTGGCACGCGGACATCCAGGTGGAGATGTCCTGAAGGCAGGAGGAGATACGAGCCTGGAGGGAGGGAGAGAGAGCATGGGAGGAGATGTAGATTTGGGTGTCATCTGCGTAGAGATGATAGTTGAAGCCGTGGGAGCGAATGAGTTCACCAAGGGAGTGAGTGTAGATGGAGAACAGAAGAGGACCAAGAACTGACTTCTCAGTAACCCCTACAGTTAGGGGATAGGAGGGAGAGGAGAAGCCCATGAAGGAGACTTAAGAATGAATGGCCAGACAGATAGGAGGAGAACCAGGAGAGGACGGAGTTCATGAAGCCAAGGTTGGATAATGTGTTGAGGAGAAGGGGATGGTCGACAGTGTCAGAGGCAGCTGAGGGGTCGAGGAGGATTAGGATAAAGTAGGAACCCTTGGATTTGGCAAGAAGGAGGTCATTGGTGACCTTTGAGAGGGCAGCTTCGGTGGAGTGGAGGGGATGGAAGCCAGATTGGAGGGGGTCCAAGAGAGAGTTGGAGTTGAGGAATTCGAGGCAGCGAGTTTAGACGACTTGTTCTAGGAGTTTGGAAAGGAAGGATGGGAGGGAGATAGGGCGATAACTGGAGGGGGTAGTGGGGTCAAGAGAGGGGGTTTTTTTAGGATGGGGGAGATGTGGGCATGTTTGAAGGCGGAGGGGAAGAAGCCATTGGAGAGCAAGCAGTTGAAGATGGAAGTTAAGGAGGGGAGGAGGGAAGGGGTGAGAGTTTCTATAAGGTGAGAGGGAATGAGGTCTGGAGCACAGGTGGAAGGGAGAGGAGGGAGAAGATCTTCTCTGAAGATACTGCTGGGAAGGATGCAAAAGTAGAGGAGGGCGTTGAAAGTGGGGGGATGGGGAAGGGGAGGGGTGACTTTGGGGAGCTCAGACCCGATGGTGTTAATTTTCCTGATGAAATAGGTGGCCAGATGGTTGGGGGTGAGGGATGGAGGAGGGGGAGGAACAGGGGGCCAGAGGAGGGAGTAAAATGTCCAGAACAGCTGACATGGGTGATGGGCATGGGTGTCAATAAGGGAAGAAAAATAATTTTGCCTGGTAGAGGAGAGGGCAGAGTTAAGGCAGGAAAGGATAAATATAGAGTGAACGAGGTTGACCTGGTGTTTAGACTTTCGCCCACAGCGTTCAGCGTCTCGAGCCTAAGAACGAAGGAGGCGGACAGTGGCAGTGATCCAGGGCTGTGGGTTAGTGGTGCGAGAATGACGAAGGGTTAGGGGAGCGAGTGAGTCGAGTTGAGTAGAGAGGGTGGAGTTGAGAGTATCAGTCTGGTCATCAAGAGTAGATAGAGTGGATAGTGAGAGAGGAGGCAGGTGAGAAGGTTATGGTCAGAGAGAGGGATTTCAGAGTTGGTGAGGGTGGAGGTACTGCAGCAGTAAGAGATGATGAGATCGAGGGTGTTACCAAATTGGTGAGTGGGCGAGGTGGGGCGGAGCAGGAGGTTTGCGGAGTCAAGGAGTGATAGAAGGCGGGTGACTGAGGAGTCACCGGGTACATCCCTGTGGATGTTGAAGTCTCTGAGGATCAGAGTGGGCATGGAAAAAGAGAGAAGGAAGGTGAGAAAGGGGTCGAAGTGGTTAAAGAAGTTTGAGGTGGGGCCAGGGGGACGGTATGACGGCTACAAGAATCCGGAGACGGTGGTAGAGGCGGATAATATGGGCTTCAAATGAGGGGAAGGAAAGGGAAGGGGGAAGAGGGATGGTACGAAAACGGCATTGGGGTGCTAGAAGGACTAAGTGCTTGGGGAGAGTAAAATACATCCGAGGTGATAGACACATGCCCTGCCCATAACGGGTTTATGTTCTTAGTGTTTGAAATTAAATCAAGACTTGAGAAATTTGTAGCCAACAGGAAGGAGAGCCCTCCCTAATTTCATAAATAGATTCCATAGGTAGAAGTGGTGATGACTGTCGTCTTGGAAAAAGCACTACTGTGATTGAATTTGGGGATTATAGTTAAATGTTTGGACACAGAGTAGAATAGAGGTGGATATTGAGAGGATCAGAAACATTTTCTAATGGGCAAATTAATGGGGAAACATTTTAAAAAACAGTTTAGACCATCAAATGATAGATGATCTGAAGGCATAAAATATCCTTTAGCTCAAAAGTTGCCAGCAACGTGGTTTGCCTGACCCTTCGGGGGTCTTTTGTTGCAATGACTTATAATGATTATAAAAAAGACGGTATTTATTTACGTTAAGCATAGCCTTAAGCATTGGGGTAAATTCAAGATGATCAAATCAGATACTTTCCCTGTGTCTCTCCCAGGGCTCAGAGTCTAAGAGGGTGGGAGATGCGGGATTTTGTCCCAATTTTATATTCCTTCTCTGAGGCTCAGAGAAATGAAGTAACTTGATCAAGGTCCCAAAGCAAAGGTCTGGCCAAGCCGGGACTAGAACCTGGGTCTCCTGAATCTCAGGCCCCTGCTCTTTGTACTAGGCCACTGTGGAGGAACGATAATAATTACAGTATTTGTTAAGCACTTACCATGTGTCAAAATTGGACCTCTTCTTTATTGTTGCGACGCTTGTGTGTTATCGCAGATAGCTATTTGGCCAGTGAAATTTTTGGTAGCCTTTTCATTAAAATCTAGTTACTTCATGGCTTTGGGCCACCAGTTAAGTTATTCCTAGACTTGTTGATGCAGATGGATTTTATTCATACAGATATTTTCAATATGGGCCAGATGGAACTAAACTCCAAAGCTAGTTAGTAGGTTTTTTTTTCTCCCCTCAGGGGTTCTGGTTGATTTTTAGTTTGACACTGTCTGCTGTTAAATTATTCTAATCACGGTCTTTTTTTTTAGTGACAGTTTGAGAGCATCTAAAATTTTATAAGAGAAATCCTCCACAAACCCTGTAAAATATTTTCCAAGAGCCATTTCCTAACTAATTTCACCACCCTAACACCTTAACTGTTACCCCAACAGCCACTCTTAGCACTTACGTTTCTCTGTAATTATGTAATCATTTATTCATGCTTTCTATAAGCATTCAGTAATATATCCCTGGTTGTTTGATTGCATCTCTTTCTGTTGCCACTTGTGGGATCTCTTTTTCTCTAATGAATAATCGCAGAATTGTGGCTGCTGGCTGGGGAATAGATTATTCCCACTTTTCCCAATCCGAAATACTCTGAAATATAGGCCACACCCTTGCAAGTTTCACTTGAATGGCAAGAGGCTGGAAAAGGGTCCTATTATTCATTCATTTAATAGTATTTATTGAGCGCTTACTATATGCAGAGCACTGTACTAAGCTCTTGGAATGTACAATTTGGCAACAGAGAGAGACAATCCCTGCCCACTGATGGGTTTACAGTCTAATTCGCTTGGGCTAGTGGAAAGAGTGTGGTCCTGGGAGTAAGCTCACTGTGGACAGAGAACCTGTCTACCAACTCTCTTGTAGTGTACCGTCCTAAGCGCTTAGCACAGAGCTGTGCACACAGCTAAATAAATACTGTTAATGAGGAATTGGAGGACCTAGGTCCTAATCCTGGCTCCACCACTTATTTGCTGCATGACTTTAGGCAAGTCACTTCAGTAGTATTTATTGAGCGCTTACTATGTGCAGAGCACTGTACTAAGCGCTTGGAATGAACAAGTCGGCAACAGATAGAGACAGTCCCTGCCGTTTGACGGGCTTTCAGTCTAACTGGGGGAGACAGACAGACAAGAACACTTAGCTTCTTTTTTCCTCAGTTACCTCATCTGTAAAATGGGGATTAAGGACAAGGAGTGTGTCCAATCTAATTAGCTTGGCATCTACCCAAGTACTTAATACAGTTCCTGTCACATAGTAAGCACTTAACAAATACCATACCAAAAAAATTATTTGCAGGGAACACATCTACCAACTCCATTGTATTGTACTCTCTCAAGTGCTTAGTGTAATGCTTTGCCCTGAATAAGCACAGAAACATCATTGATTGATTGAGTCTTTCCCAATGACCACTTATGGATACAACCTCATGGTAGGCAGCACTGTCTTCTAAGATAAGGATGTATGTGTGTTTGTGGTTTGTCTGCCTTTCTACTCTTAGATTTTAAGCTTCTTGAGGATGGGAACCATGTCTTTTACTTGTGTTTTCCCAGGGACCTATAGAGGAGTCTGCACACAGTAAGCACTACCGATAGAAATGTAATTCTGGAATTGATGAGTCAGAAGTGCTTACGTGGCATCCGTGTTGCAAATGCCATGCTAAGGATTTGGGAGTTCGGTAGAGGTAAGAGACAAAATCCTTGCCCTCAAGGAGCTTACAGTCTAACACGGGAGATAGACCCCAAATGATTTAGAGAAAGGAGGAGAAAGAGAATGGAAAGCTGGTTAGGTGAGTAAGTGCTTATAGTAGGGTAAATTGGTAAGTACCAAAGTGCTGTGGGTGTTTGCGAGAGCCCACGTGGTAGTTGGAAGTAAATTAATCGGGCAGTGCTTCCTGCAGGAAGGGGCATTTCCGGAGGGTCCTGAAGATAGGGAGTGCTGAGGTCTGGCAGAATGAAAAGTGAGGGAGAAGAGAGATGAGAGAGAGAGAGACAGCAAGTGTGAGTGGGTGTTTTAGTTAATGGAATATCACAAAGCCGATGGTCAGAGGTTTCTGCTTGAGCCAGAGAGAGATGTTTTAGGAAAATGATCTGGGCAACAGAGTGAACATGGATGGGAGACGGAGACAAGCAAGGTGGTTGAAAAGTGGACTCCATCCTATTGATTTTTTTACATAACTTGCTGGGGGGAGTATTGTGTGTTTGTGTGTGAGAGAGAGATCAACTGTGGAAGCTATAAAAAAGTAAGTAGTCTGAAAAGATGCCAAACTAATTAAATTTGACAGTGTTCAATAGTATTAACAGAAAAATAATCATTCTGTAAATTACTAGGATAATTAGTTTTGGTTATATTTATAAACCCACAGAGGGCTTTTTATTGACCTACAAAGATCTCAATATGGTCACCTTCCAGATTTGAAGATGGTTATAGGGTTGAAGTAGGGAGAAGTGAGGAAGTTAGTACAGTGCTCTACTCAAGTAAGCTCTCAGTAAGTAAGATTGAATGAATGGAATTTGTCAGTCTTGTTGGTCTAAAAGACCAGAGTTGAAAAATTCTGAACAGCTGTGTGGTAGGAGCAGGGCAGCTCTTTAAAAATTCTCCTTCCCACACTAACCTTTTTTTTTTTTTTTTTAAAGCTAAGGTGTTTGCTTCCCTGCTGCTGTTTGTGGACTTACCGAGTACCTAGGTACCTACAGAGCTTTTTTTCCATGGAGGTAGTGGTGCTGCAGTCCATGTTTCTGTAAAGGAGAAAAACAACATCTGTGTGTGTCTTTGTAGAAACATAGGGGAACAGACTTTGAGTACTTCTCTTGTAGTGTTATAAGCACTATAAGTACTCAGTAAATGTACATATATACCTAAACACACAGGGGATGTTGAAGAGTTATAATGCAATTTCCATATATATTGGATTCCCTCCATTGTGGGAATTATTATTATGTACTATTATTCCACAGTAATATTCCACAATTATTATTAATAGTGGGAATGGATGTGCCATGTCATCCACCCTCTCTCACACTGAGAGCCCCTTGAGGGACAGGGACCCTGTCTAATTCCCACATGCTGTATTCTCTACCAATGTTTAGTACAGTGTTCCTCACACAATAAGTACTTAATAGTTACTACTGCTACTTCAGTAGGTGTAATAAGGTATTTGGACCTGTACAGCTCTATAGGGATTAATAAAAGTCCTTAGATTGGTGATAATTATCATATCCCCCCGAAGTGTCACGCTTGTGCGATGAAGGATAGTGGTGTCGTCTCCAGTGATGGGAAAGTCACAGGGAGGACAGGGTTTGGATGGGAAGATGAGGAGTTCTGTTTTGGATACGTTAAGTTTGAGGTGTCGGTAGGACATCCAAGTAGAGCTGTCCTGGAGGCAGGAGGAAATGCAAGACTGCAGAGAAGGGAAGAGATCGATTTGGGAATCTTCCATGTAAGAGTTGGTAGTTCCAGTCACCCTCTAGACTGTAAACTTCTTGTGGGCAGGGAAAGTGTCTGCCCACTCTGTTGTATCATACTCTCCCAAATGCTTAGTATTGTGCTCTGCACACCCTGATTGCTTGATAAATGTCATTGATGGATTGATCCATTCATTGAAGCCATGGGAGCAGATGGGTTCATTAGGGGAGTATGTGTACATGGGGAATAGAAGGGGACCCAGAACTGAGCCTTGGCGGATTCCCGCAGTTAGGGGGTTGAGAGGCGGAGTAGGAGCCTGTGAAAGAGACTGAGAAGGAGTGCCCAGAGAGATGGGAGGAGAACCATGGGAGGACATTGTCAATGAAGCCAAGGGTTGATGATGTTTTCAGGAGAAGGGAGTGGCCCACAGTATTGAAGGCACCTGAGAAGTCAAGGAGGATAAAGTGGAAGCTTTGGGATTTGGCAAGAAGGAGATCACTGGTGGCCTTAGAGAGGGAGGTTTATGTGAAGGGAAGGGGGCAGAACCCAATTAGAGGATCAAGGAGAGAATTGGAGAGGAAGTGGAGGCAGTAGAAGTAGACAACCCACTCTAAGGGTTTAGAGAGGAATGGTAGAAGGGAGATGGGACCATAACTGACCATTCAGGTTGGGAGAATAAGAATCCAGCCCCTTGTATCACTGCAGTAATTTCTATATCTTTTGAGTCTTGCTGTTTGATGATTACATAATCTATTAGGTGCCATTGTTTAGAACTCGGTGCATATAGGATGTATTTTATTTAGGACATGGAAGGTGGTGTTGGTGATCACTAGCTGATGTTTGGCACATTTACTGAGGAGTAGATCATTACTTTTAACTTTCCTGTGCCATGGTGCAATCACGTCTTTCCAAGTAGCCTTGCGGAAAGAGCAGGGGCCTGGTAGTCAGAGGACCTGGGCTCTTATTCCTGTCTCTGCCACTTTTCCTCCCTGGGCAAGTTTCTTAATTTCTATGACCCAGTTTCATCATCTGTAAAATGAGGATTAAATCCTATCTCTTCCAGGAAGCCTTCTTTGGCCAAGCTCTCATCCTGCAAGCCTATTTTGGAGAAGCAGAGTGGCTTAGTGGATAAAGCATGGGCCTGGGAGTCAGAAGGTCATGGTTCTAATCCTGGCTCTGCCACCTGTCTGCTGTGTGACCTTGGGCAAGTCACTGTACTTCTCTGGGCTTCAGTTCCCTCATCTGTAAAATGGCGGTTAAGAATGTGAGCTCTGTGTGGGCAGGGACTCTGTCCAGCCTAACTTGAATATACCCCAGTGCTCAGAACAGGGTTTGACACATAATAAACATATAGCAAGTATTATTATTATTATTGTTATTTTCCCCTCCTACTGCCTCACCTCTGCATTTAGTCAATCAAACAGGCAGTGGTATTAAATGAGTGCTTTCTCTGTGCAGAGCATCGTACTGAATGCTTGAGAAATTTCAATACAGTAAACTGGTAGAAGTGATCCCTGCCTTCAAAGAATTTACACTACCACCTAAGCACTTAGTTACTCACCCCACCCCCACAGTGCTTGAATACAGCTCCTTATACGTGGTTCCTTACCTGTAATTTATTTTATTGTCCTCCCCTCCATTAAAATTGCTAGCTCCTTGAAGGCATGGATTGTCTACTGTACTGTACTCTCTGAAGTGCTCAGTACAGTGCTCTGTCCAAAGTACGCGTCCGATAAATACCGTCCATCGACTGAAAATAAAACTGGAGAAGCGAGATGTAGGAACTTAAGGTAAAAATCAAAGAAGTCAAATGAAGCGAAAGGAAACCCAGAGGGACAATAATGGTGTGTTTGAGTGCTTACTGAATACAACTCTACTCACTCTAGAGAAGCAGTGTGGCTCAGTGGAAAGAGCACAGGCTTGGGAGTCGGAGGTCATGGGTTTGAATCCTGCCTCTGCCACTTGACAGCTGTGTGGCTGTGGGCAAGTCACTTAACTTCTCTGTGCCTCAGTTACCTCATCTGTAAAATGGGGATTAAGACTGTGAGCCTCATGTGGGGCAACCTGATTACTCTGTATCTACCCCAGCACTCTGCGCATAGTAAGTGCTTAACAAACACCAACATTATTGTTATTATTATTACTTAACTTTAAGGAAAAGACAGCAGAAGAAAATACATGCTCCCTGCTTGCAATTCTAATGGGGAAGCAGCATGGCTCAGTGGAAAAGAGCCTGGGCTTCGGAGTCAGAGGTCATGAGTTCGACTTCTGGCTCTGCCACTTGTCAGCTCTGTGACTGTGGGCAAGTCACTTAACTTCTCTGTGCCTCAGTTCCCTCATCTGTAAAATGGGGATAAACTGTGAGCCTCACGTGGGACAACTCGATTACCCTGTATCTCCCCCAGCGCTTAGAACAGTGCTCGGCACATAGTAAGTCCTTAACAAATACCAATATCATCATCATCATTAATGGGAAAAGCAGACAGGTACAATTATTTACAAAGAGTGGGCACTGTAGAAAGAAGAAGCAGGGTGAAATATCAAACCTATCAAGGATAATTGAAGATATAATTGAATATTCATAAGACCTGAAGATGAAGATCCAGGCACTGTTATTAGAGTAACGTCTCTAGTTCAGTATTTATGCACGCATCCTACATGGTAGTTGGTAGTTCCTAAGTAGTTTTTGCAAGCTCCCATGTGATAAAAAAAAAAGTTGTATCAATAATTGCCTTAGTTAAAGTCACATCTCCTCCATGAGGCCTTCCCTGATTAATCCCTCATTTCCCCTACTCCCTCTTCTTTCTGTGTCACCTGTGTACTTGGATTTGCACCCTTTATTCATCCCACCCTCAGTCCTACAGCACTTTTGGACATATCCATAATTTATTTTAATGTCCATTTCCCCTTCTAAGCTGTATTCATTCATCCAATAGTATTTATTGAGCACTTACTATGTGAAGAGCACTGTACTAAGCGCTTGGAATGTACAAATCGGTAACAGAGACAGTCCCTGCCTTTTGACGGGCTTACAGTCTAATCAGGGGAGACAGACAGACAAGAACAATAGCAATAAATAGGATCGAGGGGATGAACATCTCATTAAAACAATAGCAAATAAATAGAATCAAGGCGATGTACATCTCATTAACAAAATAAATAGGGTAATGAAAATATATACAGTTGAGCAGACGAGTACAGTCCTGAGGGGATGGGAAAGGAGAGGGGGAGGAGCAGAGGGAAAGGGGGGAAAAGAGAGCTTAGCTGCGGAGAGGTGAAGGGGGGAGTAGAGGGAGCAGAGGGAAAAGGGGAGCTCAGTCTGGGAAGGCCTCTTGGAGGAGGTGAGCTTTAAGTAGGGTTTTGAAGAGGGGAAGAGAATTAGTTTGGCGGAGGTGAGGAGGGAGGGCGTTCCAGGAGTGCGGGAGGACGTGGCTCGGGGGTCAACGGTAGGCTAGGCGAGAACGGGGGATGGTGAGGAGGTGGGCGGCAGAGGAGTGGAGCGTGCGGGGTGGGCAGTGGAAAGAGAGAAGGGAGGAGAGGTAGGAGGGGACCAGGTGATGGAGAGCCTTGAAGCCTAGAGTGAGAAGTTTTTGTTTTGTGCGGAGGTTAATAATAATAATGTTGGTATTTGTTAAGTGCTTCCTATGTGCCGAGCACTGTTCTAAGCGCTGGGGTAGACATAGGGGAATCAGGTTGTCCCACGTGGGGCTCACAGTCTTAATCCCCATTTTACAGATGAGGGAACTGAGGCACAGAGAAGTTAAGTGACTTGCCCACAGTCACACAGCTGACAAGTGGCAGAGCTGGGATTCGAACTCATGAGCCCTGACTCCAAAGCCCGCGCTCTTTCCACTGAGCCACGCTGCTTGATAGGCAACCACTGGAGGTAAGCTCCTTGTGAGCAGGGAAAGTCTCTACTAATTTTTATATTGTACTTTTCCAAGCAGGTAGTACAGCGCTGTGCACACACTAAGCACTCAATAAAATTGATTGATGGAATGGAAAATAAGGGGCTAGGGTTCTGATGTTTCAAAGATAATAATAATAATGTTGGTATTTGTTAAGCACTTACTATATGCAGAGCACTGTTCTAAGCGCTGGGGTAGATACAGGGTAATCAGGTTGTCCAACGTGAGGCTCACAGTTAATCCCCATTTTACAGATGAGGTCACTGAGGCACAGAGAAGTTAAGTGACTTGCCCACAGTCACACAGCTGACAAGTAGCAGAGCTGGGAGTCGAACCCATGACCTCTGAATCCGAAGCCCAGGTTATTTCCACTGAACCACGCTGCTTGGGTTTCTATTACACCATGGGAAATTCAAGGTTGTGGAAGGCAGAAACCTGTAGTGAACTATTAGTCTTCACTTGTTTTTCTGATACTTATCAGTAGTCATTAGCACATCACAGGATAACAATTTGCAGCTGTTAAAAGTCAGCGCCTAGTAAACAATGAATTTTAAATAGTCATTTCTGGCATAATGTTGTCACTGTGAGTTTTAACAGGGAATTTTTTTGACAGTATGCATAATTCTGGATAGAATGAGACACGGTTGGTGAAGAAGCGGTTTTTGCACGTCCTCAGCATCAGATACAGGGTGAGCCCTGATATGCAAGTTTTGCTTAATTCAGCTTTTTTAGAGAAATCGACCCCCATGAAATAGGAGAACTGGGGTTCCTATTTGTCATTTGGTTCCTCTGCAGTTCTAATAAAGGACTGATAGCAGGTTTGCACCATGACCCTGTTATCTGACTGAAGTAGATTTCCCAGCAGAACCCCATAATGTTATAACCAAACAATAATTATAATTATGGCATTTAAATGCTCACTATTTGCCAGGTGTTGTACGAAGATCCAGGGTTGATACAAGCAAATCAGGTTGGACACAGTCCCTGTCCCGCATAGGACTCACAATCTTCATCCCCATTTAACAAGATGAGGTAACTGAAGCACAGAGAAGTGAAGTGGCTTGCTCAAGGCCACACAGCAGACAAGTGGCAGAGCCAGGATTAGAACCCCTGACGTTCTGACTCCCAGGCCTGCACTCTATCCACTACGCCGTGCTAGCTTTCCATAATATTTCATCCAGATCGCCCTCTAAAAAATCACATTCTGGCAGGAATGCCTTTATACATAAATGGCTATTGGGTTGGCCAGACCTGGCACGGTGGAAATTTATCAGGGAAAGATTCCTAGAGGAGGTGAGATTCCAGGAAGGCGTGAAGATGGGGCGGTGAGCTGTGGCCTGGCAGATGGAAGGGGGAGGGATTTCCAGGCAGGGAGAAGGATGTGAGCAAGGGGTCGGAAGGGGAAGGGTTGAGAGACAGATGCTTCATGAGTCAAGCTTTCCTAGTGCCAAAGCTATTTCCAGTGGTGCCCGTGGAAATGAACAGTTTGGGTCAGGCACAAAGAAGTCCCCAGTTCTGAGGATTAAATTGAGGTGCTCCAACTTTAAAGTCTGGAAATCTGCTCATTATGGGGGTGGGGTGAGAAGGGGAAGGGAAGAGGCTCGAAGGGCCATAAGGGGAAGGGAAGAGGATCGAAGGGGCATAACTGTCCATCTTTTGCTGGGGGTGGCACAGTACAGGTGGGTCAGTTTAGGCAGCCACCACTTTTCCTCAGGCAGGGGTTAGTTCTGGCAGTGACCCCAGGAACTTGTCAGAAACAGGAGTCTCCTCTCCTCACCCCAGCAGGCCTCCAGCCAGTCATAGTTTAAGGCTCTTCCCATCCCCAGCTTGCCAGGCGGCCCCAGCAGCAGGCACTGCAGGCCCGGCTGGGGAAAGAGAAGTGAAGAAGCCAAATCAAGTGCAGATCACATTTGGCCCTGCAAAATTCCTCGGACTCAGGGTGGGCTTTATATTTTAAGAGCCTCTAGGTTGACAATTCTGGCTCATGGAAACCTCTGGTGGAAGTTGGATAATCCTAGTACCATCCCCTTGTGGCAGGAAGGGCTGAGGATTCCTTCTTACCTTTTTTTAATGGTATTAAAGCATTTACTATGTGCCAGGCATTGTACTAAGCTCTGGGGTAGATACAAGCTGATCAGATTGGACAAAGTTCATGTCTCACTTGGGGCTCACAGTGTTAATCCCCACTTTATCGATGAGGTACCCGAGGCACAGAGAAGTGCAGCCATTTGCCTGAGGTCACACAGCAGACAAGTGCTGGAGCCGGGATTAGCACCCAGGTCCTTTGAACTGTCAGGCCCATGACCCATCCACTAGTCCGTGCTGCTTCTTAGCCCTCATCCAGAGCCGTGGCATAATGGTGGGGGTTCAGAGACCTCAATGGACAGACCCACTCTCTGGGCTTCAGTCTCTTAATCATCTGTAAAATGAGAATAAGATACCTGCTTTCCTTATCTCATGTGTAGCAGGAACCATGTCTGAACTGAAGGTATAGTAGAGTAATCACTAGTGCTGAGGATAGACCATGTCCATACTGATTATTGGCTGTCCATCTCAGGGCTTAGCAGAGTGCTTACTGCTTTCTAAGTACTGTAATGATAATTATTATTATTACAAAACTATGTTTGTATCACCCAAGGAGCGGCCATCATCTTCCCGTGTATGAGAAGCCTATCCTTTTTTTAAATGGTATTTGTGAAGTGCTAAATATGTGCCAGGCACTGTACTAAGCATTTGCGATAGATACAAGATGGGTTGGACAAAGTCCTTGTCCCACCTGGGGCTCACAGACTTAATCCCCATTTTACAGATGAGGTCCATGAGACACAGAGAAGTGGAGTGACTTGCCCAAGGTCACACAGCGGATAAGCATCAGAGCCAGGATTAGAACCCAGGTCCTCTGACTTCCAGGCCCAGGCCCTTTCCGCTGGGCCGCTCGGCTCTGTGTGCGCAAATATAAAGGGGAATGCTAATCTAGGGAGATAGACACACTGACACCAACAGTTTTAAAGAGTGAGATCGAGGCCCTAAAAAACAGCTTAAGTACAGTGGAGGAGAGTGATGAATAGGGAGAGGACATGACATATGGAGAAAGAAGGAGGCAGAGTGGAAGCCTGGTAACCGAGAAGAGGCGGAGTGGGGGGTGAGAAGGAAAATGAAATTTGTGAAGAGACTGAGAAAAAAATACGACAAAAATCCCAGGAATGTTTCACAGGTCTAGGGTAGTTAAATTAATAAAAAGAGAATGCTGCTAAAGGCTTCCTGCCCCCAGAAGTCATCAGCAAGAATGATCTTTTAACACAACTGAGTCTTTCTTTACACTGAAGTTGTGAGAAAAGGAAATAGGAAGTGAGTCTATGCAAAGGGAGCACAGTTTTATATAATACAATGGAGGGGGTTAGTTTCCAGACCTATACACACACGCACACGCGCACACATATTTATTTTATATTTGAAAACAGAAACTCACCACATCCAGCTGTTTCAGAAACCCCTGTTGTGGGTGGAATGGCAAGACATCTTTTTGATTTTTGGCAACATTTGACTTACAAATGCTTACACAATCTATGTCATAACCTATAGTATTTGTTGAATGCATTATTCTGTATGAGCACTGGGAGAGAATATGCATGTGGGAATTAGTCGCAGCCCCTGTAATCTCCCTGTCCCTCGAGAGGCTCCACAGCAGATTTGAGAGAAAAAATGCACTGTGGGGCTTAGAGGGAGTGACCTTGCAAGGAACACAAGCAGCTCTCAGAACTGGGGCCCCCAGCTGTGTGGAAACACTTGTAAAGCTTCTAAGCAATTTGGTCTACTGCTTAGATAAGATGGGTACTGAGAATCCAGACCCAAACTTAAAGGTACAGAAGAGATATTTACATTGGAAAGGCATTCTTTTTCAGATAAAACCAAGCAGGTTTGATGAATTGCAGTCATCACACACCACTTTTCGTCCTCTAACCTTGAATCTGTGAACTAGAGCCCAAGTTTTTGGAATTGTTGGTGTTGAAAAGAAAAGGAAAAGAGAGAACTGGATGACTAATAATAATAACTATGGGATTTGTTAAGTACTTACTATGTGCCAGGCACCATACTAAGCAGTGGGCTGGATTTGGGTTGGACAAAATCGCTGTCCCCTGTGGGGCTCACTGTCTCAATCCCCATTTCCCATATGTAACTGAAGCCCAGAGAATTGAAATGACTTGACCAGGGTCACGCAGCAGACAAGTGGTGGAGCTGGAATTAGAGCCCGCGGCCCTCTGACTTCCAGGCCCGTACTCTATCCACTCCACCCGTGCTGCATCTCAGTAAATATGATTGATGATGATGTAAACACCTGCCCCACCCTATCCCAGACTAAGGAAGCCCTGTCTCCCTCCGCTCCCTCACAGAGGTGCCTTGAGTCCTGAACACCCCAAGGAGCAACCCTGGGAATTGATAAAATATATTCTGTAGAAATGGTACTTCAGTCAAGAAACTGGTGGGCAGGGGAACACATCTACCAACTCTTAGTAAAGTTCTTTGCACACAGTAGGCCCTCAATAAATACCATTGATTGAAATATTTTAATATACTTCAGCCACAACTTGCTGGTTTAGCCCAACTAATGTCAAAATGCGAGTTAATTATTTTCTTTCCATAGCTATTTTGGAACATTAAGCCATCAGACTTTCAACCATCTCTAGTGATTCTAGAAGTTCTGTACTTCTTGAATGCTTTTCTTAATTTTCTTGAGTCAGACTGTCAACCCGGCTAAATAGAAATGAAAGCATTTCATGCATTGCATGTCCAAGTTTAATTTGTCATTCAGCATGCTGTGTTTGTTTGGTAAACATATGTATACAGACTTTCCAGTCTGAAAAAAATCACAGATTTAACATTTAGCTTTTTTATCTCATGATTCCTTTTTAAATTGTCAAAGAATGTCTCTTCTCTTTACTTTTGATTTCAACAGCAATAGAATTCAACCTAGTTTGTGTCTAATAACCAAGAAAGTATAGTGTGTTTTTTAAGACCCAGGTAACACAGAGCTCTTTCTTGCTATGTTCAAATTAATTGGAAAATATAAAAAACAATGATCCTTGAAAATCACTGTGAGACGCTTTTGGTTTTGGTTTCATTACATAATTCCACTTGGAAGCAGCTTGGCGTCACATTTTCCTTTGGGTCTGAAATCCTGGCAGATACCAACATCATCATTAAAGGAAAATCTTCAGCAGGTTGGAAAGCCCTAATAAAACTGCTGACTGACAAGAGCTGAGTGCTCCCAATTACATAACTAGTCAACCCACTCCGTCCCTCATTTTGGGGCTGTTCTGCCAGAATCTCTTTGGTTGTAATTGGGGTACCTGTCAATAGTATTTATTGAGTGCTTGCTTTGTGCACAGCACTGTACTGAGCCCTTGGGAGAGTAGGATGGGACAGAGTTGGTAGAAGTGTACCCTGCCCACAGTGAGCTTACAGTCCAGAGGATGAGTTTACAGTCTAGGGAACGAACTTACAGTCTAGAGCATGAGCGCACATAATAATAATAATGGTATTTAAGCGCTTACTATGTGCCAAGCACTGTTCTAAGTGCTGATATTCATAAGCTATTCTAAGCTTATGGTCTAGAGGATAATAATAATAATGTTGCTATTTGTTAAGCGCTTACTATGTGCAGAGCACTGTTCTAAGCGCTAGGATAGATTCAGGGTAATCAGGTTGTCCCACGTGAGGCTCCCAGTCTTCATCCCCCTTTTACAGATGAAGTAACTGAGGCACAGAGAAGTGAAGTGACTTGCCCATAGTCACAAAGCTGCCAAGTGGCAGAGCCGGGATTCGAAACCATGACCTCTGACTCCCAAGCCCGGGCTCTTTCCACTGAGCCACGCTGCTTCTCTAAGGATGAGCATATGGACTAGAGGATGTTTACAGTCTAGAAGATGAGCTTGTAGTCTAGTACATACAGCCTGGAGCTTCCTTGGAGGAATAAGAGAGCATCTCCTGTTGAGATCGACTGGCCAGGGATGACAGTTGAATGTGTTGGTTTGGGGGGCTGTTTGGAAAGCCAGTTATAATCGTGTTCAGTCCAGGGCCTCTGTTAACCTGGTGAACAGTGAGCTGATCCATGCAGGGGCTCCAGACCTGCCCTGTCCTCCCTTAAGAGTTTAGTCCAGGGGTGTATATTCAGTAAGCTAACTGCTCCCCCGAGCTATTATTCATTCATTAGCATGTATTATGTGTTTACTATGTGCAGAGCACAGTACTAAGCACTTGGAATGTACAATTCGGCAACAGAGACGATCCCTGCCTAATGACGGGCTCACAGTCTAATTGGGGGAGAGTCACTATTACCAGTGTGCCCTGCATTCCCCTGAGTGTCCTGGCTGGATCAGCCCTCTTAGGAACCCAGGCAGTCTGACTAGAACCTTCCAGGCCCGGGAAATGCAGTGGATTTTAGCAGGTGTATGACTTGATACATTTAGCTGAATGTGGTGCCTCCAGCAGAACTGACTTTTGCTGAAAGGGAGAACATAGAAGAGGATTGTCAGAGAGAGTGGGCTGTTAGCACCATCCTGGATGAGAATGTGCAAATGGTGTATTTTGAAATTGAAGGTGGCAATCTCGAAGTTCTGTAAAATTTGTATGAGAAAATTGAGTTCTAAGATTGAGTAGCCTTAAAGTGCTGGCCATTCAGGATTGGGATTATGAATCTGTTCAATCATTTTGTTTGACAAGTGCAGTCAGACATTAAATACAAAAAAAAAGGGCGAGAATGTGAGAATTCCTCTTGTCCTCTGAGTGGAAGAAGTTTTTGTGACCTTTGTTCTTTCCGAGAGAAATATCCAACTCCCACCAGAAAGTCAAAGTATTTAGTGGCTAAATACTGGCCTGTTGAAAAGAGCACAGGCCCGGGAGTCAGAGGTCTTAGATTTTAATCCTCACTCTACCACTTACCTGCTATATGACCTAGGGAAAGTCACTTAACTTCACTGTGCTTCCATTCCCTCATCTGCCAACTGGGAGTTCAATACCTCTTTTCCTTCTTACTTAAGACCGAGAGCCCCACAACCTGATTAGCTTGTATCTACAGCTGTGCTTAGTCCATAGTAAGCACTTAAGAAATATTACAATTATTATTATTTAGGTACTGATTGGCTATGCTATTTTGCTTGCTCTCATTCTCCTTCCTGTTGCCTACCGTCTGGCAATTTCTCTTTGTTTTATATCTTAACCCAAATGGAGGATTTTCAACAACCAGGGACATTCAGCTAACTGACCCACCACTGCCATAGATAATCAAGAATTGGCTGGGAATCATTTTACTGAGGGAGGAGAAACTAAGGCAAACTAAGGCAAATGAGCCTCTAGCCAGTTTCCCTTTTTTCTGGCATTACGAAGTAGAAAATTGACTTTAAAACCAACATAAGGAGTCTGGAAATGTGTTCTTGGAGTGCATTGGTATCAGTAGATGAATCTGATGTAAAATCAATGTACATTTTTAGAAAATGTCTTGAATATCAGAAATTTTGGCCATGTGCAGGAGTTTAAAATGGAAACCAAATAAACTGTCAATAAAATCAGCTGAAAGATTGATGGTTTAAACCAGGTCCTGTAAAATCCCAAATCACAGGCTTTCAAAATATCAGATATTTGCTGAGAGTACCATTTCAATGAATGATTCATCAAAGCAGGAATGTTTAAATATAATTTTATCACAATAATTTATTTCAATATTAGCCATTTTCTGGTCCCAAAGGATTCCTTTTAACAGAGGATGAAGTTGAAATTTCTCCAGAAGGCTCGAGGCTGAGTCCACCCAATATAAAACAGTGATCATATAGAGCATGAGGTTTGGTAGGGCTAGTTGGAAGCTCCAAGGGGGAAAAGCTCTTAGGCGCTGCTTCCAGTTGGATTACAAAGTCTGAGAGAGCAGTAGGAGCTTCAGAGATGTGGATACCAGAGCTGCCAAGTCAGGCACCTCCCAGCACCACTCCCCGCACATGCCACCTCGGTCAGGGGTACCATGATGCCCGGACCCCTTGGGTCACCAATTGTAATGTTCTAATTCCCTGGTGAAATCGGTCCAGAGAACCTCGCAGTCTCAGGGGCCAGAGAGTCAAGGCCCTGACTGTACTTGAAGTCACATGGCAAGCAAATCAAAAGTATCAGCTTCAGTATTGTCCTGTCATTTCAAGCCTGGTGACTTGAACAAGGCTCTGGCTACATTCAAAGGACAAGGAAATTAAAGTCTTTATTGTTCTCATGCAAAGTAGAAGTATATTCAGATTACCAATTCTTCTGAAATGCAGAGGGTTTCTTCCTTCAGCCCTTTTAACTTTAGGTTTCATTGTTCTCATGAACTGAGATCACACTTCATATTCAGAGGTGTTCACTCCCCTTAACCTATGGAACTTCACCCTATCTGGCCTACCCTAGCTTCAGCCCTACCACCTCTACTGCTGTAACTCTTTTCTCAAAGTTTCTGGATTGTCAGGAGCTGAAGATTTTTCTTCCCCGTCCTCTCTCAACTGAGAAAATTTTGATGTACCAAGGAGGGAGATCTTTCTGACAAAAGATGAGGCCTGAGACTTGCCTCTTCTTCCATTTCCTGAAAGTAAAGGAGTGTCTTCTGACTTAAATTGCATTAAACCTTTGGCATGCCTTGGAACCCTTCTGGACCCTGGGTAAACAGGCTGCCCTTGACACGATGTTAACTGTTGAAACCATTTTTGAAGGGCCGTATATTCACCGTTACTGGGTTGTGGTGGACTTTACCGAGTATTGAGTTAGACTCTTCTATGTGTGTCATCTCCTGATTTTAGACTGTGAGCTCCCTGAAAAAGAGGCCACATTCTTTAATCTTCGTTGTACTTTTCTCAGGGCTTCGTTCAGTCCTTGGCCTAGCTACCAGTTTGAGGAAGGGGTGGAAGAAGTGATTTCCCCTCCTCCCGGCTGAATTTGGACAATGGGGATAAAGTCATTCATTCTGGCCCCACAAAGTTTTAGGGAGAATGAGCCACCCATGACCACGACAGTTCCCCCCCATGGAGAGGGACCCGCAAACTGTAGCATAGTGCCATGTTGGTCAATTCCTGGATTGCTTTCCCCATCCAATTCTTGTGTAGTGTTCTGCATCACCCTTACACTTGGATTAATACCCTCAGCACTTAGGTACATGTCGGTAATTTATTTTAATGTCTGGGTCCCTCTCTAGACTGTGAGCTTCTTGTGGACAGGCTTAGGCTTGTACCGCACTCCCCCAAGCGCCTGGTACAGTCTGTGCACACAGTGCAGCTCAGTAAATATAATTGATTGATCGATAAGGCCTGGTGGCAGGCCCTAATAGGAAGAGCAGATGGGTGACTGGGTTTAGGCATTAGATAGACTGAAGCAAGGAAGGGTGTAGAAGGAGGGGAGGAGAGGATAAGATCTCTAAATTTACTTCTCTCACACTGGCGCTCTCTCTTGGTCTCTTCTCTGTGCCAATCACTTTCTCCTCTTTTCTCTGGCTCTGTGTGTCTCTCATTTCCTCTCTGAGTATGTCTCGCTTGTGGTGTCTGGCTCTGGGAGTGTGACTCTTGGTTCCTGGATGTGTCTCGGGCTGAGGCTTTGGGTTCTTGACTCCTCCTCTGGCTATGGTTCTTGGTCTCTAAATCCTTACCTCTTACTGACATAAATTAATTCATTTATGACCACTTCCTTCCCCATTAAATTCTAAGGCCCTCAAGGGAGCCCAACTATTGTCCAGGGAACCTCCCTTATAAAACCTTTTTTTAGTGAGGGCTCTTTGGGGATAGTGTTGTCAAATTTTGAGGTAGGTGTTTCTTTCTCATCTCATTTAAAGATGATGCTGCCAAATTTACCTGGCCTAAGCACTTTCCTTCTTATGTCCTTGAGGTAGCTTGACTGACTTAGAGTGATTAAAGTCCATTTCAGGTTGTCATTAATGACATATATGTTTAACATAGATACGAAAGGTCAAGTTAAAGATAAAGCTTTGAAATATAAATATTTGCCTATATACACAAATACTTAACAGTACAGATTTACAACTTTCTGAACATGTAACCATATTAGCCATGTTTGCCACTGATCTTTGATATATCTATATTGTTTTGGGCAATATTTTTGAATCTTGGGAAGACACCGTTTTCTTTCCGTTGATGGTTGATAGACACTCCTGTTGAAGAGTGATGAGCAAAGGAATTGAAGCACTATGAAGCAGCGTGGCCTAGTGGATAGAGGATGGGCCTGGGAGTCAGAGGACATGGGTTCTAATTCAGCCTCTGCCACTTGCCTGCTGTGACCTTGGGCAAGTCACTTAAATTCTCTGCCTTAGTTACCCCATCTGTAAAATGGGGATTAAATTCTGCTCCCTCCTGCTTAGACTGTGAGCCCCATGTGGAACAGTGATTGTGTCCAACCTGATTAACTTGTATCTACCCCAGTGCTTAGAACACTGCCTGGCACGTAATAAGTGCTTAAAGGTACCTTTTATTATCAGTGGTTTGGGCCAACTCATTTGCATTTTCCACCCTGCTAGACATATGAATTAGTACTTTAAATATCATGCTTGGCTCAAAAAAACAATACTTATAATAATAACTGTGGCATTTTTTAATGCTTACTATGTTCCAAACACTGTCCTAAGCACTGGGGTAGATATAAGGTAGTCAGGTCAGCCACAGCGCCTGTTCTAAGTGGAACTCACAGTCTAAGTTGAATTAGACTGTGTTAAATTGAATCCCCATTTTACAGATGAGAAAACAATCTCCCAAGCTGTCCCTAATTGTGATGAATTGAATGAAAAAACAGCTGATAGGTAAGAGTCCCTGGGTGACTGCTTTTTAATCTCTTCCCCCTTCTCCTTTTGGGAAGGAGGGTTTTTTAATGAAAATCCTACCTGTTTGGAGAAACCATGAAAATCCTAATTGTATTGTGAAGAAAGATAGTATGTCATTTGGAGTCTGAGTAGTTAAGTTCACATTCTAAGTAGGACTGTCAAAGCTGAGTTTGATCTGTAGCCAACCAGAATGCATTCAATTAATAAGGAAAATGGATTTGAAGATGCAAAAGAAATATCGACAACTACGAAAAATGAAGACGCTAAATTAGAATCTTACAGGAATTAACAGATACGTAAAGTATCGAGTGACTTTAATCTCCCAAGTGTGTATTACAGAGTCGTATATTACAGAGTCGTATATCCAGTGGGTGCTCAATAAAAATTGGTTAATTTTTCCTTGTGCAGGGGCTTTGGTAGTGCCAGGGGTGAGCTTGAGGGCCCAGTCCCCTGCCCTCCCTTCCTTCCCAACCCGCCTCCAAATCCCCCATGCTGGAGAACAGTCCAATGCTAGAATTATGCCTGGCACATAGTAAGCACTTAGCGAATACCATAATTAACAAATACCATAATTATTATGACCTGAACCTTCTCTCTCCCGGGGCCCATGGAGCAGCCTGTTTTACCCTGGTGAAAGCAGGTATGGCAGAGCATGGCCTAGCATGGGAAAAGCATAGGTCCGGGAGCCAGGAAACCTGGGTTTTAATCCTGACTCCACCTCTTGTCTTGTGTGACCTTGGCAAAGTCAGTTAACTCCCTCTGTGCCACACCTTCCTCTGATAAAATGGGGATAAAATGGGTAATGTCTTCTCCCTCCATATTACACTGTGAGCCCTGAAAGGCATAGGGACTCTGGATGATTTGATTTTCTTGAATCCACTCCAGGGCCCAACACAGTGTTTAACACACAGTGCTTTAAAACATCACTATTATTATTATTATATTAAACATTTTGTGTCAAAGCGTTGTTCTAAGCACTGGGGTAGATGGAAGTTAATCAGGTTGGACACAGTTCCTGTCCCACTTGGGGCTCACAATCTAAGTAGGGGAGAGAACAGATATTTAATCACCATTTTGCAGTTGAGGAAACCGAGGCACAGAGAAGCCAACTGATTTGCCCAAGATCATACAGCAAGCAATCAGCAAAGCTGGGATTAGAACCCAGATCCTCCTATTACCAGGCACGTGCTCTTTCCACTAGGTCATGTTGTTTCTCTGTGCTGAATTATAAGCAAAATAATCTGACTTTTAGAAACTAGGCAATACACTGAAATACCCATTCATTATTCTGGTCTGGCTCTAGTCCTAGACATACTTAGCTGGGCATTGTGTGGGTTTACGGATGAAACAGTTGTAATGATAGTAAAGCCAGGCCTGTACTTAGATCCAGTATACTATTTGGTAATTAATAAATGGAAAGTCTTCATGTTTGAACACAGCTCATTAAAAGAAGTTGCTAAATAGATGTCTTAAAAGAGAACATTAGAACTAGAATTTTTGAAGCCTGTTAGCCTAAATTATTATTAGTAGTAGTAAGTGTAATTGAATAAAATTATGAATGTGAAACTGTGGTTTCCGCTTATATACCTGCCTTAGTATGTGTTCAATTTTCTGATATCTTTGGGGTATCCTTTTAGCATCTGGCTACCTGCCCTCATCTCCTCAAGTGCCACAACCAATATTTCTTTACTTTCAGAATATCCTCTTGCTGCATAGGTGTCTTATTTTAATCCTGAACATACAAAATAATAATAATAATAATTATGGTATTTGTTAAGTGCTTACTGTATGCCAAACACCATACTAAGTGCTGGGGTAGATACACGGTAATCAGGTTGTTTCACATGGGGCTCACAGTCTTAATCTCCATTTTACAGATGAGGTCACTGAGGCACAGAAAAGTGAAGTGACTCACCCAAGGTCACACAGCAGACAAGTGGCAGAGCCGGGATTAGAACCCACATCCTCTGACTCTCAAGCCCATGCTCTTGCCACTAGGCCATTAATATGCCTATTTGTAAAAAAAAAAAAAAAAAATTCTAGGTAGTCTAAATTAATCCTGAATCAGCCTCCCTCAAACATCTGTCACATCATTCCCTTCAGTTCTAAGCTTGGGGTAGATAGAAGTTAATCAGGTCAGACACAGCCCCATCCCAGGTGGAGCTCCAGAGTTTAACTCTTCTAACTCCTTATCTCTCCCGGCCTTCCAGACCACAGCCTGAAGTTCCAGCTGTTCGTGATTATATTGTAAAGCAGGCTAGATATCGTTAAAGCTGCTGTTCCTTGACTCTTCCCTACCCAGGCACCTGTGAACGTAGACGTAATCCTCTATTCCCACTTGGAATGGGGACTGTGCCCGATCTGATTATCCATTCAGGTTCTCCGGATGTTGTATGTGTTTAATAAATAGCCTAAGGAGACCCAGAGATGATTATCCAGTCATCTCTGGAAAGCACCTCATTAAATAGTCTTCACTAGCCAACTTTCTGGCCTATCTGAAAAAATTAGGTCATGAAGTTTTAGGGTGGTGAATGTCATCCAGCATTTAGAACAGTGCTTAGTAAACACTTAATAAATGCCATAATTATTCATTCATTCAATAGTATTTATTGAGCGCTTACTATGTGCAGAGCACTGTACTAAGCGCTTGGAATGTACAAATTGGTAACAGATGAGACAGTCCCTGCCCTTTGACGGGCTTACAGTCTAATCGGGGGAGACGGACAGACAAGAACAATAGCAATAAATATGTTTACTGTAAAGTCGGGGTATAAGCAATGTGGTCAGGATATGATGAGATTGAGGTGAAACTTTTCCTTTGGGAAAGTTGATATTTAAGAACCAGTAACCTGCTGTGTAATGAACCTTGTAGACATGTCCAGCTTGTTGAAGGGATGTATGCCAATACTGTGGCTCCCCATCTATGGATATTGTTGGTCTGCCCGGTATGTACCAGGTATAGGTCTGGATCCAGGATCTATTAGGCCTCTTATTGACTGGCTGCCATGCCAGACTTCTGGATATCAACTAGTTCCATGACTGATGTTCCGTGAGTCTAGTAATAATTATATTAATACTAATTTTGGTGTTAAGTGTTTACTGTGTTCCAGGAACTGTATTAAGCGCTGGGGTGGATATGAGAAAATTGGATCAGACACAGACCCTGTCCCCTTTGGGGCTCACAGTCTCAATCCCCATTAGACTGATGAGGTAACTGATGCACAGAGAAGTGAAATTATTTGCCCAAGGTCACACAGTAGACAAGTGGCAGAGCTGGAATTAGAACCCATGACCTTCAGACTCCCAGTCCCATGCCTTATCCATGACGCCATGTTGCTTCTCTAAATAAGTTTCTTGTGGACAAGGAGTGTGTCTATCAACTCTTTTGTAGTGTACTCTTCCAAGCATCTGGTGTGGTGCTCTGCACACAGGTAGGTGGTCAATAAATGCAATCAATTGATCGCTAGGTGATCAATCGCTAGGGAAAGCCTGCTTCCTGCTTCTTCAAAACCTGCCAAAGCCAGCGGCAGGTAGAGATGGCCCCTCCAGCGTCCCATTCAGTGTGCCTCCCAATCCACTACCGTATTTGAATCCTAAGTAGCATCTGGGAGCTTCAGTTCCTTTGTACTGAGAACGAGGAACCAAGCCACTCAGTGCCTTTGAGTCAGTGACAACCACTGAACTGGCCGCTCTCCGTATGCTGGAATCCCAAATGATCACTGGATTGGTCTCCTGAATTGTGAAATCTTTTGTGACTCCAGGAAAATTAGCTCTTTATTTGAGAAAAAGAGAAACCGGATTTCTCCGTACATTCTTACTTATTCACAGTGTTAAGATAAATAGGTTGGTTTTCTCTAATGGTGTAAATTGAGATTATTATGAAAGTAACTTTGAATAGAGGAATATTATGATTCATCCACATTTTTGTTTCCTTAGAGTTTCTGTTGGCATAATGTTCCAGCTTTTTAAGATCGTGATTATACAAGGAAGCAGCTTGACCTAGTGGAAAGAGAATGAAAGTAGAAAGAGTCTTGGGAGTCAGAGGATGTGGGTTCTAACCCTGGCTCCGCCACATGTCTGCTGGGTGACCTTGGGCAAGTCACTTCACTTCAGTGACTGTTACCTCATCTGTAAAATGGGCATCAAGAGAGTGACCCCTATGTGGGACAGGGGCTCCGTCCAACCTCATTACCTGGTATCTACCCCAGCACTTAGAACAGTAACAAATACCACAATTCTATTAGTAGTAATAATCATAGTATTAAAGCTACTCCTGACAGTTATTTTAAGCCCACTGAGGGCCTGGGGCTTGTGGAGTTTGTGGGACCCCCAGTCAATGCCATCATTACTCATTCAGTGGTATTTATTGAGCACTTACTGTGTGCAGAGCACTGTACTAAGCGCTTGGGAAAGTACAATACAGCAATAAAGGGTGACATTCACCGCCCACAACAAGCTCACAGTCTAGATGTCCCCTTAGTATGATGGCATTGGATCCTTCTCCCCAGTTTAACTGATTAGTGTTCAGCAAGGAACCTCAGCTCGTACTGGTTTTCCCATGCCACTTCCCCAGCCCAGGAGGGACTGATTGGTCATGAGTATGATCCAGCATGTCCTCCATTAACAATCACTTATTCATTCAGTAGTATTTATTGAGCGCTTACTATGTGCAGAGCACCCTCCCCCATCAGTTAGCCTGTTGAGTCTTGAAGCAGTTGCTTCCTCTTGATATAGCTGGTACTGGTTCACCTTGGTCAGCGGCCTTGCAGCCAAGTTTTTTTGGGGGACAGGAAATTGGCAGTTGGAGAAGCAGCATGGTCTGATGGATAGAGCACAGGTCTGGAAGTCAGAAGGTCATGGGTTTTAATATCGGCTCCGCCACTCGTCTGCTGTGTGACCTGGGACAAGTCACCACTTCTCTGTGCCTCAGTTACCTCATCTGCACCACCTGGGACAGAGACTGTGTCCAACCTCATAGGCTTGTATTCACCCCAGCGCTTAGTACAGTGTCTGGCACATAGTAAATGCTTAACAAATGCCACAATTATTATTATTATTAAGGGGTTGAGCCCTTGCCATCACTTCTCTCCCTGCGGGTCTGGGGGCTGTCTTCCCTTACTGTAACAAACCCAGGGTCTTCTGAGCTGGGTTAATCGGGGCTATGACTTCCCACCTGTCCTTGCACGTTGTCCCTGGCAACAGGCCAGAGATGCTGGGAGCTGAGGGAGAGTAACTGGGGGGAAAATGGGCTCCACTGGCTGTGCTTGAGGGCAGCCTTCATTGGGGACTGCAGCTGTGGTGACAGGAGTACACCCCTCCAAGCTTGGGAACCCTGGACTCTACCTCCTTCCAACCCCACCTTAATCTAACCGTGATAACTATTACTGGGTTGTTCTTTGACATTTTGAACTATAAAGATTTGTTGAACGCTACTGTTGAGCAAGATTTATAAAAATAGAGATTTAAAAGTGATACTTAATAAACAGGCTGGCTATTTGCAGAGTCAGCCATGTTCATGCTGGTACAAAGTCATTGGAATGGATTGAAATTAGAGATAAAATTCATTGAGTTTCCTTTTTTATAAACACATGGGTTTGGATCATTCCCTTTATACTAGCATTATGCTTGGGAATTTTGTATTTGGTATCAGATAAGCAAGTCAAATCCAGAGCGGATTTTTTTTTTCCCAAGTACTATTTAAAAATTGACAGAAAACTCTAGGAACTTTCTGGTTCAAATGAATTCAGACAATCTAAATACAGTGTGATAAAATTAGACTACTCCTCTGGTTTCCGTGGGATAAAAAGAGCCTGCAGCCTGTTGTGCCCATCCGGGACACTGTCTGCTTGTTAGTTTTCCTCAGGGCTCCGGGATGTGGGATATTTTCCACAGCCAGCAGCGTTCCCACAAGTCTCCTTAATATAGAACCCGATTTTTTTTTTTTTTCAATGAGGGCCACAAGAAATCAAATCCAAACTTGGTCAGTGGTTCATCTCATTTTGTTCTGCATCTTTAAAGCCAAGAAGTATAAAATTAGCACTTACCAATCTTCAAAGCTACAAAGTCAATTTGGTGTTTAAAAGATATTTAATTGAAGTAAATCTGCTAGAATTTTGAATTAGGAAAAGATTACGGTCCCCAAAATATATTTGAGTTCTTCAAAGCACAAGCAACTGGTGAACTTTTGGTCACAGAGGGCTGGCTTCCTCAGTCGTGAATCGAGCTGTGCCAGAGGAGGGCCAAACATGGCCCCCGGTCACTTTGATCCCCTACCAGTGACCCTAGTGGTTCAGTCAGCCAAGTTAGCAAGACCGGACAGTTCCTTCATATCAGAGGGCTAGATCGTCATCTCCTTTTACTTCCCCTGAACCTGTGCCTGGGACAGAAGGGGATACACTTTCGAGGCATTACTCTCTGGAGTCACCAGAAGATAGGATCAGAAGAGCAACCAGTCCCCAAATCCGTGGCATTCAGTACTTTTTTTAGTTCCAGGCCTGACCTCATTCCCATCCCCTCTATTCCCAGGCAGCCTGCCATAAGCCCTGGCTAAAGCCCTCGGACTTCTTAGTTGATCCTTGGATGGTGCTCTGAGGTGTTTTCCTTCTACGTGTTAGTGGATTTTCTTGCTAATATAGGGTGCCCAGGTGACTGGAATTTCCCTCAACTTCTGCTTCCCTCCCTGAACAGCTCCATCCCATTTCCATATCTGAGGAAATATCTTCCTCCCCCTGTCCCTTGCCAGACCAGTGTCTTGTTCATTAGGCAGTCCCTCAGTGGTATTTCTTTGAGGGCATACTGAGTGCAGAGCACTGTCCTAAGTGCTTGGGAGAGTCTAATACAATAGAGTTGGTAGACACAAACCCTGTCCTCAAGGAGTTTACAGCGAAGAGGGGAAAATCAGTTGAGACGTAGTGGGAGAACGAGTAGAGTGTCGCGGGCTAGTCTGGAACACTTTTTGGGGTGTCTTTGCCTTGAAATCCCCCTGATTCTGATGCAACATGTATTTCCCCGGGGAAGGAGAGCCCCACGTTGGGTTTGTGGTAGGTGTTTGTAGGTGGGGTGTGAGTGTGTTTGGGTCAGGTCAGGAGAAAATAGCTGGGAGTCCTTGGGCCACATCAATCAAATTATTCCTTGAGAAGAAAGGCAAGAAAAAGGTTGAGTGCTGAATTTTGAAGAGACTGCTGCATTTTCAGATTAGATTTTGAAGCCAGAAGTGGAGTACTGGTGAGCAGTGTGGTGACTAGGGGAATTAGGGAAAGCCCAGAGACCCCTGGATGGGCATCGGGTGAGGGTACCTCAAACTCATGGGACAGGGACTAGGTCCAGTCAGACTATCTTGTATCTACCCAGGACTCAGCACTTTCATTCAGTCGTATTTGAGTGCTAGCTGTGTGCAATGCACTGTACTAAGTGCTTGGAAGAGTACAGTAAGCATACAGATTCCCTACCCACAACAAGCTTACAGTCTGGAGGCAGTTGGCACATAGTAAATGTTTAACAAAGCTACTACTATCAATATTATTATTATTCTTCATAATAATAAATTATGCTCAATGTACTTAAATCAGTATTGTGCTGTAATAGAGATATTCGATCACTGTTCGAAGCAGTTATCCCCTTGCATCTATAGAGAGCAGTGGAGCTACTTGGACTTGATTTGAAGAAACACTGGGTCACTTTGTCACTACCTCTATTCCAGATGTCAATCACTATGAGACAGGTTGTTTTCTTTTTTGATGTATGTTTCCATGTAGTAGATTATCCAATTAAAGCCACTTTGCAGATTCAGATAAATGAGAAAAGGCCATTCCCTTTTTACTTATGTAGTACATAATCTACTCTGATCATACCAGCCAGTAAAGTGCTATGGCAGTTTGATCTATTGGAAAGAGCATTGAGAGGGAGAATACTAGGGGTCTAACTCTGCCCTGTCTATCCTCTGAGATCCTGGGAAAAACATTTTGAAGCAAGATATGAGAGGCGACAATCTGAATAATGAGGATAAGACCTGACCTCCACCCCCTCTGAAATGATAGTGAAATGATAAAGTGAAAGAGCTTTGAGGTCTTAGAAAGAAAGGAGTTTACAAATCCCAATTATGAGTATATTGATTCAGAAAAGTGCTTGTCAATCATTCAGGCAAAATTAAGGCTTTTGCAGAAACACATCTAGGACTAAAATATTAAATGCCAAATAGAAAATGCTTTTGAAAAACTCCATTTCATTGTTCACTGTGCATAAGCACCAAAGTCAAAGCTTTTTAAGAGACCCTATTGGGATCCTCTTGATTTCTACATTTTAACAGGTGCATATACATATATACACACAGACGTGTCTGTGTATATATAATAGTCATAAACATGTTATGTATCAAAGCCAGTTTCACGATCCATTGGAACTGTGTAATCTGGAAACTTCAGAATGATTCATAAGTGTATTTATAATCACGCCTAAAGCTTGGCTGTGTGTTTTGGTTTTACTACTTTTCGATTGTTGTTGGGCTGTGAACATCCTATCCTTCTCCCTTTTGACTGGCTACTTGAACTCTAGTGTTCTTGTGATATGGCCACAGTCCTCCCAGATGAATACTCTCCCTTATTTGGTTGGATGCTGATTTTCATAGGATTCTCTGATCCTGCTGATTTTGGATAGAGCTCAGAGGAGGAGAATGAGGAAAATTTGAGTCTCTTGAGAAGCTTTTTCCAGGATTATTTGTAAGGCAGCAACTGGGCCAACGTGTGCCTGTCCAAATTGGAGTTTAACATTCCTGGCATTGTTGATTTCCTAGGCAGTAAATGCTTTTCTGGATTTTAGATAATGTGTGCATATAAAAATTTGTAGGGCTATTAAGTTCTTAACTTTTTAATAAAAAATAGATTAGCCCATGAGTACACAAGCATGGACCTCTTCAACTAAATGAAGGAGCCATGTTTCTCATCAGCAGTCGTGGACCAGCATTCACACTGGAACCATTTTGGAGGCTCAAATGTTTATTTTGTTTTCCGGGAGAACTTGAGGGAAGAAATAGAAGCTCTCTAGATGTTGAAAGAACCATGTCATGTTTAAAAGTGTCTTATTCAGGGTGCAAGGAACGAACTTTATTTTTGTAGCCCCCTGGTTGTGAATAAGAAGCACGAAAGAAAAAGTATTTGTTCTGATTGAAACATCTTTATGGAAATTTCAAGAGAGATGTCGTTTGTGAAGAGGGACTTGGATGAGACACATTTAATTTCCTCTATGGCCGAGGAACAGATTATGTAGCCTACCTAGGCTTTGGCAGTACTTTTGATTTTAGACCCATTGGACACATTCACAAGATAGAAATCTATTTTCCTGTTTGTTACATGCGTTCAACCATTAAGGTGGTTATCCAGGACAGGTTACATTCAACATTCTTATTGTCGATATGGGTGAAAATAATATTTTTATTCAATTTGGAGATGATAAACCAGTTAGTGGTATTATATTGAGCATTACTGTTTGCCGAGCACTGTATTAAAGTGCTTGAGAGAGTATAGTCCTACAGAATTTACAGACCCATTCCCTGCCCACAAGGAGCTTACAGTCTAGAGGGGAAGACAAACATTATTATAAATAAATGCATTATGGCTACGTACATACGTGCTTACCAGCTGAAGCGAGAGGGAGGGAGTGAATATCAAGTGCAGCACATGGTGACAGTGCAGAGTTCTGTGAGGTTGCCAACAGCAGGAAGCAGCAGTAGAATTCACAGAGCCACACAAATTGTAAAATGAATGAAATTCATTAGGGACAGAAAGTACAGTTAGGGTAGAAGAACAACCAACACAATTATGAGAGGAGGAAAGCAGGTTGGGCTCAAGGAGAGTGGGAAACAACATAGTTGTAGCCTGTTAGAATCTGAATTTGCCCTATTTATGCCTTCGTGATCTGGAAAACTGCAGGCATGCTCCCCCTTTAGCATTTGCCCTTTTACAAGGAAGAGTTCTAATCGTTTTAGTCTGTTCATTCATTCATTCATTCAATCGTATTTATTGAGCACGTACTGTGTGCAGAGCACTGTTCTAAGCTCTTGGAAAATACAATTCTCATACAGAAATAGCACCAACTGCCCTTGTGGGCAGGGAACGTGTCTACCAACTCTTTTATATTGTACTCTTCCAAATGCTTAGTACAGTGCTCTGCATATACAGTAAGTGCTCAGAAAATACCATCGAAGGATGGTGTTACCTCCTCCAGCCCAATTATGCACACTCTAAGAAGTGGCAGGAATCCTACATGCAGGATCTCGACTACAAATTGTTCCAAGTTCTTTGGGTTTTATATGGTAACAAAATTGGCTTTTATTGTCTACATATTTCCTAAGGGTGCTCGACTTTCTCTTGGCCTGTTTGACTTCTGCTACCCTCTGGACTGACTGACTGATTTGAGGGAAAAGTTCGCAGTGAATCCAAGATGATTTTTGAATTGTGTGATAACTTGGAGCCCATCCTCATGCACTTTATCTGAGTTACTCCTGCAGCTTATTGCCCTCCGTCCACGTCATGAAGTGAGGGAAGATGGGTCGGAGGGTGAAATTTTCCCTCACTTTAGCCCATGGGTTACTGAGGACCTCCTCTGCTCAGAGCAAGCACCCTCACCTCCCTGACTTGAATGAGACATGGCAGTAGTCACAGAGGGCATGGGGGCTGAGTGATTTTGTTCCTCCTCTATTCCAGATCATTTATGAAAATGGTAAGACTGGCTCGCCCATTCCTGGAAGGGTTCGCTATTTGTACCTCATTCAGAGCCCTCTTCCTGTTCGAGGATTCTGTAGATTACATTTAGAAGTACTCTATATTATAATGGTTATTCTGCCCCTTGGTCTGCAACAGACATAGCACATGAGCGGGGGGAGGAGAGGGTGTGTGGGATGTGCGTATGTGTGTGTATGAATACATACACACATACATATATAGATATAACTAGATCTCCCCTCCTTATATATATGTATATCTCCTCCTTTCTTAAAGAAAATACCACTGATGGCTTAGTTCACCTATAGATCCATCTGGGGCTGAACAGGCCTTGCAATTTGCAGGATTTACAGTCCCAACCAGAATATCTACATGAAGGCCATCCTTTGCTATGCTATCATTTGTTGTTTGCAACATCTGGTGCCATTTTCCATACTTGAAGCAGGACGGCCTAATGGAAAGAGCACAGGCCTGGGAGTCAGAGGACCTGGTTTCTAATCCCAACTCTGCCACTTAGCTGCTCCACGTTCTCTCTGCATCAGTTTCCTCATCTGCAAAAGGGGATTCAATACCCGTTGTCTCTCCTTGGACTACAAGCCCTGTGTGGGACAGGGACTTTGTCTAACCTGACTCTTTTGTATCGACCCTATGCTTAGTAGAGTGCTTAGTACATTAAAAAAAAAAGCAGATACCACTGCCCTTGTTATCGTCATTATTATTACCAGCCAGGCAATCAGTGGTATTTATTGAGTGCATACTGTGGGCAGAGCATTGTATCAAGCGCTTGGGAGACTGGGTAGATCTCCGCCCACAAGGCGCTTACAGTCTAGAGGAGGAAACAGACATTAAAATAAATTACAGATATGTACCTAAGTGCTGTGGAACTGAAGTGGGGGTGAATATCAAATACTTAAAGGTACAGATCCACATGCATAGATGAAACAGAAGGTAGAGTAGTTAGGGAAGGCCTCTTGGCAGAGGTGATTTTAAAATGGCTGTGTAATAATAGTAATAATTATGGTGTTTGTTAAACGCTCTCTGTGAGCCAGGTACTGTTTTAAGGGCTGGGGTAGAGACGAGATAATTGGGTTGGACACAAGTCTGTCTCACACAGGGCTCACAGTCTTAATCCCCATTTTACAGATGAGGAAACTGAGGCCCTGTGAAGTGAAGTGCCTTGCTCAAGGTCACCCAGCAGACAAGTCACAGAGCTGGGATTAGAACCCATGACCTTCCGACTCCCAAGCCCATCCTCCAACCACTAGACCATGTAGTTCTTACTTCTCTGTGTAGATGGGAAGAATAGTGGTCTCTTCTCTATAAAGGCAGAGGAGATCCAGGTCAGAGACAGGACATGGGCAAGAGTTCAGTAGAGAAAAAGATGAGATCGAGGTACAGCGAGTAGGTTGGCTTCAGAGATGCGAAGTGTGCAGGCAGGGTCCTAGTAGGGAATCAGTGAGATAATGGAAGCTGATGGTAAGAAGTTTTCATCTGATGTGGAAGTGAAGGAGCAACCAGTCCCCCTAGGTACTTAAGGAGTGGGAAGATGTGAATTGAAGGGGGATTTATCTGAAAAAGATCTGGGCAGGAGAATGAAGTAAGGAGTGGAGTTGGGTGTGGAATAAATAGTATAGCTCTGCTCCACTCTCAGATTTCCAGATAAGCTGTCCGCAAGAAATGCAATCAGGGGAAGGGTTTTGTTGCTTCCAAAGCTGCCAGACGAAGCCCCCTGGTGAGGAGTGGAGCAGTGGCTGCTGATGCCAATTCTGATATATAATAATACTTATGGTACTTGTTAAGTGCTTACTATGTGCCAAGCACTGTTGTAAGCCCTGGGGTAGATCCAAAGCAGTCAGCTTGGTCAAGTCCCTGTCCCACAAGGGGCTCACACTCTTAATCCCCATTTTACAGATAAGGTAACTGAGGCCCTGAAAAATGAAGTGATTTGTCCAAGGTCACTCAGCAGAATGTGGCAGAACTGGGATTAGAACCCGTGACCTTCTGACTTCCAGGCCCGTGCTGTATCCACTAAGCCACACTGCTTCTCCATTTGGCTGCCAGTGCCTGTTTGGATGTACCTGGCAAATAGGTCCTTTCAAAACTGCAGGCCTCGGCTGGTATTTGAATGGAGTGGCCCCCAGAAAGAGTGGCTGTGTGTGGGAGAGCTGGGAGGAAGGGTGGCTAAACCTAAGTCTTTGCTTCAGGAACTGCTATATGCACATCAGTCAGTGGTATTTACTGAGCACTTACTGTGTGCAGAGCACTATCCTAAACCCTTGGGGGAGTAGAGTTGGTAAACACAACCCCTGCCCTTAAGGATTTTACAGTCCAGTCCAGGAGACAGAAGTTAAAATAAGGAGAGGGGATGCAGGAGAGTAGACGGGGAGGGGCTTGGGATGAGTATCAGATGCTTATGGGTGCAGACTCAAGTGTATATAAGATGCAGAACAGAGGTTGAATGGGCAGGAAATGAGAGGTTAGTATGGAGGAAGAGATATTTTATTAGGGCTAATATCGTTGGTAGGAACAGGCCCACCAATTGCATTATGTTATACTCTCCCAAGTGTTTAGTACTGTGCTCTGCATACAGTAAGCACTCAGTTAATAATAATAATGGTATTTCTTAAGTGCTTGCTATGTGCCAAGCACTGTTCTAAGTGCTGGAGTAGATACAAGGTAAGCAGGTTGTCCCATGTGGGGCTCCCAGTCTTAATCCCTTGAGACCCAGAGAAGTTAAGTGGCGTGCCTAAGGTCACACAGCAGACAAGTGATGGAGCTGGGATTAGAACCCACATTCTCTGACTCCCAAGCCCTTGCTCTTTCCGCTAAGCTATGCTGCTACTCTTACACTATTGGTCAATTGATTAATATGCACACCGTTGAGGCGCATTCACAAGAAGACATGCAGATGATATGAAAATGATAGGAAGGTGGAATAGGTAATGACTGCACCTCTAAAACCCATAGGAATTCCTTGAGAATTATGTCCCATGGTTACTGTTAAATATAAATCTTCTTTCCCCAGCCCATCAATCCTCGTTTCCACTCACACCTTACTTCCTCCCAACCATTTTCTCTTTTTAAATTATTGGTCCATTCCCTCTCCTTCGGATCTTTCAGTTTCTTCCTTTTGGTCTGATAGCTCCTTATACCAATCCTTTCTTTCCTCCATATCTCTTTCTCTCGACCTATCCTCCTGTTCTTTGTCCTGTTTTTGTCCTTACTCCTTTCAGGTTACTTTTTTTTCCATCTTATCTCTCAGTCTTTTCCCTCTCCTTTGGAGGTTCTTTTCTCAAATCTTTCTGTCACTGACATCCTTTATTTCCTGCCCCATCTTTTCCCCCAAACTTCTGTGAGCTTCTTTTCATTCTCTACAATCTTTTTTAGCCTTTTTTTCCTCCTCTACCCTTTTCTTAGGATTTTCTCCCCTGGCAAACTAGATCCTGGAATTCTTCACCTCTGGTATTTCAGAGACCTGAGCTACAGGCTGATTTAGTGGCTAGGGCTTGGGTGGTCCAGGTACAGATGCTGAGCCCCGGTGGCCCAGCAGTGCTGCATCTTGGTTGGGCCATGAAAGGCTCTTTTTCTCAAGTCTGGTTTGGATCTGTCCCACTGCATCACCTCCTTCTTGATCCTGGGAAATCTAGCTGGAGAGATCAATCAATCAGTAGTATTTATTGAGTGCGTACTGTAGACCGACAGCTTCTTGTGGGCAGGTAATGTGTCTTATATTCTTATATTTTACTCTCCCAAGCACTTACTACCGTGCTCTGCACAGAGTAAGTGTTCAATAAATACGATCGACTGACTGATTGCAGAGCACGGTACTAACTCCTGGGAGAGCACGTTATAGCAGAATTGGTAGACCTGTTCCCTGTCCACAGCGAGCTTATAGTTTGGAGAGAGTGGGACAGATGGTTAAAGATGGTGGCATAGTAAGTGCTTAATAAGTACCACTGATTGATTGGCATAATCCTTTTGACTGTAAAATCACTGTGGATAGGGAAAATGTCTACCAATCCTTTTGTATTGTACTTTCTGAATCACTCATTGCAGTGCCCTGTACACAGTTGTCTTAAGCTGTCGAATCGTTTCCGACCCGTAGCGACACCGTGGACACATCTCTCCCAGAGCGCCCCACCTCCATCTGCAATCATTTTGGTAGTGTATCCGCAGAGTTTTCTTGGTTAAAATTACGGAAGCGTTTTACCGTTGCCTCCTTCCGTGCAGTAAACCTGAATCTCCACCCTCGACTTGTTCCCATGCTGCTGCTGCCCAGCACAGGTGAATTTTAACTTGTAGCGGATTGCTTTCCTCTCACTAGCCACTGGCCAAGCTAGGAATGGAATGGAATGGGCAGCTCTCTGCTTGACTCTCCCTCCCATAGTTGAGACTGGTAGAGTACTGAAAACTCTCCAGGTGCGTTCCTGAGAGGTGCTGCACACAGTATGTGCTCAGTAAATACCAGTGATTGATTGATATCTGCCCTGAACCAATCACAACTCCTATTGCATGGATGGGTAGAAGGGCTAAAAGAAAGATAAATCAGGAGCTGTTCCTTCCTTTTAATCAGTAGTATTTATTGAACACTTACTCTGCAGGGCACTGTACTGTGCCCTATGATAATTAGACAGGATCTCTGTCATCCTGGTGTGAGAGAAAGCCCTAAAACAAATTCCCTTCTTGCCCATCACTCCTGACTTTACCTGGCCCAGGCCTGAATTCTTTGGTTTTTCCACCACATCGCAACTGTTTTTAACTCTTTAGATTGTAAGCTTGTTGTGAGCAGGGAATGCGTATACCAACTTTTTATATTGTACTCTCCCAAGCACTTAGTACAGTGCTCTGCACGTAGTAAGCACTCAGTGAATACCACTGATGGATTGACTGCCCCCTTTATCAGAGCAGGCAGTAGCCTGAAAACTAGGATCCCCTTCTGTCTCCTAAATAGAATCCTGAACCTGATAGCAGCTTTGTACGTCCTGGAAGCTGGAGGAGCAATTTAAAGAGTGAAAGATTTTGATGCAAAGCTCTCTCTCACCTCTTAGTATCATGAAGAAACTGTTAGACTCAGTTGAAATATTAACCTCACATAGGACTATCTTTGCAAAATATTTGAGGTAACTTGAGTGGTGTAGACGGGGCAAAAGATCATTAGCAGCTTCCCAATTTATTGTTACTCATGGTCCATCCATTTTCTTGACTTCCACATTTTGGCTCATAACTATCCTACTCTTTTCTCATGTGATTGAATTAAATGCAATTTCTACTTCAGTGAAATTGTCTTTATCTTAAAGCTTCTTGCCTGTAATTCTTTTTTAAATGAGTTTTTCTGGTTCTTAGTAAATTCATTCTTGTCCTCTCTAATGAGCGCTATTTCATATTATTTTTCTTCTGGCAACCATTAAAACTGTTCTTTTAAAATCTATTTTTTTATATCTCTGGATGAAAAATAAATTTTTACTAGAACATTTTTAATGGCTACCAGAAGGAACGTAATACGGAAAGGCAGATCATCAGGGAGGCTATCTCTCTGACTGCCCTCGTTCAGGGGATTTCATATTATTTTCTTTTTATTTATCTGATGCCCACTGTCTCACTGAAGATCCATTAGCTCCCTCCGATGGGATCATTTTTCAGTGCAGAACGTTTTCCAGGGTAAGTCAAAAAGCTTGCCTACTGGGATCCCAGGGAAGTTTGATCTTGTGGCTGTGTATTTTGCAACCGCCTTGAGGCATCTGTTGGCGAATTGTACATTCCAAGTGCTTAGAACAGTGCTCTGCACACAGTAAGCACTCAATAAATATGGTTGAATGAATGAATGAGGCAGTGTCAGCCGGTCAATGGAATTTACTGACCACTCATGTTGTCGGTTTTGTCCTGGATACTGAAAAACAGTACTAGGCAGCCTTTCTCTACCCAAGAGCCAAACCAAATTCAACCTACGGGCGTCGTGTTCATTATAGAGACTTTATCCCAGCTTACTTGTAAGAGTGGTAAATGCCTCGGCCCCCACCCTCCTAGGACACCCCCCTCACCCACGTAACCCCACCTATCCTGCCCAGTTTGGTGGGATCCCCATGAGTCATGCTGGGCGACGTCCTCTGGGGTGAGAACAGTGCACCACCAGCCTGTTTCATAGCAGCAGCTGCTCTAATGTGAGGGAAACTATGAATAAGTTTTATTTATTTTATACTTACTGTGTGCAGAGCACTGTACCAGGTGCCTGGGAGAGTACAGTTGAATAGTAAAACAGAGAGGAGGGTTAAAGGGGGAAGGAAGAGAAAAGGGGAAAGGGACAGGGGCAGTGGAGGTGCTGTTTCACTCTGCCTAAATCAGTCAAGTTACTTGATCCAAAAACATTGCCAAGAAAGTCCTATGTGAGATTACTATTTCAACTGAGTCTAAAAATTTCTTCATAACAGTGAGAGGTGAGATAGGCACCAAAATCTTTCATTCTTTAAATTGCTCCTCCAGCTTCCAGGTCATATAAAGCTGCTATCAGGTTCAGGATTCTAATTAGGAGAGAGAAGGAGATCCTAGCTTTCATGCTACTGCCTGCCCTGAACTATAAAAATGCTGGGCTAACCCTGCTGCTCCTGCCCTTTTCCCTCCTGCTCATAGCCCCTTCCCTCCCTCCTAGCTAGGGTGTGGGTGCCCTTCAGTGAAGGGGAGGGAACTCCATCCTTGTGGTGAAGATTCCCTATTCCAAAAGATGCAGGGTGATTTTTGAGGTCTGACCTCGATCAATGGTATTGATTGAGCACTAACTGTGTGCATAGCACGGTATTAAATGCTTGGAAAAGTACAGTACAACAGAGTTGGTGGACACATGCCCTGCCCACAATGACCTTTCAGTCTAGAGACTGACATCCATGGGAATGCCAGGGAATTAATGCCCCAGGGATCCTTGACTAATTTTCTTCATCCCCAGTGATTCATGGAGTTCTGCTCTAGCCCTAGAAGGGTGGATCTGGATTGGACCCGGCAAAGAATAAAGATGACCCTGAGGGTTGTAAATTGGTCCTGGTCAGTTCCAATTTGAAGGCTTTTTGGGAGGAGAATCATTATTCCAGAATTGATCTGGTTTAGCTTGAGGCATGTGTAGGAATATTATAATTGTCTTATGTTGTTGAGTTGTCTCTGATCCATAGCGATGCTATGGATGCCTCTTTCCCAGAACGCCCCCCCTCCAACTGCAATCGTTCTGTTAGTGTATCCATAGAGTTTTTTTGGTAAAAATAAGGAAGTGGTTTACCCTTGCCTCCTTCCATGCAGTAAATTTGAGTCTCTGCCCTCGACTCTCTCCCATGCCGCTGCTGCCCAGAATGACCTGTAGCAGATTGCCTTCCGTTAGCTAGCTACTGCCCAAGCTAGGAATGGAATGGGTATGCCTCTGCTTGACTCTTCCTCCCGTAGTTGAGACTGGTATAGTACTGGAAATGCTCTAGTTGTGAGCCTGAGAAGGGGCGAACATTCTTCTCTGTGCCTCAGTTACCTCATCTGTAAAATGGGGATTAACTGTCAGCCTCATGTGGGACAGCCTGATGACCCTGTATCTACCCCAGTGCTTAGAACAGTGCTCTGCACATAGTAAGTGCTTAACAAATACCAACATTATTATTATTATTAATAGAAACTTAAAATGCCCCAAATGGGCTAGGTACAGGCTCCTGGGACCCAAGCAGCTAGGAATTAGGCTCTTCTCATTTATTGATTGACCATGCCAGGTTGGAGATGAAACTCTATTTTTCCTCACGTTCTAGACTCTCCCAGAACGAGAGCAACCTCTGGAATTATTGTGGCAAGGTATATTTTGTTGTTGTTTTCATCTCACAGCTAGGTTTTGGGTAGGAATTAGGTCTATTGATCCATCAGTTGTATTTATTGAATACTTTGTGCAGAGCACTGTGCTAAGTGCTGAGGAGAGTACAACACAATAGAGTTGGTAGATGCTTCCCCAGCACACAAAGACGGTCTGGAGGGAGGGACAGATGTTAAATTATATACAGAAGTGCTGTAGGGCAGTGGGTGTGACTATCAAGTGCGTAAAGAGTACATATCCAAGTGCATAGGTGATGCAGGAGGGAGGGGGAGTAGAGAGAGGGGAAGTCTTCTTGGAGGAGATTAGATTTTAATAAGGCTTTAAAGGTGGGGAGAGTGGTGGTCTGTCGTAAGTAAATGGAGAGGGAGTTCCAGACCAGAGGGAGGACTTGGGCAAGGGATTGGTGGTGAGTTAGTTAAGCTTGAGGTGCAGTGAGTAGGTTGGTTTTAGAGGGGTGACCTGTGCAGGCTGAGTTATAGACGGAAACCAGCAAGGTAAGGTAATTGAGGTAGAGCTGATTGTTGTTGTTATTATTATCGTTACTCTTATTGAGAGCCTTAAAGCTGGTGCTAAAGAGTGTATGTTTGCTATGGAGGTGGATGGACAACCCCTGGAGGATCTTGAGGAGTGGCGAGATGTGGGTTGAATGGTTTTGTTGCTAAAATGATCCGGGCAGCCGGGTGATTTAAGAACTGGAGGGGGAGAGACAGGAGGCAGGGAGGTCAACGAGGAGGCTGGTGCAGTGGTTAAGGTGGGTTAGGATAAGTGCTTCGATCAACGTGGTAGCAATTTGGTTTGAGAAGAAAGTGGATTCTAGAGATGCTGTGGAGGTAGACCTGACAGGATTTGGAATATGTAGGTTGAAGGAGAGAGACAAGTTGAGGGTCCTACTTTTTCAGGCTCTGTTCCGCACAACAGGCAGTCAGATGTTATTGATGGATAGTTTTTGTTGCCTCTGAGTTATTTTTTGACCACATACACCAAGCACACAGTATTAGAAGCAAAAAAAAAGTACTAACAGTTTAATTGAAGAGTCAAGCATTTCACCTTTTTTGGCTTGCCTCATTAATGTGATCATCAGTGCAATCACAAGTTGAATTTTGCCAATGTACTGTTTCTTCACTCCCTTCCACATAATTCTTTCCATTATCTAATAAGTTGGAACAAAGCTTGGCAAAGGAGGACGATTGAGAAACTGGTCCAAATTTGGACACCACTAATATGCCTTGCCTTTTTCTCTCGAGTGCAGGAACTATGTACTCTTTTGGGACCAGGCGTGCCAAATTTTCATTTTGCGCATTTAATTTCGAGGAAACGGAGCATTGGGTGAGGGGCTCTGAGGATGTTGGGGAGGAAGAAGTAGAGGGAAGGGAGTTGGGAGAGGAGGGCTTGGAGGAGGAAGGGAGAAAAACAAAGGGAGAAGTGCCCTCCACTACCACTTCATCTCTGGGCTGCACTGGGATTGGGTGTGAGCAACTTTTCTGGGCCCCTTCCACATGCCCACCTACCTCAACCTTCACCTCATCACGTACCCCTCAGGGCAATACGAGTTCTCTCTCTGTGGCAGCAGTGGCTCCAGGCTTCCAACCCCTGCTCATGCCCAGTTTGTCTCAAGGAGACCTCATCTAATGCCCAGCTTCTGCTAGGGTCAGGAGGAATTACCTTCTGACTCAACCACCGTCTGTTTCCTGAAGGCCCCGGCCCCCACGGCACCCATGACATCCGCATGGGTTCTAGCCTCAACTGGCGGGAGCAAGGTGGAGAGCTGCCATCTTGGCTCCAGCTCTGATTCTTTTTCACATCCAAGGGTGGGGCAAGCTAATTCTGCCATCCTTCCTGACCGAAAAACTGTCGGGATGAAGTTCATGACGCAGTGGATAGAGTATGGGCCCGGGAGTCGGAAGATAATGGGTTCTAATCCCGGCTCTGCCACTAATCTGCTGTGTGACCTTGGGTGAGTCTCTTCACTTTTCTGGGCCTCATTCAGTTATTTTGTCTGTAAAATGGGGATTGAGACCGTGAGCCCGACGTAGGATGGCAACTATATCCAACCCAATATGCTTGTATGCACCCCAGTTCTTAGTACAGTGCCTGGCACATAGTTAAGGGCTTAACAAATACCATAATAATAATAATTAAGCCAATAGTGTTGCCTCTGTAGTAACAAGTCCACAGAGTATGTGCCTATGGCTGGGCCTGAAGCAAATTTTGTTCTTAAAATCAAGAGAAAATAAACCTTAGACAGAATCACAGAATCCAAAGGATCACAGAGCTAGAGACAAGCAAGAGAGAGAGTCAGGTCTGACCCTTCCCTTCAGGCAGGTAAATAGAAATACCATCGTGGATGGTTGTTGGCCTGCTTGTTTTTTAAACATCTCCAGAAATGGAGAATCCACAAGTGCTCTTTTAAACTTCGTTGGGTTTGTATCTCTCTGGGTAAATTCATTCATTCAATAGTATTTATTGAGCGCTTACTATGTGCAGAGCACTGTACTAAGCGCTTGGGATGAACAAGTCGGCAACAGATAGAGACGGTCCCTGCCGTTTGACGGGCTTACGGTCTAATCGGGGGAGACGGACAGACAAGAACAATGGCAATAAACAGAGTCGAGGGGAAGAACATCTCATAAAAACAATAGCAACTAAATAGAATCAAGGCGATGTACAATTCATTAACAAAATAAATAGGGTAACGAAAATATATACAGTTGAGTGGGCGAGTACAGTGCCGTGGGGATGGGAAGGGAGAGGTGGAGGAGCAGAGGGTAAAGGGGAAAATGAGGGTTTAGCTGCGGAGAGGTAAAGGGGGGATGGCAGAGGGAGTAGAGGGAGAAGAGGAGCTCAGTCTGGGAAGGCCTCTTGGAGGAGGTGAGTTTTAAGTAGGGTTTTGAAGAAGGAAAGAGAATCAGTTTGGCAGAGGTGAGGAGGGAGGGCGTTCCAGGACCGCGGGAGGACGTGACCCAGGGGTCGACGGCGGGATAGGCGAGACCGAGGGACGGCGAGGAGGTGGGCGGCGGAGGAGCGGAGCGTGCGGGGTGGGCGGTAGAAAGAGAGAAGGGAGGAGAGGTAGGAAGGGGCAAGGTGATGTAGAGCCTCGAAGCCTAGAGTGAGGAGTTTTTGTATGGAGCGGAGGTTGATAGGCAACCACTGGAGTTGTTTAAGAAGGGGAGTGACATGCCCAGATCGTTTCTGCAGGAAGATGAGCCGGGCAGCGGAGTGAAGAATAGACTGGAGCGGGGCGAGAGAGGAGGAAGGGAGGTCAGAGAGAAGGCTGACACAGTAGTCTAGCCGGGATATAACGAGAGCCTGTAGCAGTAAGGTTTGGTTTGAGTTTGGGTGGAGAGGAAAGGGCGGATCTTGGCGCACAATACATTTTTATAAGTATCACTACATTCCTTTAAGTATGTCAACCCCGGCTACAGGACAAGTCATTCATGCTCTAATGTGGTAGTTACGTTCTTGAAGGAACTCGCATTATGGGAAAATCCTCTTGTGGTAGCCATTGAGTCCGTGGAAGTTTGCAGGCGAGATGGCAGGAAATCTGAAGATACTGACTGCCCTTTTTTGACAAAAAAATCCATATATTATTATGTCCACCACACTCCTTTTCATTTTACTTTATGAAATGCTGCAAAGTTACAGAAACACAAAGTACTCTCAGTTCTTCTATAACACGAGAGTTGTGTTCTTGCCACATATCCCTCGTTACAGAACATTTGCCTGGGCACGATCAGTCAGTCGTATTTAAGGAATGGTTACTGTGTGCTGAAGACTGCACTTGGGGGCATGGGTGAGTTCAATGAAATAGAGCTGTTAGGTGCCATCCCTGCCCAAAAGGAGTTTACAGTCCAGAGGGGGAGAATGGCAATTCAAATAAATTGCAGAGAGGAGAAATGGATATGTACAAAAGTACTGTGGGGGTGGGGTGAATACCATGTGTATAAAGGGTACAGAGCCAAGTGTCTAGGAGATAAAACAGCCCACACGTGCCCAACTGTTTCTTCTGACAGCTGTTCTTTAAGCTCATCATGAGCAGAGAATGTGTCTACTAACACTGCTGCACTCTACTCTCTCTAGTGCTTAGTACAGTGTTCAGCACACAGTAAACACTAAGTAAATACCATTGATGATGATCCAGACAGACCCGTGTCAGTGGAAGAATATTCCCTAATTTGGCCAATACATTTTGTCCAAAATGCCGAGAGAAAACTTCCATTCTAGCAGAACTTAGTCTGGTCTGCATAGGAAAGCGCTTAATACAGAGTTCTGCCCACAGTAAGCACTCAATAAATGCCATTGATGGATTGATTGATAAAGCTGAGACAGGCTGGAAAGTATAGTAGCGTTGAGTCTTGACCAACACCATGTGAATAACCATCACCACAACTCTTTTTTTTCCCCCTCCATTGAATCTGCTCCCACCACTTTTACATCATATTATGCCCCGAACAGGTTTGGGTCTTTGGGAAGAACATTCTGTAAGAAGGTGAAGGTCTTCTGTAGAACTCTCTGAAATGAGTTGTACTCAGGTGCTCAATAAATTGCACTGATTGAATGATTGCTACATATTATGATGTGAGTTTTTTGTAGTGTGGAGCTTTGCAAGGATGCAGGCCCCCTATATTTTAGGAGAACTAGGTGTACTTTCATCATGGGAAATTCAAACGTACCTTTAATTCATTCAATAGTATTTATTGAGCACTTACTATGTTCAGAGAACTGTACTTAGCGCTTGGAATGTACAATTCGGCAATAGATAGAGACAATCCCCACCCAATGACGGGCTCACAGTTTAATTAAAATGACTATACTCCTGAAAGGCAGGTGAGAAAAGAAAAAAGAAAAAAAAGAACCTTCCCCCAAGCCAGCCCCTGTATTTGACAAGCAGTTCTTTTGTTACAATGACTTATTAGGTGTTGTGTTCGAGAAATGTCTTTAAATGCACTCATTAACAATTAAAATTATTCATAAGACTCTCCTTGAAGTAGGTTAGGAGGTGTAGCCTATAGTTCAGCTGAGGAAATGATTATATGGGGATTATAGTTGTAATATTAGTAATAATAGAGTTGTACTAGTGTTTATTAAGCATTGACTTTGTGCAGAGCACTGTACTGAGCACTGGGAAGGAATACACAGGTGTGATTAGACATGGCCCGCGTCCCGCAGTGGGGCTCACAATCTAAAGCCGGGTAAGTCTAGGCCTTTAGGTGTTGGGTGTCTAAAGTATAAAGTAAAAATATGTACTTTTGTACATATCCTATCCTTTTAGGGGGAGGGAAAACAGAGAGAAGGCGGGGGACAGAAGAGGAAAAGGCAGAGAGAAAAGGAGGGAGAGAAAGAGGGATGATCGACTGTTCTTTGTCCTCAAAGGCCTGGGTAGAAGCAGCAGTGATCCTGCTGGCCTAGCTCAGGAAAGGCCAGTTGAGCCAGGATTGCTGCCATTTCCCCCTGAGTGAATAATAATAATAATGATATTATTTGAAGTGCTAACTATGTGCCAGGTACCATTCTAAGCCCTGGGCTAGATACAAGATAATCGGGTTGGACACAGTCTCTGTCCCACATAGGGCTCACTGTCTTAATATCCATTTTACAGATGAGAGAACCGAGGCACAGAGAAGTTCAGTGACTTGCCCAATGCGACACAGCAGACAAGTGGCAGAGCCGGGATTAGAACCCATGACCTTCTGATTCCCAGATCAATGCTCTGCCCAATAGGCCATGCTGGGGTTGAGGCCCCAACTTTCTGTGGCTTAACTGGTCCTTACTGGGCCATTCCTGGGAAGTTTCTGGTGTAGCGAGAAATGTGTGATTCTGGTCAAGATGGAAGTGTTCACCAGTGGCCCAGGAAGGGCAGTGGTGGTGGTAGCTACTGCTGCCAGGCAAACTTTTCTCCACTCCTTACTCTCCTCCCTCTACACTACCTTGTAGGTGGGAAACAGATCTCCCACCTCTGTTGTATTGCACTCCCTCAAGCGTTTAGGACAGTGCTGTGCACATAGTTAAGGGCTCAAAAAATACCATTGGTTAATGGTTTCCATGCCACCGTCAACTGGACTGTTTGATCCCACTCCCAACCACTCTGGGTGAAAGTAGGACCAAATTGGATCCCACCATCTGGGGGGTTGAATGGAGCCCTGAAAATCGGAACTGCCCTGTTGAAAGGAGAAAGTCTGGTTACGTGAATTGAATGTAAAAATTCTAGTTTGTTATTAAGTGAACTTTGTTCAGTTAAAACCGCTTGGTGCCAAGATCCTGATTTACCTCCCTCACCGTCTCTAGAGAATGCTTTTGAGCCGCTAAATTAGATGAGAACATAAACTGACCTGAAGCCAAAAAAAAAATAATTCAAGTGTGAATTTTGGGTGGACGGTCATGGAAAAAGTTTAGGAGGAATGTTGACCTTCCTCAGTCAAGGCTGCCCATTGGGTTCCAAATCCTGGAAATGAAATCAACAGGGTGTTTTTGGGTGTTTTTGTTTTGTTGTGTGTGTGTGTGTCCAGAAGCAGCATGGCTTAGTGTCATGGTTTCTAATCCGACCTCTGCCACTTGTCAACTGTGTGACCTTGGGCAAGTCACTTAACTTCTCTGTGCCTCAGTTACCCTCATCTGTAAAATGAGGGTGAAGACTGTGAGCCCCACATGGGACAACCTGATTACCGTGTATCTACCCCAGTGCTTAGAACAGTGCTTGGCGCTTAGTAAGCGCTTAACAAATACCAACATTATTATTTGATTTTGAATTTTACTAAGAACTAAGAACCATTGCTCCTTGAACCCGGAGAAGAACTAGTCTCTGGAGTCTATGATGTTGCTTTTTGGGGGGCTGGAAGGTTATGGATTGAACTCATTTGAGTTTGACGTATTCACTGCTGGCATTTTGTGCTATTGAAGTTAATCTGAATATATAGTGTTCTCCTGTCCTTATTCTCGGAAAAGAAGCGTAGCTCAGAGAATCAAGTCTGACTGAAAATCAGAGCCTCTGTGATTTAATCCTTATTCTGTTGCCGAGTTGTTAGGTGACTTGATTTTTTGTGCCTCAGGTGTCTTCATTCATAAAGATGACATCTCTGTGTGGATTTGATGAATATTAGCTGTTAATATAAGCCCAATATGCCTATGAAGTGTCAGAGTAGTAGACATGTATCAAATGGAGAAAAAAACTGTGAAATCCTATTATTTTTAAGGTTTTGAATCAGTTTATAAAGTTGAAGTCTAAGAACCTATCAAAGACAGGACAGTGAAGGAGTATTTACAGATACAAACAACAGTATCCATGGAAATTTGCCAAGGTGGCTTTTGGTTGTTTAAGCCAGGAAAACAGTATTGGATTGATTTTATTTTTTTTCTACTACGTATGGCAAAGTGCTTTGTAAAGAAGAGGTAAAATAGAATAAATTTCACAAAATAAATATAATTATTATTTCACTTCGGATTTTAAAAGATGGCTTTATTTTGTGCTATTTTTCTTTAGCAAAAAAACCCAACAACCTTCCTTATTCAAGGCTCTCCAAAAGAAGAAAAGAGACTTTGTGACTAGAAATATTTTGTTAGACTAGTGATTCTTTAACCTAGGCAGTGGTGTCCAAATCCCCACTGACCTTGTGGTTTATAAAAGGAGTCTATTAGGGTATAGGATACACCACAGTGTACCTGTGGAGTCTTGTTTAGTTATTGAAACAAGCATTCAGGGATTTGTTCGGCATTTGGATCTACACTCTTCAAGGACTTGATATTCACCTCACCCTCTCTGTAATTTATTTTAATGTTTGTCGCCCTCCTTAGACTGTAGGGTCCTTGTGGATAGGGAATGTGTCTATTCCCTCTGTTCTGTTGTCCTCTCCCAACTGCTTATTACTGTGCCCTGCACACAGTAAGTGCTCAAATGCCACTGATCGATTGATTGTTCCCGCTGGTGTAATGGTGATGTACTGAGGTACCTTTACTTGCACTGACTCACCAAAGGGAACGCCACAGGTGAATGCCTGGGCAAGTAGCTCCTCCCTTTCCCTCTCCAGAGGCCATTTCATTTCCAACCATGACAGGAGGGGTCCCAGAAGATCTGGTCAAGACCTAGGTCAGTCTTGTAACCAAGGAGCCTCGGAAGGACATAGCAGTTCCAGCGATAGACTCCCATGTGAAAAGCACCGTGACCTAGTGGATAGAGCACAGGACTGGGAGTGGAAGGTTCACCCGGCTCCACCACTTGTCTGTGTGACGTAGGGCAAGTCACTTCTCTGCGCCTCAGTGACCTCATCTGGGAAATGGGGATTGAGATTGTGAACTCAACATGGGACAGAGCTCCAATTTGCTTGTATCCAATCCAGCGCTTAGGGCAGTGCCTGGCATGTAGTCAGTACTTAAATACCACAAACGTCATCCTTCTCATCATCACCACTTTACCGGAATGGAGCTTGAGAACTTGTGTCAGCCCTGTGGGATCACTTGATTGTCTGTGGATGAACGGAGGAGGTTTGACTGGAGCAGCGCTTCTTTCCTACATGTTAGTCTGGACTCTCCTGCCTTATTCCCTCTCACTTCTTCGTTGCCCTTGTACTTGGATTTGTACCCTTTATTCACCCCACCCCCAACCCCACGGCACATATGTACATCCATAATTTATTTTAACATCTGTCTCACCCTGTAGAGTTTAAGGTCCTTTATTGATTTTATTTTTGTGTGGTATTAAGTGCTGACTATATGTCAGGCACTCTACTAAGCACTGGGGTAGCTATAAGCTAATTAAGTTGGTTACTGTCCATGACCCACGTGGGGCTCATAGTCTTATCCCTGTTTTACAGCTGAGGTAACTGAGGCACAGAGAAGTGAAGTGACTTTCCCAAGGTCCTACAGCAGACAAGTGGTGGAGCCAGGATTAGAAACCATTTCCCCTGACTCCCAGACCCGTGCTCTCTATCCACTAACCCACTTCACTTCTCCTTGTGAGCAGGGAACCTGACTACCGAATCTGTTACCTTGTACTCTCCCAAATGCTCAGTATAGTACTCTGCACACAGTAAGCGCTCATTGAGTACGAGGAATTGACTGATTGGAACTGAACAGACTTTCAGAGTAGGGAGGACAGGCGCCACTCCTGCCCTGAGCCTGTCAGTATTGGTTAGCTTCAACTCACATTAATAGATTTCTTTAGAAGCGTTGGGGAGAAAAAATATTTTGTGCCAACCTACAAATGGTCAGATTGGTATGAAAATCAAACTAGACGAAAGGTTCCTAAAAGTCTTGGCATTTGCTTTGATGAAAACAGCACCTATCGTAAATATTGTCATTTCCACCCATTTGCTGGAAATCCTCACTCTGGGGGGAATTTTAATAATAATAATAATAGTAATGATAGTATTTGTTAAGCACTTTGTGCCAAGCACTGTTCTAAGCACCAGTAGATACAAGGTAATCAGGTTTGTCCCCCTTGGGTCTCACAGTCTTAATCCCCATTTTACAGATGAGGTAACTGAGTCACAGAGAAGTTAAGTATCTTGCCCAAGCTCACACAGCAGACCAGTGGTGGAGCTGGCATTAGAGCCCATGTCCTCTGACTTCCAAGCCTGTGCTCTTTCCACTAAGCCATGCTGCTTCTCATGCTTTACTTTTAATGTAAGCATTTTAATTTTAAATTTGAACTTTTTGCCTTGGATTCTGTTTTTTCCCCTTAACCTAGTTTTTAAAAATTATTTCAGTCAGCATCTTTAAAGGGTCGCAGATATTGTATAAAAGCTCTTTTAAACTATGGTCATGTAAGCTAATCTTCTCATAGTTTTCAGGCCAGGAGAACTCTTCCTCCCCATCTTTATACATTGAGCCTAAATGGAAAGATCCCAGGATTGGTTGAATTTTATGGTTGGGGGAGGGAGACACCGTTTCATTAACAGGGGCCGGATAGAAGGTAAAAGGGCAGTAAGCTAGTCCTCTAGACTGTAAACTCGGGGTAGGCAGGGAATGTGTCTGTTTATTCTTAAATTGAACTCTCCCAAGTGCTCAGTACAGTGCTCTGCAAACAGTCGGTGCTCAGTAAGTCCGATTGAACCCCTGAAAGGGCAGTGGCGGAAGGTAGATCTGAAAAGAGAGTAGTTAAAGTGCTGGGAAAGACAGGCTTGGTTGGGAGAGTGACAGTGCAGGAGGACAGAAGTCCAGGGGCAAAGGGTGAAATGGGGGTGAGACTGGAACTAAGTCCAGTCCAAGTGCTCCAAATAGGAGGACTCAGAGATAACATTCAGATCCTGATTGAAAAGAAATAAAAGGAAAAAGGTCTATCTGGCTTGTTTTGTTACTGGAGAAATACTTTGTTCTTCAGCCTGGGGTTTTCACCAAAGAGGCATGGAGAAGTACATTTAAATGTGTGGTTGCGGAAAATGGGAATATCAAGTTAATTGGGGAATGTTTGCATTTGTCAGGGCAGGAGAAGAAGGTTCAGGACTCTCTAAATGTTTATAGTTTTATGAGGATTTACTCGGAGACATTGTGAACCCGATTAGAAATTAATTCGCAAATCAGCTTAGTGAGACCTCATGGGAAACGTGGATCTGAATTAAAAAACAACAACTACTGAACCTGTAAATAATTAACTGTGTAACTGTAAAAAAAAATAAATAACTGGTACAGTACTGCTCCTCGATGGTATCACAAACACTTTCCCACTCACTCATGGATGAAACATTCCTATAGCTAGTCCTGCATTTTCCACCCGCCTCCCCAGGTCAATAAGCTCTTGACAAACATTGCTTTGCATTGAGAAATCATTTTTCTCTCATGTGAAATTGAATTTGGGTATTTATTGTTTTGACTTTCTACAAAGAAAAATAATTGGGCACGCCTAAAAACTGTAATTAATCTTCATATTTTGAAGACCTCTTTCCTATAGTAGTAGTAATATTAAGTGAGAAGCAGCATGGCCTAGTGGATAGAGCATCGGCCTGGGATTCAGAAGGTTATGGGTTCTAATCCTGGCTCCGTCACTTGTCTGCTGTGTGACCTTGGGCAAGTCACTTCACTTCTCTGGGCCTCAGTTCTCTCCTTTGTAAAATGGGGATTGAGACTCTGAGTCCCATGTGGGACAGGGACTGTGTCCAACCCGATTTGCATGTATTACCCCAGCGCTTAGTACAGTGCTTGGCACATAGCACTTAAATACAATTTATTGTTATTAATAATACTAATCACTTACTGTTACCAAGCACTTTAACAGTATGTGTTTAGTAAGATACAAGTTTGAGGCCCATTCCGTAATCAGTCAGTCAGTTGAATGCTTACTGCGTGCAGAGCACTGTAGTAAGCACTTGGTAGAGTACCATATAACAATAAACAGACACATTCCTTGCCCACAATGAGCTTATAGTCTAGAGCAGGAGACAGACATTAATAAAAATAAGTCTCTGGTCCCCAAGTGGCTAACAATTGAAGAATAAGGTAGGGAGTGGGGCCTGACAACTGATACGGAAGGAAAGATAAAGCAATATAAATGGTAAAAAAAAAAAAAAAAAAAAAGGATAGTGTGCAACAGTCAGAATTTCAGTCGCCTAGCACTCTAAAAGTTGAGAAGCCATCCTGTTGTCACTCCTTTCATTCATTCAGTAGTATTTATTGAGCGCTTACTATGTGCAGAGCACTGTACTAAGCGCTTGGGATGAACAAGTCGGCAACAGATAGAGACGGTCCCTGCCGTTTGACGGGCTTACGGTCTAATCGGGGGAGACGGACAGACAAGAACAATGGCAATAAACAGAGTCGAGGGGAAGAACATCTCATAAAAACAATAGCAACTAAATAGAATCAAGGCGATGTACAATTCATTAACAAAATAAATAGGGTAACAAAAATATATACAGTTGAGTGGGCGAGTACAGTGCCGTGGGGATGGGAAGGGAGAGGTGGAGGAGCAGAGGGAAAAGGGGAAAATGAGGGTTTAGCTGCGGAGAGGTAAAGGGGGGATGGCAGAGGGAGTAGAGGGAGAAGAGGAGCTCAGTCTGGGAAGGCCTCTTGGAGGAGGTGAGTTTTAAGTAGGGTTTTGAAGAGGGAAAGAGAATCAGTTTGGCGGAGGTGAGGAGGGAGGGCGTTCCAGGACCACGGGAGGACGTGACCCAGGGGTCGACGGCGGGATAGGCGAGACCGAGGGATGGTGAGGAGGTGGGCGACGGAGGAGCGGAGCGTGCGGGGTGGGCGGTAGAAAGAGAGAAGGGAGGAGAGGTAGGAAGGGGCAAGGTGATGGAGAGCCTCGAAGCCTAGAGTGAGGAGTTCTACTCCTCCCCTGGTGAAGCAGAAGAGGAGCTGATAGGAAGTCCTGGCTTTGTTGGATCAGGGCGACTCTTCTCCCAGGTAGCGGAGTTCCGGCCCGGTGGAGGAAGGACTGGCAGAGGCTCTGGCTTTGGCTTCTTCTTGTGGAGAGAAGGTGCTAATAGGATCCAGAGTCAAGACCTATCTGAGCTATCGCCAGTGAATGTCTTCTTTGATGATTAGGTCACTGCCTTGCTGGGTCAACATGCTTACATAAGTAGTAGCTGGGTGATTCAGTAAAATAATAAAGAAGGCTCCCAGGGGGCGGGCTTGCTCTTGAAGGGCAAAGATATTGAGTAGTTTCTTCAACTCAGCCAAGAGGACCGCCTGGGGTGTGGGGTTGGCTCCCAAAGAGAAAGCAATCAGTGAATGGTATTTATTGAGCTCTTACTGTATGTTGAGCACAGCACTGTACTTGGGAGAATGCAGAATAATAGAGTTGGTAGATGTGTTCCCTGCCCACAAAGGGCTTACAGTCTAGGGGAAAGTCCAGGGAGAGGGCCTGACAGTCATTAATTAATTCATTCATTCAATAGTATTTATTGAGTGCTTACTGTGTGCAGAGCACTGTACTAAGCGCTTGGAAGGTACAATTCGGCAACAGATAGAAACAATCCCTGCCCATTGCCGGGCTTACAGTCTAGTTTGGGGAGACAGACGGACAAAAGCAAGACAACTTAATAGCAGTAAAAAAAATCAAGGGGATGTATACCTCATTAAGAAAATAAATAGGGTAATAAAAATATATACAAATGAGCACTGTGCTGTGAGGGAATATATACAAATGAGCACTGTGCTGTGAGGGGGGAAGGGAGAGGGGGAGGAGCAGAGGGAAAGGGGGGAAAGGGGGCTTAGCTGAGGGGAGGTGAAGGGAGGGGCAGAGAGGCAGCAGAGGGAGCACATGGAAAAGGAGAAGCTCAGTTTGGGATGGACTCTGTCAGTCTTCTTTGAAGGATCAGGATGGCACCTGCTTCACCATTTCTCTTTTCACGATTTAGAGAAGCAACGTGACCTAGCTGAAAGAGCACAGTCCTGGGAGTCCAGAGACCTGGGCTCTAATCCCACCTCTGAAATTTGCCTGCTGTGTGACCTTGGGCAAATCTCTAAACTTCTCTCTGCCTCAGTTTTTTCATTGGTAAAAATGGGGAAAGATACCTGCTTCTCCCTCCCCATTAGATTATGAGCCCCAAATGGGACAAGAGATTGTGTCCAATCGGCTTGTAATATACTTACCTCAGGTTTTAGTTCTGTGCATGGGAGATTAGGAATACTTGAAAAATTCAAATGATTATTTCCCCAATTGGAATGAAGGTAGAAAGCCAGGGTCCTGATCCTGGGGGTTAAGGGGAAAGTGAGGTATCTATTTCAAGAAGAAAGAACCCTGTCAACCCAGTTGCAACGATAGTTTTGTTTGGAGCATTCTGTGTTGAGAGGGAGAGCCAGCTGGCCGACCGTACTACAGTGAATAGGAAATGTTGCAGCGGGGTTTTTTTGTATTGGCGGAGTAAAGTACAGGGCACAGTGAACCTCCTGCAGCTCTTAGCCCACAGAATATCCAACCGTCAGGTGCAAGATGTTGACTAATTTTAGGGCCCTGTTTATTTAAAAAAACAAGCAACCGCCTCCCCCTCCCCCATTACCATGCGTAGTTTTTGATGTTTTTGTTTTGTTCAGTTAGGGAATGGAAGCAAGTGATATCGGATTAAAACATCAGGCTAAAATAAGGAGATGTGAAACCGATTTTAGGATGAAAAATCTCTCCCTGAATTTTTTTTTTTTGCAGGCAAATGACAGAGGCAGAAGTTGAAAAGTCCTCTTTAGGTTAACTGGATTTGTCTGAATTATTGCCAGCCCTCGAAGCGGGATTGTTTTAGCCTAGAACTTTGTGATACGAATTATTTGTTGTTCCAATAAAAGGTGTGGATCATCAGCCTTCTTTATAGGTTATTTTGATATTTTCGAGGTCTTCAAAAGTGTATCTTGCCAAAAATTGGCAGTGTTATTGTCAGAGGGAGAGAAGAGAGGAAGAAAGATACAATTAGAAAAGAAGGGAAAATGAAATACAATTTTGGAAAGGAATGTAAAATTGGAAATGATTTTGAAGAAAAAACAGGAAGGAACCAGAGTACTTTTCTTTGTGCTAGGATCTCTGCAAAGTTGCCTGTGGAGACCCCTGGGCATGTGCCAGGCAAATGTTATCGGCCTTAAAGGAGAAACTCTTAAATCATCTGCTTGGAAATTCCATGAACAGTTCTTTCTTGTTTTGGGATGAAGGCATAAGAGTTTGGGGTCCTCAAACATTGGGAAGGGAAATAGATCAGGGATTTGCTTTCCCACTTGTTTTTTTCAGTCTATAAATGGGAGGAAGGGGATTGAAAGTAAGATGTGTGGAGAAAAATAGGGTGAAGAAGAAAAAGACAATCAAAATCAGACATCTTTATAATTGCTTTCTTGCTTTTTTCATTCTATAAATGGGAGGTAGCATTGCAAGTAATAGATGTGGAGAAAAATACGGCAGAGCAGAAAGAAACAATCAAAATTAGGCGTCTTTATAAGTGGTAAAATGATATTGCTGTATTTCAAAAGAAGGGTTAGCTGCACTTGTATTTATACAGTTTGTCACACAAGTGAAATGAAAAGTAAATTCCAGGGGTAGTTGCTGCTGGTCTTTCACTGTTCTTAGCTCGGTACTTATTACCAGTCCTCCCAATTTATGGTGGCTATGTTCCTTCTGGTTACTATAAATTTATGCCTAGGGACAGGCCTGAAGAAAGCAATGTCGCTGTAGCTGTTGAAGCCAGAGAATGGGCACTTTTGCAAAGGCCCTCTCTCTGAGTTACACTCTTATCGTGGCTTCCTTACTGGCAATTGACCTGTTAGGAGGCCAAACCCTTGCAGTGGCAAGTTCAGTTCACCGCTCTGCTCTCTTGCCGGCCACTGCTTTTTCCCCACTGGCAGATCCCACCATCACAACAATTTCTCATGCTCCTTGTCTTCCTCCAGAGTAGCAAAACTCCTTTTCATCATCTTCACCCAGCATTATTATTATTCAATAGTATTTATTGAGCACTTACTATGTGCAGAGCACTGTACTAAGCGCTGTATGTACTAAGTATGTACAGAGCACTGTACTAAATAAATACTATTGAATGAATATTATTATATTACATATTATTATTATTGTCATTACAAAAGCCCCCTCTGCTAAGTCCTCTGTTTGACAATAGCTTCCTCTCCCCTACATCTAATCGCTATACCTGCTGTTATTGATTCCTGCTCAGGTAAGTACAATCAGCTCCTGCCTAATTTGGGTGTGAAGGTACCTGAAGAAACTCGGTCACAAAACCTTGCATTGCTTAATAGAGTGCTGTGCATATATTAAGCATTTAATAAATCTCTACTTGGATGTCCCGCTGACACCTCAAACTTAACATGTCCCAAACAGAACTCCTCATCTCTATCTTCCCCCAGACCTTCCCATAACTGTAGACAGCACCACCACCCTCCCTCTTTCCCAAGCCCATAACCTTAGCATTGTCCTCGACTCACCTCTCTCATTCAACTCACATATTCGATCTGTCACCCTATGCTGTCGGTTCAATCTGTATAACGTCGATAAAATCCATCCTTTCCTCTCCATCCAGACTGTTCCCACGTTAACCCAATCGTTTATCTTATCCCGCCTTGATTATCGCATCAGTCTCCTTGCTCACGTCCTTGTCTCCTATATCTCCCCACTCCAGTCCATACTTCACTCTGCTGCCTGGATCATTTTTCTACAAAACTATTCAGTCCGTGTTTCTCTACTCCTCAAGAACTTCCAGTAGTTGGCCACTCACCTCCGTCTCAAGCAGACACCCCCTTACCATTAGCTTCAACGCACTCAATCACCTTGCTTACTTCTACCTTACCTCCCCAATTTCATTCATTCATTCATTCAATTGTATTTATTGAGCACTTACTGTGTGCAGAGCACTGTACTAAGCGCTTGGAATGTACAATTCAGCAACAGGATAGAGACAATCCCTGCCTAACAATGGGCTCACGGTCTAAAAGAGGGAGACAGACAACGAAACAAAGCAAGTAGGCATCAATACCATCAAGATAAATAGAATCATAGATATCTACATATCATTAGTAAAATAGAATAAATAATATATACAAATACATACAAGTGCTGTGCTTCTCTCCTCTGATGCCAACCTACTCACTGTACCTCTGTCTCTTCTGTCTCACCACCGACCCCTTGCCCATATCCTCTGGCCTGGAACTCCTTTCCTCTTCATATCCTACAGATATTCACTCTTCTGACCTTCAAAACCTTTATAAAAGCACATCTCCTCCATGAGGCCTTCCCTGATTAAGCCCTCATTTCCCCTTCTCCCACTCCCTTCTGCACCACCCTTGTAGTAGGATTCACATCCTTTATTCACCCCCTCCCTCATCCCCATTGCACCGTGTACATATCTGTGATTTCATATATTCATATAAGCGTCTGTCTCTGCCTCCAGACTGTAAGATAATTGCGAATAGGGAATGTGTCTGCCAGCTCTGTTGTACTGTACTCTCCTAAGTGTTTAGTACACTGCTCTGCACACACTAAGCACTCTGAATACGATTGGTAAATAATACTGATTGTAGTACTCATGCTGTCTCACACCACACACATGTGAACAGTGATTTCTTCTGACCCTCTGTTGTGCTGAGTCTAGGTTGATGTGCGCTGTTGGAGGAAAGTTTCCTACTTCCACAAGAGCGTTCTATCGTAAGTGCATGTTCAGTCAGTAGTATTGAGCATCTACTGTGTGCAGTATGTTATACTGAGTGCTTGGGAGGATGTGATAGGATTAGTAGATGTGATTCTTTCCCTTAAGGAACATAATGAAAGCACGCATTTTGGTGGAAATGGCTTCCATCCTCTTTGTGTGTATGGATCTGTGTAAAAGTGTGTGTCTAGTATGGATGGGCAAGTATGTGTAGTTGTCAGTAGTAATTGTAAGAGTATTTATTACGCACTTTGTGCAGAGAATGGTACTAATAATAATGTTGGTATTTGTTAAGCACTTACTATGTGCCGAGCACTATTTTAAGCGCTGGGGTAGATACAGGGTAATCAGGTTGTCCCACGTGAGGCTCTGTCTTAATCCCCATTTTACAGATGAGGTAACTGAAGCACCAAGAAGTTAAGTGACTTGCCCAAAGTTAAACAGCTGGCAGATGGCGGAGCCGGGATTAGAACCCATGACCTCTGACTCTTAAACCCATGCTCTTTCCACTGAGCCATGCTGCTTCTCTAAATGTAGGGAGAGGATACACAGGTGGAAATTAGACATGGTCCCTGTACCCTTATTGCCTTTGTGTTTGTTTTTATGGTATTTGTTAAGGGCTTACTATGTGCCAGACACAGCACTAAGCACTCTGGTAGGTACACTCTAATCAGGTCTGACACTATCCATGTCCCACACGGGGCTCACAGTCTTAATCCCTGTTTTATAGTTGAGGTAACTGAGGTACAGAGAAGTGAAGTGACTTGCCCAAGGTCAGGCAGCAGACAGGTGGTGGAGTCAAAATTAGAACCCAGGTCCTTCTGACTCCCAGGCCCATGCTCTAGCCACTAGGCCATACTGCTTCACATCGTTCTAGGTGAGACCAAGCAGTTCTGCTAGTAATCTGTAAATAGGGTATGAATACAGCTTGTGTTGGGTAGGAGATGCATCTACCAACTCTGTTGTATTGTAGTCTCCCAAGGGCTTAGTACAGTGCTCTGTATGCAGTAAACGCTCATTAAATACTATCGACTGAATCTGTAGGGTTTTACTCAATTTATTTTGATCCGGTTCCCTGAATCCTTTATACAAATGTTTGATCACACCCCCTTTCTTCCAAAAGAAACCCCTAACATTTAATTCTTTTAAACTGTGTTGTGGTTCTTAATATTTTCCCAGCAAAAATGGGTAGAAATCAATTTAAGACCCTTTTTTAATTCTGCCAAGGTCAACCCAAGATGATTTAGCATTTTTATTTGAAGAATGGTTATGATCTCTACTGTTGGGAATCAAAACTACATATGTTTGGAAATGTGAATATCAGGGTGGTCTGGACAATTTAAAATGTCAGAGTGGGGCTTTCACTGGGCAACGACCAAGTCCTTTTCCTTTAAGATTTGTAGGGCACCCAGCAAAATAACATGCATTTTGTAGGTACTACTTAAATGTTGTACTCCCACTGATGGGAAGTGGGAGTTTTAATATGATGAAGCTGAAATCTTCATTAAGTAGGATTTGCAGTTTTCTGCACCTGCCTCGTCTTGATCAGTACACCCAAAGAGACGGAAGATCACCTGGAGTGATACTGTTCGGTGACCCACGTGGATCCAACTGAAGAGCCATTGCAGTTTACCCTTAGACCTTTTGGGTGTTCTCCTCCTTAATCCAATGATCATAGCATGCTTTTCCTAAGGATGGAGGTGATTATGGAATTACCCCCATCTAAAACATTAGCAATGTTAGGTTTCTTTCTAGTCCAGATGCTTGACCTGTCACCCGGATTTCCAAGTAGTAATGTCTACTTTGATTTTAGCCCCCGGACAGGTGTTCTGCCGTTCCCCAGATCTCTTATGGACTGAGAAAGTTTACATATAAAACATAGGGAGTGCCTTGATAAGGTATTTTGTATTGAACAATGGCAGTAAGTTGCCTAAAGAAACAGTTCAAGATCATATCATAGATCATAGGGAAGCAGCGTGAAAAGTGGAAAAACCTCAGGCCTGGCAGCCACGTGGCCTGGGTTCTAATCCAGGATCATCACTTGACTTCGGGGTGACCTTAAACAAGTCCCTTCAATCAAACATGTATATTGAACCTTTACTGTGTGCAGAGCACTGTATTAAGAGCTTGGGAGAGTACAAAATAACAATAAACTGACACAGTCCCTGTCCACAACACTTGACTTCTGAGCCTCAGTTCTCTCATCTGCAAAATGGGGATTAAGTACCTGTGCTCCTTCCTACTTAGACTGTAAGCTCCAGGTAGGATTTATGGTTTTGTTTTTTCCCTGTGCTTAGTACAGCGCTTGGAACATAGTAAGCACTTAACAAACACCACAGTTATACCCCCATCTCCAAAAGACACTCTGGGCCTGGTTTTGGTACCATCAACTTTTGAGCCAGTTAGTGTTCAAGACCTGGCATCTTTCATACTTTGGCTTGAGCGCGATGAGTAGGAGAGTGGGAAGGAAAGCCGGATGGGGTGGAGAAAAGTGAGGGATTGGAAGAGCAGCAAATACAAACCTGGTATAAGGGGGAGCCTAGGAAATGCTTTCATCATCCAGGGTGAACGGTGGTTTAGAGCGGGTGGATAGAGGCTAGACACTGTGAGTCCTGATGGAATGGATTTACAGTTCTTGAGGCCCAACCAAATGAGGGAGAACCAGAAAAAATGGAAAAAAAAAAAAAGGAGGAAATCTTTTTAACGATTCAAAGGAAACTCAAGCGTAGTTTTTGATGCAAGGGATACATCAATAGTCATTTAGGTGTCTCAATATTAAAACCTGAAAGATATTTTGCAGAATTTCTTCAAAATGAATTAACATTTTCTTGGCACTTTGCCATTGGCCTTTTTAAGACAGAAAAAGATGTTGAAGAAAAAAAAAATGAGACCAGAGTGTAAAACACCTAAGCACAGTGTTTCATTCTGTTCATTGGGATGTGATAGTAACATTTTTTTATGTACTAATTTTCATTTTCTCCAGGGATTTAGTCTTCTGGAAGCAAATTGATATGTGGATATTCAGAAGTTGGTCAGCTCAGCTCGAAACCTAAGACACCGGCAGACCGAGGGCTAAGAGGCGAGGCCCCAAACAGTTAATAGGGTCTTCAGGCAGCAGCTGCAATTGTCAAAGCAAAGGGAAGGTGGTGCATATAGCGACAGCTGCTTGCCTTAGTGGTGATGACCAGCTGTTCAAAGGACAAGAACCCAGCCAGTTTCCTGGAACTGTCCTCTATCCCACCAGCTGTCGAACGCTGGCCATTCCAGGGGGAGGTTTGGCTTAGAGTCCTGCACAACAGGAGCTCTGAACCCTGACCTGATCCTGCCCATCGCAATCCCGGCTCAAGCTCGGACCGACCTGCTCCGGACTTGGCTCGGGACAGGTTCCAGCCCCGATTTGTTCATTCATTCATTTGTTCTTTCCATCATGTTTATTGAGCCCTTAGTGTGTGCCAAGCACTGTACTAAGCACTTAATGGGAACCGAACCAAATTGGAAATGACCCTAAGGTAAAGTGGGAGTCACTCGATCAATGAGTCACATTTATTGAGTGCTTACTCTGTGCAGAGCACTGTACTAACTGCTTGGACAGTACAGTGTAGAGAGTTGGTACACAAGTACCCTGCTCACAACCAGCTTACATTCTAGAGGGGGAGACAGACATTAATGTGAATAAATAAATTAGGGATATGGACATATGTGCTGTAGGGCTGAGAGGAGTAGTAGTGAGTAAAGTCACTTCACTTTTCTGTGCTTCAGTTACCTCATCTGTAGAACAGGGATTAAGACTGAGCCCCATGCGGGACAGGGACTGAGTCCAACCTGGTTACCTTGTATCTACTCCAATGCTTAGAACAGTGAATGGCACATTGTAAGCATTTAACAAATACGGTTATTATTATTATTATAGGGAGCAAGTTAGGGTGACGCAGAAGGGAATGGAAAAAGAGGAAATGAAGGCCTAGTTAGGGAAGGCCTCTTGGAGGAGATGTGCCCTCAATAAGGCTTTGAAGGTGGGGAGAGTAACTGTCTGTCAGATATGAAGAGGGAGGGCATTCCAGGCCAGTGGCGGGATGTGGGCGAGGGGTCTGCTGCCAGATAGATGAAATCGAGGTTCAGTGAGTAGGTTGGCATTAGAGAAGTGAATTGTGTGGGCTGGATTGTCGTGAGAGAGCAGTGAAGGGGGCAGTAGGAGGGGGCAAGTTGATTGATACAAGGTAATTGGGTTGGACACAGTCCCTGTCCCACACGGGACTGCATTGTATTTCTACCTCAGTTCATCAACATTTTACAGCGTATTAATTTGTGTTGGCTTAAAGTTCACTGTTTCCAGGAAACGAGCAGTGAGCACAATTAGTTTCCTACATAATGCTAATGAACTGGCCCCTTTCTGCTATGGAACCACACTGTAATCTTGTTTAGAGGTGTTCTGAGCAGAGCCACATGGCATATGGCCAGTTCTCTGCTGGGTGGTGGTCTAATGTTTCCATAATTTGTTAATCACATTCTATCGAAATTGCAAACTGAAATGTTGGGTTCAGAATGACTGTATTTGAAGAATCTTTTATGACCATTGGCATCCCTTGAAGGTGCTCTTCAAACTCTTTTTTGGTCCGGTCTAACTCTGTATATGTGCTTGTCCCATCAGGCTTTGTGGGCTTTTCTTTCTCACTTTGGGGAAGAATGCAGGAACCGATCTAGCTTTCAGAGCGCGGGACTCATCCATAAATAAGGTCAATTTTTTTCATGTATTTGTTTTAATGGAATGTGTATTTTCTGCATTTGGATGGCTCCAGAGCTGTGCAAAGCCTTTATTTTTGTTTCCTGATGCTACCTGTTTGTCTAGATTCAGATTAAATTTGTCTTAAAATGTTCCTTTTCTCTAAGTCCATAACTTGATTTTGGTGATTTATAATAATTTTAACAACTCTAGTATTTAAGTGCTTACTACATGCCAAGCATAGTAGTAGACACTGGGATAGATGTAAGTTAATCAAGTCCCTCGTGGGGCTCACAATGTAGGTGGAAGAACAGTTCCCCCAATTTGCAGATGAGAGAACTGAGCTACAGAGAAGTTAAAGTTACTCATCCAAGGTCACCCAGTCTACAATTGGCAGAAGTTTGGTCCTAGATTTCTTAATTTTTTTCAAAGTAAAATAACTTCTAGAATTGGTATTTATAGGGTCTTTTGCAATTGGTACCAGTGGCTTGATCCCAGGCCTCCACATTTGATGTAAACCACAACTTTGGAATCATTACCCATGCCATCCAAAAATATTTTGTCCTTGCGTGGTGGCAATTTTTTCATGTGGTTTTAAATTTCCAAAAAAGGGAAAGATCAAAGTGCAGTCAGTTCTTTTCTGTCTGTCTAGATATACAAAACAGCTGCATAGCACAATCAACTATTGTAGTGACATAAGCCCAACTTTTATAAATAGAAATAAGGCCTAAAACTTCAAACTAAGGGGCTTGTTAGAGGCCAGAAGATATTTGTTGTAGATTGGGAAGGCTGATGATTATGAACTGACGGTGGCACTTTTTAAACTGCTCTTAAAGACTCAGATGTTCCTTTCTGTGGAAATACGATAACACAGAGAACTGAGATAATTTTCTTTATGGAGATTCCAAGCATCAGTGATTGAAGCCAGGCACAGGTGGATGAGGCCACTGCACAGAGCCCTGAATTATTTTTTTTGGTTGGGGGCTTAGGGGTTGGGGGAGGATCAGGCCAAGTTGGGTGCAGGGGGTTGCGTGGCTCACTTGTGCCACTACAAAATAATTGACAACAAACTGTTGCTTTTGTGTGTTGATAAAATGAGGCCATGTTGACTGCCTCTGCCCTGAACTTTTCTGGACTCCCTCTGGACTGTAAGCCTGTTGTGGGCAGGGGATGTGTCTGTTTACCGTTATATTGTACTCTCCCAAGAACTTAGTTCAGTGCTCTGCACAGAGTAAGTGCTCAGTAAATACAGTTGACTGTCCTGTGGCAGTATTATTGTTGTGGTGGTTTCTGACATTTGTTAAGTACTTTGTGCAAAGCACTGTTGGAGCTAGATAGCTAGATGGATGCATACGTGGTCATTAAAGGAAGTATATTCAGTCAGGCTTGATCTCGGGCCCACAGTCTATAAAGTTGGCATTTTGGGGAGGGGTGGGAAGCATATACAAATTAAGAATGAGATAACCAAGCAGATTCAGTTAGAAAGCAGTAGAATAACAACAACAACAAACGGTGTTTCAATCTGGTATTTACTGACTGTGTGCAGAGCACAGTACAATTACTCGTCCGCTCAACTGTATATATTTCCATCACCCTATTTATTTTGTTAATGAAATGTACATCGCCTTGATTCTATTTAGTTGCCATTGTTTTTACGAGATGTTCTTCCCCTTGACTCTATTTATTGCCATTGTTCTCGTCTGTCCGTCTCCCCCGATTAGACTGTAAGCCCGTCAAACGGCAGGGACTGTCTCTATCTGTTGCCGACTTGTTCATTCCAAGCGCTTAGTACAGTGCTCTGCACATAGTAAGCGCTCAATAAATACTATTGAATGAATGAATGAATACAATTCAACAGAGTTAGTAGACGTGCTCCCTGCCCACAGGGAGTATACAGTCTAACTATGTTTGCATCAGACAGGATTATCATTTGTCTAAACTGTGTGAAGTTACGTGGCCGAGAAGCAGCGTGGCACAGTGGAGAGAGAGCACGGGGCCGAGGCTGCTTTTTTCCTGACCGCTCTGCAGGGCCATTGAGGGGTAGCCCAGCCCCTAAACTGCAGTGGGGTCCCCCAGTCCAAGGAGCTGGGGGATGGGAAATAAGGCAGCTTTAAAGTCACTCATAGAACAGGTACGCCATCAGTCAGTCAATTAATTGTATTTATTGAGCGCTTACTGTGTGTAGAGCACGGCACTAAGTGCTTGGGAAAGTACAATGTAATAGACACATTCCCTTGTCTGAACAATATAATAGACACATTCCCTTGTCTGACTTGTTAAAACAAGTGGCAGAGTTGGGATTAGAACTTCTGACTCCCAGGCCCGTGCTCTATCCACTAAGCCACCTTGCTTCTCTGGGGCCCCTTTCCACGTGGTGTAGGCTTACTTCCACTCTGAGATTTTCCTCAAGACAAAGCCCCTTTTCCTGCTTCATCTTGAAATAAGAAAAGACTAGCTGTTGATGCTAATGTTTCTCTGTCCTCTGTTTTTCCAAACTTATGGGATATGAACTCAATTTACTAGGTTCATAAATACCAACTCGTTTGTGCTTGGGTAGTTTAGTGGTTATGTTGCAGGCAGACTTAAAAACCCCTAAATTGGAAATTACGGTTGAAAAATGTGATCATTTTGTTGAATGTTTTTATTGTCCGGTTACATTTCTTCAGCGATTCATCAGACCCGCTCCAGTGGTGGAATCTTTCTTTGAAAAGTAGTCATCATTAGCCCTGGGGAGAAAGAGCTGATCTTAAAAGTTGTATTTCAGATGAGAGATTTGAAGCCTGGGGAAATGAAGCTTTGAACATGAATTGTTTGTTTGCTTTGGATCTACTGTTCTGTTTTATTTTTGTTGCTGCTGTTCTCTGTGGGGGGTTGGGTTTGTTTTTCCCTTGGTTTTCACAACATAGTGGAAGAGACCACCCCACCCTTTCCCATCCTTTACTTATCCAATCCAAATAATGTACTTCACGGCGGTTTCCCAAAATGGGGGAGGGCACATTTGTGTCTGCTGCTGTTGAGGTCTCAGGATGATCTGTTTGGTGACCACAGGCGGCATCCGTTTTTCCTTTCAGCTGTCTCAGAGAGCCTGCCACTGGGCCTGAGGCTAACTGGCCAGAGAGTGCAGAGGGCTCATCGCAAAGTCACATCCCCCCTCCCCTCTACTCCAAAATCCATTAATGAGCCAGTGGTATTTCTTGAACTCTTCTTATGTGCAGAGCACTGGATTGCTCAGTGCATGTACTGCTCAGGGGAGTTCATACTCAATAATAATAATCATAATAAAAATGGCCTTTAAGCACTTACTATGTGTAAGGCACTGGAATGGATACAAGCAAATTGGGCTGGACACAGTCCCTTCCCACGTAAAGGCCCACAGTCTTAATCCTCATTTTTATTTTTTTTTTTACAGATGAGGTAACCGAGTCACAGAGATGTGAAGTGACTTGTTCAAGGTCACACAGCAGAGAAGTAGCAGAGCTGGGATTAGAACCCAGGTCCTTCTGACTCCCAGGCCTGTGCTCTATCCATTAGGCCAAGCAGCTTCTCTGCCTTTTCCTGTTGCCTCTGTAAGCAATTGGTGTCTGAGCGGTGCTCACCAGAATGGACAGAGTGGGTAAAGGTGCATAAGATGCTCTCTGAAAGGCTTAGAACTTTGCTCCTTGCACTGTATGTGCTCAGGAAATACCATTGATTGAAAGGCACTTAATCTCATTGCTTTGCAGTCTCTCGGGCATTAGCATTCTCTTCAAACCAGAGATCAGGGCCACATACTTTTCTCGAATTAAAGTTCATCCTCATCAGGAAATTTCTCCAATGCATTGAAGTCTATATTTCTCTTTTACTGATGAAGGGCTATCCTAGTGGATTGTGAAACAGTTACCTTAAATGAAATGCTTATTCTGGGGATTTATTGTAATTTTTTTATTGCAGTTTGTTAATGTCAGATAGTTTGCTAAGTTTGGGTGTTTTAGGAAAGAAATATTCAAGGACCAGCAAAAGAAATGACCAATATTCATCATGTTAAATACAAAAGTACCTAGGGAATAATTTGGCAATCTTGTATCCTTAAGGTTTTACCCTATTTATTTTGTTAATGAGGTGCATGTTCCCTTGATTGTATTTATTGTGATTATGTTGTCTTGTTTTTGTCCATCTGTTCCCCCCGATTAGACTGTGAGCCCGTCATTGGGCAGGAATTGTCTTTATTTGTTGCCAAATTGTACATTCCAAGTGCTTAGTACAGTGAATGAATGAAATATTCAAGGACCCTCAAAAGAAATGATCAATATTCATCATGTTAAATACAAAAGTACCTAGGGAATCATTTGGCAGTCTTGTATCCTTAAGGTTTTAAGCCCGAGTGAGGTTTTTGATCCTACATTTTAAAGGGTCTTCTTTTGCCTTATTTTACCTTGAAGGAAAACATAAATTATAGAGCGCCCTGTTTCTGTAACTAGTTCTAAGGTTCAGAGTTTGGGGAGAATGACTCCCAGAGAAGCATCATAGCCTAGAGGATAAAGCTTGAGTCTGGGAGTCAGATGGACCTGGGCTCTCATCCCGGCTCTGACGCTTGTCTGCTGTGTGACCTTGGAGAAGTTACTTCACTTCCCTGGGCCTCAGTTACCTCATCTGTAAAATGGAGATGAACACTATGAGCCAGCCCCATGTGGGACATGGACTGTGTCCAACCTGATTGGGTAATGCCTGACACATAGTAAGCACATAACAAAACCTTAAATATATTTTTTTTAAATGATTCCCTTCCCTTCCCTAGCCAGGGTGCGGTAATGCTAATAATAATAATAATGATGATGGTGGTATTTGTTGAGCACTTAGTGTGTGCCAGGACCTGTACTAAGCACTGGAGGGAATAAAAGCAAATCGTGTTGGACACACAGTCCCTGTCCCACATGGGTCTCTCCGTCTCAATCCCCATTTTACAGGTGAGGTGACTGAGGCACAGAGAAGTAAAGTGACTTGCCCAAGGGCACAAAGCAGACAAGTGGCCAGAGCCGGGATTAGAACCCATGACTTTCTGACTCCCAGGCCCATACTCTATTCACTACATTGTGCTAAGCAGTCTTACTGCACCACTGAATTTCTGTATACACGAAGGTCAGAAAAGAGGTGTGGCCCAGTCTGAGGAAGAGAGGAAGGGGAAGCAGAATTAGGGCAATTTTGTTGACGATGCAGTGGCTGGGCAGCATATCTTTCAAGTTTATTTTTAGGTAAATGTTGCTAAATCCATTGCTTTAGCAGCTGGTTTGTTGGATAGAGCACCCTGAGCACATCCAGGGTGAGTGGTAAGTGAGGAGAGCCAGGCTGAGCTTCATCACGATGTTCAGCAACCACAGTCAGCAAGCACGCATAGCGTGTGGAAGTGCTGTAATAGGCAGTTGGTGCCTTCCAACAGGAACTGGGTCCAACCCGATTAGTACAGTGCCCGGTGTGAAATAATAATGATTATGGTATTTGTTACTCATTCAGTCGTATTTATTGAGCGTTTACCGTGTGCAGGGCACTGTACTAAGCACTTGGAAAGTACAATTCGGCAACCGATAGAGACAATCCCTAAAAACAGGCTCACAGTCTAGAAGGGAGAGACAGACAACAATACAAAATAAGTAGACAGGCATCAATACCATCAAAATGGAGAAATAGAATCATAGATATATTCACATCATTAATAAAATAGAGTAATAAATATAAGCACTTACTATGTGCCAAGCACTGTTCTAGATGCTGGGGCAGATACAAGTTAATCAGGTTGGACACAGTCCCTGCCCCACATGGGATGCACAGTATTAATTCCCATTTTACAGATGAGGTAATTGAGCCCCAGAGAAGTGAAGTGACTTGCCCAGGATCACACAGCAGAAATGTGGCAGAGCTGGAATTAATGCCTAGGCCCTTCTGACTCCCAGAGAGAAAGAGCATAATGAAGAAACAAGCAAATAGATGTATGTATTATCAGGAAGGTGGGGGATTAGTCAGGGTTTACCTCTTGGAGAAAATGACTTTTTCAGGGGGCTTGGAAATTCTGAAAGGATGTGCACTAGCCCATATAAGAGGGAGAGAGAGAGTTGCATGCAATGGGAAAGACATGAGCAGTGAGCTGGGGAAAAGAGAAAAGTAGTATTCTTATGGCATTTGCTCAGCACTTCCTATGGGAGAAACACTGTTCTAAGTGCTGGGGTGGAGACAAGCTAATCACTTTGGACACAGTTCCGGCCACACAATAGGCTGTGAGTCTCACCCCCATTTTATAGTGAGAAAACCAAGGCACAGAGAAGCTAACCGACTTTCCCAACGTCTCACAGCAAGCGATTGACAGAGGCAGGATTCAAACCCAGGTCCTCTGACTCCCAAGCCTGTGCTCTTTCCTCTAGGCTATTCATTCATTCAATAGTATTTATTGAGCGCTTACTATGTGCAGAGCACTGTACTAAGCGCTTGGAATGAACAAGTCGGCAACAGATAGAGACAGTCCCTGCCGTTTGACGGGCTTACAGTCTAATCGGGGGAGACGGACAGACGAGAACAATGGCGATAAATAGAGTCAAGGGGAAGAACATCTCGTAAAAACAATGGCAACTAAATAGAATCGAGGCGATGTACATTTCATTAACAAAATAAATAGGGTGATGGAAATATATACAGTTGAGCGGACGAGTACAGTGCTGAGGGGATGGGAAGGGAGAGGGGGAGGAGCAGAGGGAAAGGGGGAAAAGAGGGTTTAGCTGCGGAGAGGTGAAGGGGTGGTGGTAGAGGGAGTAGAGGGAGAAGAGGAGCTCAGTCTGGGAAGGCCTCTTGGAGGAGGTGAGTTTTAAGTAGGGTTTTGAAGAGGGGAAGAGAATGAGTTTGGTGGGGGTGAGGAGGGAGGGCGTTCCAGGACCGCGGGAGGACGTGGGCCGGGGGTCGACAGCGGGATAGGCGAGACCGGGGGACGGTGAGGAGGTGGGCGGCGGAGGAGCGGAGCGTGCGGGGTGGGCGGTAGAAAGAGAGAAGGGAGGAGAGGTAGGAAGGGGCAAGGTGATGTAGAGCCTCGAAGCCTAGAGTGAGGAGTTTTTGTTTGGAGTGGAGGTTGATAGGCAATCACTGGAGTTGTTTAAGAAGGGGTAGGCTATGCTACTTCTACTATCACTAGTAGTAGTAATCATATTTATTATGTGCTTACAGCGTGCAGAGCACACAGAACATTAAACTCTTGGAAAGAGTAGTTTGGTGGGAATTAGACAAGGTCTCTGTCCCTTGAGGTGCTCCTGATCTAGAAATAAAAATGTATTCATGAGGAAGGCCCACTTAATAATAAGGATGATAATAATTGTGGTTTTTAAACACTTACCATGTGTCAGGTACTTAATCAGATCAGACAGATGGGTCACAGGCCCTGCCCCAAATGGGCCACACAGTCTAAAGGGGAGGGAGAACAGGTGTTTAATCCCCAGAGTTTTCCTTTGGTACTTTTTCTGATGAAGCTTTATCTCTTCCCAGCTGTCCTCTGCTCTAGATTTTTGGGGTTTGTGGATGGTTTGGTGGGGAGAGTCTCAGTGGAGGAAAATAAAAGGTTATATTCTTCACTCAATATCGGTGGCCCAGCAAGTAAAATTACAAATAGAAAATTCCTCATAAATGGTCATGGTTCTTCAAGGAAATATGAACTTGAAACAAGTTAGGAGTATAGCTTTGAGGAGAGGAAGTGATCTCTTTTGGCTAAAATCCCAAGCAGGCCCTCCGGTTTCAAAAATTACAGGGTATGAAGATGTTGGTTAGGCTAGATAATATTTCTTGTTACACTTTGTGTCTGTGGGTTAAGAAGCTCTGTTAAGATGTAAGATCCATGTAATAATAATTTTGACATTTAGTAAGCACTTAAGTCAGTCATATTTATCGAGCACTTAACTGTATGTAGGACACTGTACTAAGCATTTGGGAGAGTACAGTATAACAATATTACAAATTCCATGCCCACAGTGAGCATACAGTGTAGAGGGGGGAATCAGACATAGACCCTCCAGGACTCAATGTAAGAGGAAGAACAAGTATGATTTAGCCCCCAATTTGCAGATGAGAAAACTGAAGCCCAGTGAAGTTAAGTTGTCCAAGGTCACAGAGCAGGCGAGTGATGGAGCTGAAACTAAAAGGTGGGTCTCCAGACTCCCAGTTCTGTGCTCTTTCCACTAGGCCACGATGTTTTGCAATAAATGTTGAAGGGAATTAGCTGTGCCAAAAACTTATTTTTTAAAAGCTTTCATCATTAGCAGCCCATGGATTCCTACCTTTAATCAGTCTGCTAAAAATTGAACTCACTTCTTTGTTTTTTAAGCCATTCCAGTATCCTGAATTAGTTCCCAAGATGGTTTTCAAATGCCATAGTTTCAAAATCCATTCAACTACTTGCCGGAAAGAAATTTAGACTAGGGATCTCTATTGATAGCATTTGCTAAGTAAAACGTTCTAGTTGAGACCAGAGGAAGATGATCTCTCCAGACCTAAACAACCCCAAGGATTATAGAAGAGTCTAGGGCAGCAGACAGACAGACTGGAGGCGGAGGTCTGAAGGAGAAGGCTAGACTGTTAGGCTGTGAGCTTGGTACAACTGTTGTCCTTGAAGAAGAACAGAAAGAATATCTGTGTTCTCCAATTTAGCTATCTTTTAAGATAGCTGGATACCCACAGCTGGATACTTTTTTTTTTTAATGGAATTTAAATGATACTTTTCTTTATGGAATTGAAGTGTTTTCTATGTGCCTGGGGTAGATTCTAGTTAATCATGATGGACACAGACCCTGTCCCACACGAGGCTCCCAGTCTGAAATCCCAGTTTTAGACTGCAAACTCATTGTGAGCAGGGAATGTGTCTTCTTATTGTTGTATTGTACTCCCTCAAGTGCTTAGTCCAGTGCTCTGCACACAATAAGTGCTCAGTAAATACAATTGACTGTTTTACAGATGAGGGAACCGAGGCACCGAGAGGTGGAGTGACTTGCCCAAGGTCTCATAGCAGACAAGTGGTAGAGCAGGATTAGAACCCAGGTCCTTGACTGCCAGACCCCTGCTTTATCCATTAGGCCACACTTCTCAGCAACTATGCATTTCATGAACCTTGCTGAGCCACCTGTGGGGCCTAGAGTGGCGTAGAAATTAGAGCTTTGATTCAGCTATTCATCCTGATCTACCAATAGATTATGAATTAAACTAAATCTTTAAATTAATAAATATAAAGAACTTCATTGTCCACACCAGAAGATTGACTTACGGGGATTTGGGGCTGAGAAGGGGGATGAATAAAGGGAGCAAATCAGGGTGATGCGGAAGGGAGTAGGAGAAGAGGAAAGGAGGGCTTAGTCAGGAAAGGTCTCTTGGAGGAGATGGGCCTTCACAAAATCTTGAAAAAGGGGAGAGTAATTGTCTGTTGGATATGAGGAGGGAAGGTGTTCCAGGCCAGAGGCAGGGCATGGGTAGGAGGTTGGCGCTTAGATAGACAAGATGGTGATACAGTGAGAAGGTTAACATTAGAGGAGTGAAGTGTGTGGGCTGGGTTTTAGTAGGAGTAACGAGGTGAGGTAGGAGGCAGGAAGGGAATGTATTTTGGGATTGTTTCTTTTTAATGGTATATATTAAGTGCTTACTCTGTTCTAAGCACTATGTCTCTTTATAGTTATATACTTTCCCAAGTGCTTAGTATGGTGCTCGGCATACAGTAAGTGCTCAGTAAATATGATTGACTGACCCACGTCCGGCCACTTGAATACATCACATGTACCTGTCAGTTGTACTCGATACCTGCAGCCCTCGACTGTAGCAGTCAAAGAGCCCCTTGACTGCTGAATGCCAAGCTGTACTTGGCAAGCTATACTTGGCATTCCCAAGGTCCCCGGATGCTTCCCAGATGAGTGGAACTATGGTGCATTATATGACAGGTAGTTCCCTTAATGACTGTAAAGCAAACACAGCCGTTGAATGTACAGCTCACAGAAGACACATACGTTGCTCAGAGTACACGTGCAACATAATCAGAGTAGTAAAGCAGTGTAGCCTAGTGGATAGAGTATGGGCCTAGGAGTCAGAAAGATCTGGATCCTAATCTCGGCTCCGCCACTTGTCTGCTGCGTGACCTTGGGCAAGTCATTTCACTTCTCAAAGCCTTAATTACTTCATCTGTAAAAGGGGGATTCAAACTGTGAGCCCTATGTGGGACATGGACTGTGTCCAACCGGATTATCTTGTATGTACCCCAGTCTTTAGTACAGAGCTTGGCACATACTAAGTGCATAACAGATACCATAAAAAATATAAGCACTTTGCCCAAATATTGTACTAAGTGCAGATACAAGACAACGATTTACTTGACCTATCATGAAAAAGCACTAAAAGAAGAGCATTATAAAGGAAAGCTGTGGTATGTAACCACTTTCTTTTGAAAAAGGTCTCATTTTAATGCAATTTAATTTTAAAATAATAATAATAATGTTGGTATTTGTTAAGCGCTTATTATGTGCAGAGCACTGTTCTAAGCTCTGGGGGAGATAAAGGGTAATCAGGTTGTCCCATTGCAAGTAGTACTGAAAATATTTTTTACTGATGAATTGTGTTTCTTCATTTTTGAACATCAATTTGTGACGGCCGGGGTTTCCTTTTTCCAAGAATCACAGGGAGGATGGAAGAAGCAGCATGGCCTAGTGGATATAAGAATAGAACTGGGAGTCAGAAGGACCTGGGTTCTAGTCCCGGCTCAGCCACTTGTCTGCCAGGTGACCTTAAGCAAGTCACTTCTCGTCTCTGTGCCTCAGTTACCTCATCTGTAAAATGGGGATTAAGATCATGAGCCCCATGTAGGACAGGAACTGTGTCTAACCCGACTTACTTGTAATAATAATAATAATTGTGGTATTTGTTAAGTGCTTACTATGTGCAAAGCATTGTTCTAAGCCCTGGGGGATACCAGGTGATCAGGTGGTCCCACGTGGGGCTCACAGGTTTTTTAATGCCCATTTAACAGATGAGGTAACTGAGGCACAGAGAAGTTAAGTGACTTGCCCAAGGTCACACAGCTGACTAGTGGCAGAGCCGGGATTAGAACCCATGACCTCTGACTCCCAAGCCCGCGCTCTTTCCACTGAGCCACACTGCCTAGCTCTTAGTACAGTGACTGGCAAATAGTAAACACTTAACACATACCACCATTATTATATCCTTTTAACACCTCTCTGTCTCAAATCTCTTTCTAAGTTTACTGCACATGAGGAATTCAGAACTCTTATCGGTCAAAAATCCTAAAATTTCTTTGCCGAAATCAGGTTGGGCTCCCACGCCTGCAAAGTATTTTGTCAAACCACTATTAGTGAGTCTATTACAGCACTAACAGAAGAAAGTAAGAGGTGAGGTGAGAAGACAACTGGAATATTTTTCCTAGTCTTTTCTTGAGAAGAGCTTCCTATTGAGAGAGGATTACTAGGCAAAACCTGCATGAGTCTAGGAAATAAGCACTGGCCTGTTATCTCCGGAGCTCCTCCCTCCCACAGTCCTCAGTATTGAGAGCTGCTTGAAGCGAAGTGGGGAAGAGAGGGGAACTTAGTTTTGGGGGTTTTTTAAATGGCATTTGTTAAGCTCTTGTACCTGCTTTGGTAGGTGCAAGTGAAGAAGATTGGACTGTTTTGGGCTCACAGTCTAGGAGGGAGAAGAGGTGTTTAATTCCCATTTTAGAGTTGAGGAAACTGAGGTGCAGAGAAGTTGTTAGTTGTCCAGGGTCAGACAGCAAGCAGTTGGCAAAGCTGGGATTAGAAGCCAGGTCCTCGGACCCCCAAGTCTCTCTGCTGCCTCCAGTTGGCTCATACCCACCACCTCTTTCACCCCTTTGTTGGACAGGAATTGAGCCCAAGCTTAATTGGGCTCTACACATTCCCATCCCATTCCTACCAGCCTGTGAGGCTCACTCTGGCAGAGCCTTAGGGAAAGAGCAAACTAGCTCCTTATGTGTCTGTCATCAATCCTCTCTTCCCCCTTCTATATTTTTAGATTGTTGAGAGACAGGGACCGTGTCTAATTCCCAACTGTGTATTATTTCCCAGCTCTCACTACAAAGCTTAATAAATACTGTTATTACTACTGTTTTATGTATTTTAAGAAAATCAGGGCATATTTCCTTTTTTTTAATGGTAATTAAGTGCTGTGAGGCAGGCGCTGGGCTGGATACAAGATAATCAGGTTGGACCCTCTCTGTCCCACATGGGGCTTACAGTCTCAATCCCCATTTTACCTTTGAGGTACCCGAGGCAAAGGGAATTTGAGTGATTTTTCCCAAGGTCACACAGAGACAAATGGAAGAGCCTGGATTATTATCCAGAACCTCTGAGTCCAAGGTCCATGCTTTTCCTACTAGGCCATGCTGCTAATTATTATTTGTAATAATTCAGGAAACTGTCCTGCTGTATTTGTAAATATTTGAATTTGAATTTGTTGCAACTTTAAAGGTGTACCTTGAGACACATCCACCCTCGCACAGTGAAGTTATCCAAATCAGGCAAATAACGGAGCACTTTTATCGAGGCAGAGCGATGCCCATTGGAGATTGAGGTTGACAGGTTCAAAGCAAAATGAAAGGAAACGCTTCTTCACTCAGTGGGTGGTAAGCATATGAAATCCGTTACCCTGAGATTTGGTGCAAGCAGAAAATATCAGTGAGTTCAAGATGGATTGGAATATATTTATGGATGAGTGAACCATAGCAGGTATGAAGAGGAAATTTAGGTATAGAGAAGGGAAAATTTGTCAATTCTTGTCAAAAAGGGAAACATTCAAACAAGTTCTCGAGATATTCTGTGGCCACTGTCGGAATCAACATAATTGGCTGGTTGGACCACTGCTTTAACCCAGTAGTGGCCTTTTGTACTTTATGTTCATATCATTGTGGACAGGGAACATGTTTCCCAATTCTGTTGTATCACACTCTCCCAAGAGCATACTTAGTACAGTGCTCTGCACGCAGGAAGTACTCGGTAAATACAATTCACTGATTTTTTAAAAATGGTATTTAAGTGCTTACTATGTCCCAGGCACTATACTAAGTACTGGGGAAGATAAAAGATAATCAGGTTGGACAGAGACCATGTCCCTCATGGGATGCACAGCCTTAATCTCTGTTTTACAGATAAAGTAACTGAGGCACATGAAAGGTAAGTGGCTTGCTCAGTGTCACACAGCAGAGAAGTGGTGGAGCTGGGATTAGAATCCAGATCCCTGACTCCCAGGCCCTGGATCTTTCCACTAGGCCACGCTACTTCTCCCAATGATCTTCTCCTGATTATCGCTAGATATTGAAACTCCTGACAGCAGTTTAGTGATTACTGAAACCATTCAGTTCAGCGGATTTGCTACCCTGGCTCAGAGAGTTGATCTTTTCCGGAAGTGCTATGAAAAGAGTACACTTCAGGATTTTCTGTGGATGATTCTATTTCTCCCAGAGATGTACCCCTTGGTATACCACTCATCTGGTTGAGCAGAAATGGGAAGAGTTTATGTCAAATGAACAGGAAAGATGGCTGATTTTCCTTCCTTTTACCATCCCTTCCCTCCCGCCCCTACTCCCACATAAAATGTGGTCAGTAGATGTTATTTTCTGGCTGTAACTGATTAACTGAGCCTATGCTAACCAAGCATAGTTTTTTAAAGAGAATTTACCTGAAAAGAAATTCAGTTACTGACATGAATTTATAAGAACCAAACATCATATTGTGACTACCTAACATTAATGGGGTTTGAGTTAATAATAATATTAATGATAATAAGAAATAATAGTCATGTTTGCTCAGTGTTGGCTGCTAGGCACAGGGATAGTTACCAGATATAATAATGTATTTGTTGGTATTTGTTAAGTGCCTACTGTGTGCAAAGCACTGTTCTAAGCCCTGGGGGGTTACAAGGTGATCAGGTTGTCCACATGGGGCTCACAGTTTTAATCCCCATTTTACAGATGAGGTAACTCAGGCACAGAGAAGTGAAGTGACTTGCCCAAAGTCACACAGCTGGCAAGTGGCGGAGCCGGGATTAGAACCCATGACCTCTGACTCCCAAGCCCAGGTCTTTCCACTGAGCCACGCTGCTTCTCATGATATTCAGATTTGGCAGTCACCATCCCAAATGGGGCCTACAGTCTAGTAGGAGAAAGAACAAGAATTGAATCTCCATTCTACAGATTAGGTAACTGAGGCACAGAGCAGTTAAGTGACTTCCCCAAGGTCACACAAAAGGCAAGTAGTAGAGCTGGGATTAGCCAGGCCTTCTGACTCCCAGGCCAATGCTGTTTCCCTTCTAGACTATGCGCTTACTGTGGGCGGGGAATGTTTCTTTCACCTTTGCTATATCGTTATGTTGAACTCTCCCAAGTGCTAGGTACAGTGCTCTGCACCCAGTAAATGCTCAATAAATACGATTGATTTGATTGACTGATTTCTACGAGACCACACTGCTTCTCACGGGTCCACTTTTATTGGAGCCATGTACCATATCAATGTTCCTATTTTTGAGAGTGCCTCACTTGCCCAAGGCTAGTCTGTCTTTCTGATTGACAGGCTACTTCCCTCTGCATTCTCAGGTGCCCATGCTAGCTTCAGGATGAGGGAATGATCGCAGAACTGTGGCCCCTCTGGAAGGCAACTGCTCAAGCAGATTCCTGGGATAATTGGGAAAGGTCCATGAGGAAAGAATGAAGTGAGATCTCAGCTTTCAGCAGAAGTTACATCATGGTTGTAAATTATGGCCTATTCAGGCAAAACTGAATCAATAAAACAATAGTATTTATATATTTATTTTTATGGTGTTTGTTAAACGCTTGTTTGTTAAACGCTTACTATGTGCCAAGCACTCCACTAAGAGTCGGGGTGGCTACAAGCAAATCTGGTTGGAGACAGTCCTTGTCCCACATGGGGCTCACAATCTTAATCTCCATTTTATGGTTGCGGTAACTGATGCCCAGAGAAATTGAGTGAGTTGCCCAAGGTCACACAGCAGACAAGTGGCAGAGCTGGGATTAGAGGTGACTCCACTAGGCTGTGAGCTGAAGAGCATACTGAGTCCTTGGAAGAATGTCTATATTTGTAGACATGATTCTTGCGTTCAAGTAGCTTATATTCTAGAGTGGGCGGCAGATACTAAAGTAATTTACAGATAGGTGAAAGAGGGAAAAGGGTAGGCATATGTGCTCGAGTTACTGTTTAATAAGGTACACAATCGGGTGTATATGTGCCTAAGTGATATGAGAGGGTGTGAATGCGTAAGTACTCTGGGAGTGAAGAAGTTTTGAATGGCAGTTCGATGGGGGAATATAACCTGGGGAAGGTAGAAATTTAGTCAGGGAAAATGTCCTAGAGGAGATGATTTCAGCAAGGCAAAGATGAGGGAAAACTGTGGTCGGTCAGATATGAAGATCTGAAGAGGGAGATAGAGGAACGAGGCTCAGCGAGTAAATTATCATGAGGGGAGCAGAGAAGCTGAACTGAGGTAGTGGGAGAAGAGAGTGGATAAACTGAAAGGAGAAAGGTGATGGAGCATCTTAAAGAGTTTCTGCTTTAAACACTGTTTAGCTGAACCTTAAAAATAGCATGTAGGTGATTGGTTGGGTGGAAGTGAGGCTGGGGTCCAGATGGCTGGGTGGACATCAGGACCTAGGGGTCCATGTGGTCCAAAGGGTCATCAGCCCTGCTCCCCGTCCCCCTGACTGTGGTGGAATCCCCGACGCTGTCTGTGCTGTTACAGAAACTGACTCATGTATTGCAGCTGCGAAGACAAGAGATCCAACTCTTGCCTAGCCACACCTCTCAGCTGTTTGCCATAATCATGTGTCTAAAAGTAGCCTAGCCCAAGACAGCAGCAGCACCAGAGGTATGGGAGCTATTTTTAAGCTTGTGGCCCTGGCCAACGACACAGAAATCTACTCCAGTCACTCTGATAACCCCAGTAAGCACGCGGCATTTGTACATACATTTCCGAATCTTCTCTCGGTCCTTTTTATCTCAAGAAGCACATTCTAAGGAAGAGTAAGAAAAGATAAGTGGGGGGAGTTGGTTATTTTGAAAGACTGCCCTGTCCTGCTATGCCTTTTTATTTTTTTAATGGTATTTGTTAAAGCGTTTACTGTAAGCCAGGCACGTAACTAAGGGTTGGGTTAGATACGAGCTCATCAGGTTGGATACTGTCGTGTCCCACTTGAGGGTCACAGTCTTTATCCCCATTTTACAGATAAGGGAACTGAAGCAGAGAGAAGTAAAGTGACATGCCCAGGTTCACACGACAGACAAGAGGTAAAGCCGGGATAAGAATTATAGTTGCTTAGAGCCCTCAGGCTTGGTCTGTGGATCCTACATTATCAAGGAATAATAATGTTAATAAGAATAACAGTATTAAGCACCTGGGTAGATGCAAGATAATCAGGTTACCTCCCCACACACCTGTGGCTTGGCTTTTGAAGTCAACCGTTTTAGGACTGTTTTTTGTAGAAAAAAAGAATCACCGAATGTTTTATTGTGGCTTATGTTCTTATGAGACTACCGGGCAGTTATATATGTGCCTGACACATAGTAAGCACTTAACAAATACCATTATTTTTTATATATCTGCCCTGTAGTTTTTGGATCTTTATTTGTCTTTGCCTGCTTTCCTAATTATATTGCAGTGTTGTCTAGTACATGATCCATGACAACTACTGTGGTACCTACTCCCCTCAGTGCTGTGGGTGCTAAATAGTACAATGAACCGACTGACTTTCAGATCCAACTCTTAGTACTGATAATTCAGTTTCAGAGACGCAAAGTGTCTAAACTCTAAGCTCACTGTGGGCAGGGAATGTGTCTGTTATACTGTTATATTGTATTCTCCCAAGCGCGTATACAGTGATCTGCACACGGTAAGTGCTCAATAAATGTGACTGACACAGTGTAGCTCCACCTTCATGAAAATACCCAGTATTCCTACTTAAGGAATTGGTTGACATTGCTGCAAAATCGATAGATCCTATGTCTGGGTAGGATGCCAGAATTCTGAAAGGGAACAAAGGAAAAAGGGATGACACTGGAAATTATAGAAGAGGTAGCTTAATAGAAATAACTGAGAAAATAGCAGTGGAATAAATTAAATGATCCACTTGTAGATAACCAGAAGACCACAGAGTACTTTCTAGTAACTAACGTGTTTTGCAAGAGGTAACTGTCTTCCTGTTACCGGAAAGATATGTCATAGAAGAAAATAATTTTAAACCCAAAAGGTAGACCGTCTTACAGAACTAACATATATTTCAAACTGTTATTGGATTTGTGTAAGATTTGGTTGCTCAGTAGTAAGGGAGATAGGTTTATAATAGTAATAATAATAATTGTGTTATTTGTTACTCACTATGTGCCAGGCACTTTTCTAAGCGCTTGGGTAATTACAAGATAATCAGGTTGGTCATGCTCCCTAACCCACACAAGTCTCACAGTCTTAATCCCTATTTTCCAGGTGAGGTAACTGAGGTACAGAGAGTGAAGTGACTTGCCCAAGGTCACGCAGCCGGTAAGTGGCAGAGGCAGGATTAGAACCCAGGTCCTTCTGACTCCCAGGCCTGTGCTCTACCCACTAGCCCATGCTGCTTCTTATGACAGTTTACCCCTAGGTATGTGGGTTTGGATAATGTATGCTTATGACTGAAAGTTGGGAGAGCCTACTGAAAGACACAGAAGACTAGAGCATGAGATGCACCTAAATATTGTTAAATATTATAAATGTGTTATTGGATGTTTAATAAAACACACAGCGGTTACTTTGATTTGTAAGTAAAGAAACGCAACAGCTAGTAATAATGGTATTTATTAAGTGTTTAGTATTTGGGGACTACTGCATTAAGCCCTGGAAAAATAATATATGAATTTTCATTTGACCCACTTTGCGAATTGTTAAAATAACATATCAGCTGAAGGGTTTTTCTGTATGGTCTAACTAGACTAAAGATCTACACAGTTGGTTTTTTCTCCAGTATTAAATGTATCTTCCAAGAATTGTCCCATTCCAAATATTTTTCATTTGAGTAAATTAATGGCACTGCTGGCTGTCAGGTAAATTATAATGAAGTGAACACCTAAACTACTCTCTTGGGTCAGTATGCATCTACACATATCTAAGTGGGATAAGTATAATGTCCACACACCCACTTTATGATGACAGTTAAGTCTAGTGTGAGAAGCAGCATGGCCTAGGGGAAATGACATGGACCTGGGAGTCAGAAGACCTGGGTTCTAATCCGGATTCTGCCATTTGCCTGCTGTGTGACCTAAGGCAAGTCACTTTGTCTGGGCCTCATTTTCTCATCTAAAATGGGGATTAAATGCCTGTTTCTCCCCTTTCCCCCCCAACTTTGACTGTGAACCCAAGAGGGATATGACTGTGTCTGACCTGATTATCTTCTCTTTCTCTCTCTCTCTCTCTCTCTCTCTCTCTCTCTCTCTCTCTCTCTCTCAGTACTTACTATGGTTTTTGGCACATAGTAAGTGCTAACAGATACCACAGTGTGATTATTAATTTGTCTGTCGATACATATGTACAGAATAAGTGGACCAAATTTTCTGAAGCTTAAATTGGGGAATGGGACAGCACTTGAGAGGTGGGGCTTAAAGAAGATCAGGGCCAGTAGATTGCAATGAGAAGGAGGAAAAAAAAAAGCAGGGAAGGGGAACAGAGTGAAAGAAAAAGACAAAGACAGAGAGAGGCAGCAACAGCATGGGAAAGAGAAAAGCAGGGGGAGAGAGGGAGAAGAGATTGTGGATACCATTTCAAGAATGCTTTGTCGTTGATCACAGTTCATGCAAATACCTTTGGATCATTTGTATGAGAGAGTCAACAGTTTTTGAGACATAAAACCGATACAGTTTTTAGACTGGTCTTATTGCTGAGGAAGTACAAGAGCAGATCCCTATCCTGAGAAGCTCACGGGAGGAACAGGCAAACAGAATAAGCATACAACCTATGGGACAAACATGAAAATGGAGAGACACACAATAATAGAAATATGTGAACACTTGTATCGAAGAAATTGCAGTAATTGAGTGAAGTTCTAAGGTTAAACTGGCAAAGCTTCAAAGAGAGGTGGATTCCTTCTAGACTTAAGCTCTAGACCCAAATCACTACTGCAACTTCTCTGATTCAATAAGTGTTCACATATTTCTTTGAACCGTGCACACGCAGGCTGGGATAGGAAGAGGAAAAAGGAGGGGGTGGTTTATGTAATTCACTGACTGCCTATGGTATCAATTAGTGGTATTTATTGAGCACTTACTGGGTGAAGAGCATTCTACTAAATGCTCGGGACATGCAGTACAACAGAGTAGGTAGAAACATTCCCTGCCTTCAAGGATCTTACAGCCTAGAGAATGCAGCACTTATGAGAGTACAGTATTCAATTGTATTTATTGAGCGCTTAATGTGTGTAGGGGTACTGTGCTAAGCACTTGGGAGAGTATAAAATAATAAACAGACACATTCCCTGCCCCCAACAAGCTTACAGTACACATAGAGAGACAGACATGAATATAAATAAGTTACAGGTATGGACATAAATGCTGTAGGGCTTGGGGGGTGGGGGGGAGATGAATAAAGGCAGCAAGTCAGGGTGATGCAGAAGGGAGTGGGAGAAGAGAAAAAGAGGGATTAGTCACGAAAGTCCTCTTGGAGGAGAATAGGAGAGACTCCATCTCAAGTGCCCTCTTTTACCTGTTTCATCATTTATGTCCCCTGCTCCCCTTAATGCTAGACTCAGTTCCCCATGTAAGAGCCCTTCCCCTGGTTGGTGATTGCAAAATTATGCAGAGTGGAGCAGTTATGCTAGTAAATGTTTAATTTTGTTTTTCATCCTTTCTTTCTCCTCTTTTTTCGGGATATGCTTTAAGTTTATATCCACTTGCCTCTCCCATTAGATCATCAATTCCCCAGGGTTAAATGCATCTTGACTTCTTGGGTGGGTTTCCAAACACATAGTACAGTGCTCTAGCTCACTATAGGTGCTCAAAAATTGCTGTTAGGGGTGATAATGAAGGTCAAGAGTTCAGCGTTTTTTTATGGTATTTAAGTGCTTCGTATGTGACAGGCAGCCTTCTAAGCCCTGGAGTAGAAATCGAGTTGGACACAGTCCATCTCCCACATGGGGCTTATGTTCTTAATTCACATTTTACAGATGAGGTAATGGAGGTACAGAGAAGTGAAGTGATTTGCCTAAAGTCAATCAGCAGACAAGTGCCACAGCTGCAATTAGAACCCAGGTCCTTCTGACGCCCCCAGGCTGTGCTCTATCCACTAGACCATGCAGCTGCTTTAATTCGAGTAATAATTGGATGCCACTAAAGACTTCTGAGGATAATGAGGTGGTATCAGTGATCATGAAAGATGACAGTAGTTGAAATTTGTAGGATGGGTTGGAAGGGCAAGGGAGGCTGGGTGGCCATTGCGTTTAACCAGACATGAGGTATTTAAGTCCATATCAATCAATCAGTTGTATTTATTGAGAACACAATGCAACAGAATTAGCAGATGCTTACAGTCTAGAGGGGGAGACTCTTGACTCTCGCTGTGGCTTGAGGATGGAGAGAATGGTTTGGAGGTCAGAAATTCTACTGAGGAAGAAGAGAAATGAGAGACCCTGGAATTTTTCACTTCCCCTTCAAGTAGCCATAATTTGATTTCTTGGCAGTGAGTTTGAAAGCTAAACAGAAAGACAGAGTTCTCATTCTGATGTGTAGTTCCTCTAATTTGGATTGATCAGATATGGTAGGCTTTGTGCTGACATATGAACGAATATCCTATATTAGAGCTACTGAGTAGCTTGATAGCCATCTGGTTGATTTTGTCCCTGTTGTAAAAGGTTAATGACTTCTGAGAGTTGAACCAAGTCAGTGTTTTCTTATTAGATAAATGGAGTTTCTCTCATGTTACTTATGAAAGCCAGCGAGCGGCATTTCTCCGTACTTGTGATTTGTAACTTGCACTGATGTAGTAGAGCGCTGAAGACACTATTGGCTGAACATGAAGATTAAATTTTGTTTTAATGACTCATGAACAAAGTTTATATTTGGTGGAAAGACATGTGATGAGTCTGTAATTTAAATTATTGTTAGCATTCTTTGGAGAATTTACAAACAACTCTCAATTGTCCAAGTTAATGGAGATGAAGGAAACCACAGATGGGTCAAATCCAAACAGAAAGAAAGAATTAGCCAGTAGTTTTCCGCCTCCTTCCTCACCAACTGTTGTTTAGTGGTTTGTATTGTCCTGGATCTGTTCAGCTTTGGCATCCCACCTCAAGTTTGGCTATTCCTTAACTTGATCAGCACATTTGAGCACAGGCTTCAGTCAGTCTTCGTTTTATTCCGGGCCTTCACGAGGAGAGAAAGGATGTTGATAATCTACTATTTGCTGCAAGAAGCTTCTGATGCCTGAGTCATTTTCATCGAGGCAGCCTTGGTGACGTCAGTGAAAAGAATTTAATGATTACCTGACGGACAAGATCTTAGAGAGGTGCTCATTCATTGTTTATGATGTTATGAGCAGATATGTGCTTTAACTCTTTAACTCCGCCTGGCATAGACATCAATATCCATTGCCCTCACCAGTTATTCCAGGCATATAACTCCCTCCTCAAACCCCCTGTCCCCCCCTCCCCTAACCCCCCCGCCTGCTTCCCTCATCCCTTGCCCCTAATGACCTGGCTACCTTTTTTCAGAAAATTGAAACTCTCAGATGTGATCTCCCTAAAATCTCCCCTGCTCCTCTCAGGCCCTCCCTCCTCCTGCCCCTGCTTCAACTCTCCCGTCCTTCCCAGCAGTATCTCAAGCGATCTCCTGCCTTCTCTCAAAATCCACCCCCTCCACATGTGCATCCGACCCCTCACTTCACACCTTGTCAAAACTTTGCCCACTCCCTTCTTCCCTCCCTTACTACCATCTTCAACTCTTCACTCTCCAGTGGCTTCTTCCCCACTGCTTTCAAACATGCTCACGTCTCCTCTATCCTAAAAAAAACCCTCCCTTGACCCCACAGCTCCCTCCAGTTATCACCCCACCTCCTTCCTTCCAATCCTCTGCAAACTCCTTGAGTGAGTTGTCTGCACCCGCTGTCTCAAATTCCTCTCCTGCAATTCTCTCCTTGACCCCTTCCAGTCTGGCTTCCGTCCCCTTCACTCCACAGAAACAGCCCTCTCAAAGGTCACAAGTGATGTCCTTCTTGCCAAATCCAACAGCCTCTACTCCATCCTAATCCTCCTTGACCTCTCAGCTGCCTTCAACACTTTTGATCACCCACTTCTCCTGGAAACTATCCAATCTCGACTTCGTTGACAATGTTGTCTCTTGGTTCTCCTCCCCTCTCTACTTGGGTGTCCTGCCGTCACCTCAGATTTAACATTTCTAAAACAAAGCTCCTTGTCCTCCCACCCAAATCCTGTCCTCCTCCTGACTTTCCCATCACTGTAGGCAGTACCACCATCCTTCCTATCTCACTAGCCCATAACCTAGGCTTTATCCCTGACTCCTCTCTCTCATTCAGTCTATCACTAAATTCTGTCAGTTCAAACTTCACAGCATCTCTGAAATCCTCCCTTTTCTTTTCCATCCAAACTTCTACCATGTCAATCCAAGCACTTACCCTATCCCACCTTGATTTCTGTATCAGTTTCCTTGCTGACCAACCTGCTTCCTGTCTCTCCTCCATTCCAGTCCATGTTTCACTCTGCTGCGAGGATCATTTTTTCTACAAAAATGTTCAGTCCATTTTTCCCCACTCTTCAAGAAGCTCCAGTGGTTGCCCATCCACCTTTGGATCAGATAGCAACACCTTACCATCGGCTTTAAGGCATTCCATCACCTTTCCCCCTCCTACCTCTCCTTGCTACTCTCCTACTAAAGCCCAGCCCACATTCTTCATTAATCTAGTGCCAACCTACTTTTTCACTATACCTTGATCTCATCTATCTCTTGGCCTGGAACCCCCTCCCTTTTCACGTTCAAGGGATGATTATTCTCCCCACCTTCAAAGCCTTATTGAGGGCACATCTCCCCAAAGAGGCGTTCCTTTACTAAGCCCTCATTTCCTCCTTTCCTTTGCCCTTCTTTATTGCCCTGACTTGCTCCTTTTATTCACCCCCTCCCACCCCCAACAACCCCAGCGTTATGTACATATCTGCAGTTCATTTATATTACTGTCTGTCTCCCCCTCTAGATTGTAAGCTCAGTATGGGCAGGGAATGTCTGTTGTTGTGTTTTACTCTCCAAGTGCTTAATACAGTGCTCTGCAATCAGTAAGTGCTCAATAAATACTATTGATTGATTAATTGGTATGTTTCCTTAGACATCTACAGGGACCTTTAAGCATGGCCTAGTGAAAACAGCCCAGGTCTGGAAGTCAGAGGACCCTGAGTTCTAATTCTGACTCCACCATTTACCTGCTGTGTGAACTTGAGCAAGTTGCTTCCTTTCTCTGTGCCTCAGTTCCCTCATCTACAAAATGGGGATTCTTCATCTGTGTTCCTTCCTACTTAGTTTGCAACCTCCCCATGTGGGACCTGAGTAATTTTTTAGCACTTGGAAGAGTGCTCGACCCATAGTAAGGGCTTAAATGCCATAATTATTGTAAGGCATGCCACAGAATTGAAGTGATATCACCATCGTTATTTGTTTTGAGAAAAAAGGAGTCAGGGCCTGACGGAGGACATGACTGTGTGTTCTCAGTTGCCAATAAAGGGAAGTCCTGTTTCATTCGGAGTTTTATTTGAATCCATTGACGTCAATGTGTGCAGGCATCTGATCTGATTCCACAGATCAGTGATGGATCTTTGTGGGGGTACAACTGGCTTCACCCCACTTCTCAGTACTTTGGTCACTTCATCTCAAAAGGCCACACAATAACAAAGGCACCTCCACTTTGACTATTTTGTTCCTTTATCTTTTAATTGCCCTCTTGGGTGTCAACTGGCTTCCCCTCTCTCAGAGATCAAACCCAGTGGAACTTTCACCCTCAGCAGCCAATTACTCCTGCCCCTTTACTGACTCAGTGATTTCTAAGTACTCAACCACAGTGTTATTCAGGTTTATAGGGCATGGGAGTTTTCTTCTGTTGCACCCCTGGATAGAAGAGGTACTAGAAATGACTAAGAAGTTGGGAATGGTAATGAAAAAGGCAGATTAGGAGGAGGATTAGTGAGGATGAAGTAGGAGGGTTTAGCAAAACAATTCACAGACTGGCTAGGGAGCACTTGAATAATCTTAGGTTGATGGCATGTTGATCTTCTGTCTTGTAATTTACCTGGAAGGGGGAGATTGCTTGGCTCCAACAGGGGGTCAGAGGGAGAGGACATGCAAATGGATAAAGTGGTCACTTCTCCAGATTTCCCATTCTATATTTTACCAATTGTTTCCCGCTAGACTTCTGGGGGTCATTTTGTCATCAGTCATAGCTGAAAGGTTTAAGTTTCATGGCGATCTCTCTCGGGCTAATGTCCCTGGTCTGTCCCAGATATTGCTGTAAAACTCCTGCTTTCTTTGCCTCTGTGGTGCTGCCCTTTGTTTAGTTGTCTTGTTTACCTTTCCTGGATGGGAGAATTTGAAGGCTGCATTCTCTCCTCTTTTCTTTACCTCCATCCCCCACCCTAATTACACTTCCAAATTCAGCAACTAAAGACTGTAATCTTTCTTTGAGGTATTCAAGGTATTGTGTAAGACTTTTATCTTAATCGTAGTTTCCTCCGAATTATCTTCAGTTCCTTCCAGTTTACTGACTTATTTTTCACCGATTTGTGTTTTTTCTGTGTGGGGGTGTGTTAGACAAAGATGCCCCTTTTCTTTTGAACCGTCTGATTTTATTCTCCCTGAGCCAGACAGCCTTTATTTTGTCATTGGTCTTTGAGTCTGCCAGGCTATCTTGACTTCACGCCTTATGGGCAATGGAACTTGTGTATCCAGCTGATCCAAGAATCTGTCCTGAGGAGAGTTTTAGCTCCAGGACAGACTCAAGAACTCGGCTGAGGCTAACTTAAAATTAACTCTTTATTCATTTGGAGGCACTTACGAGCCTTACAACACTTTTTCTATCAGAAGATTCAGCAACAAAAAACAGAGTTTGGTGGGGAGTTACTAAATAACAGCAAGTTGCTACAGGACAGTGCTCTGCACACAGTAACCACTCAATAAATGCCCTTTATTTTAATGGTGATATTCCAAATCAAAAACTAGCCGAAACAAGGAAGCTTCACTTAAAGTATGGTGGTCTGTTCAGCTGGTGGTTTTCCAAAGATGCTGAGAAAGAAGAGTGTCTTAGAAGCTGATACGTATTCAGAGAAGGTTAAATTAATGTTAAACTCTGACTATTATGAAGGCGAATGTCATGAGCAAAACAGTTTATACTCTAGGAGGGTTCGGGTCAATCACGGTGACAACTGAAGACCCCTATGTCTCTCCAAAATTCAGGGGACTCTTCAAGAGTCCATTAGATTGTAAGCTCCTCCAGGGCAGGGCTCACGTCTTTTATTAATATTATAATTATGATATAATTATAATTTAGTTATAGTATTTGTTCAGCGCTTTTCTGTGTGTCAAGCTCTGTTCTAAGCGCTGGAGTAGATATAAACTAATCAGGTCGAACGCAGTCCCTGTCCCACGTGGGGCTCACAGTCTAAGTAGGCAGAACTAGGCCTCCAATTTAATCTGATTCTTAGAGCAATACTTTTTTTTTTTTAACCAGACCCACAGCAGAACTGTTGAGAGTTCCTGATTAAAGAATCACTTAGGATATTCTGCGAGGTGGCCAGGCGAGGCTGAAATTCGGAAAGCCACCGGCCAATTTGTGGGAAGCAAAAGCCGCAGTTGCCTTTTGGTTCATGATGCTATGGCACAACACTGGCACAGGTCACTTTGGCTGTTAACAGGAGCCGTGTGGCCAAAAAAAAATAAAATCCTTTGCACACACTTCAAAATGGGCTATATTCCTAAGGACCTTCCTCTCAGAAATGCCCTCCCTTTCTTGTAACTTATACATTTCTTTTAAATAAACTTATAGATTTTTTGTAAATCTATTCTGTCGATCTTCTGGTCCTAGGAGGAAGGGGCTATACTTTATGAAGCATTTTAACCTGACTTTTTTCACAGATAGAAAGTTTGTTTCCCTCCCAGGAATTTCCACCAGGAATGTCAGGTTTATATTCAAAACTGTTTTGCTTGATGAGGCAACTGGGCTTGATTATTCATTCAAATGAAGCCATTTTCTGGTCTTAGGAGTTTTTGACTCTGGGATTGACATCATAGAACTAATAGTATGATAATCTCTTTATGTGAAAACTCATAGATTAGATCCCCTGGAACAGCAGTTGAAGAATTGAATTCGTTGGAAGAAGACTTGTGTCCAGTTAACTAAAGTTAGGGTTTCAAATTGACCTGAGAGACATCCACAGCCAAAGAAAGCTGTGGCGTGATAATTAAATTGTTTTTCTCTGTCATTCTTTTGCCTTTAAGGTTGACCTGTTTTTTAGTAGAGAATTTAGAACTGTGCTAATCCTTGCAGTGCTTCCAAGTTACTCTAGTTCTTCTTTCAGTAGTAATTTAATACTCATTCATATCGATTCTGGATTACAAGAGCATTGAAACAAATATTTATAGTTGTTGATTTTCACTACAGTGAATGCGTTTTGCATTGAGGCAGATTTGATAGTTGAGCCTTCTCCAAAGACCGAGAGAATGCTCTGTAGGAAAGAGATTTTGGAGCTCCTAAATGCTCAGCTTCAGCACCTGACAAAATACCCACACAATGATATTGAGAGCCATAGGAACAGGTGTAACACTGGGAGAAGGGATAAAGTTCAGGGATAAAAATATGGATTTGGAAGCCATCCAAACGCAGCAGGTAGTCAAAACTTTGAGGGCAAATGAGAACTCTGGGAGAAGAGCAGTGGCATAATAATGAATAATAATCAGGGTATTAAATGTGTATGTGTACCCAGCAGTGCACTAACTGCTGAGGTAGAATCAAGGTCATCAGGTTGGACAGAGTCTTTGTTGTTCCACAGGGGACTCACAGTCTGCTATAGGAGGGAGGAGGATTTAAAACCCATTGTATGGGTGAGGAAACTGAGGCACAGAGAAAGTAAAGTGACTTGCCCAAGATCACACAGCGGACAAGTAGCGGATCTGGGATTAGAACCCAGCTCCTCTGACTCCCGGGCCCATGTTGTTTCCACTAAGCTGTGCTGCTTCTCAGCATGTTTGGGGTTGAGCCCTAGCAAATATTTGTGGTCACTGAGCAAGAGGAGTCTGACTCTGCTGTGTTTCTTTCGTTATTTCAGTCTCCTCTTTCTTCAAAATCAGTTCAGGTCTACATTTTGAAAAATTATGCCAAGAAAGGTAATCAAGGAAAACTTCAATAGAGTGACATAGCCCAGGGAATTTGGTTAAAGAAAAAGTCCCCTTGAAGCTGAGATTTATCTTGGGGTACCAGAATCAGTTGGTGTTCATTTATCTAAAGGAGTCAAAGCCAGCTTGCAGTTTCTGTGGTATGAGGCAGCAAGGACAAGGGGAAAGAGCATGGGCCTGGGGGGGGGGGTCACAGGATCTGGGTTCTAATCTGGATCCACAACTTGACTGCTGTGTGACCTTGGCGAGTCACATAGCTCTTCTGCATTCCCTGATCTGCAAAATGGGGATTCAGTACGTGTTCTCCCTCTGTACTTAGACTGAGAGCCCCTTGTTGAACCTGATTATCTTGTCTACAGTGTTTAGTACAGTGCTTGGCACAGCGTAAGCACTTAACATATAATAATAAATATGGTATTTGTGCAGGCGCTGTACTAAGCGATGGGGTTGGATACAAGCAAATCGAGACGTGTGATTTGAGCAGGGAGGGCGCTTTGGGCCAGAGGAAGGACAGGGGTGAGGGGTCGGCAGCGAGAGTAGGCACAAGCAGGAAATAGCCACAGAAGTGTGACTCAGCCTCCCCTCCCAATCTGAACTGGGCCCAGGCTTGGATCCTAACCCTCAGCTCAGGCATCTCAGATCGAACCCAGAACCAGGAGAGGTTTGGGTGGGGTCAGGCTGAGTCCTGGCGTAGGTGAGAGTAGCCGCTAACCCTACCTAATCATGTCCTACTCACCACTCAGTAAATATGATTGATTCATAGATGGATACAAATGTGACTTGCTTTCTGGTCTCCTTAGGGGTGATGGGAGAAGAGAAATACGGCCTGGAGGTAGACATACCACCTGTTACCACCAAGAAGCAGAGTGACCTAGTGGAATGAGCCAGGATCTGGGAGTCAGAGGACCTGGGTTCTGCCACTTGTCTGCTGTGGGACCTTGGGCAAGTCACATAACTTCTTAGTGCCTCAGTTACCTTATCTGTGAAATGGTGATTAAGATTGTGAACCCTATGTGGGACAGGGACTGTGTTCAGCCCGATTTATCTCGTATCTACCCCAGTGCTTAGAACAGTGCCTGGCACATAGTAAGTGCTTAGCAAATACCATAATTATCATTATTAGTATTTTCTAAACCATGAATGGGGTTTCTACATGGCCAGTTGGGATATTTTCAGCCCTGTCAGAAAGTCCAGTTCCACCACCCCTAAGAGCCAGTTCAGCTTCAGCTAAGAGGTTCTGTCTTCCCATCCCTAATAGATCACAGTTTATGCTTTTCAGGTGGAAGACAGAACTCAGTCAATCAGCCAATAGTATTTATTGAGTGCTTACTCTATGCAGAATACTAAGCAGTTAGGAGAGGATAGTATAAGAGAGTTGGTAGTCACCCTCCCTGCCCTACTAGAAGTTTACAATGTAATAATAATAATAGTACTGAAGTGCTTCCTTTGTGCCAAGCACTATTCTAAGTGCTGAGGTAGATACAAATTAGTCAGGTTGGACACAGTCCCCGCCCCACGTGGGATTTACAGTCTCAATCCCCATTTTACAGATGAGGGAACAGAGGCACCAATAAGTTAGGTGACTTGCTCAAAGTCACACAGCAGACAAGTGGCAGAGTCGGGATTAGAACCCATGCATGACCTTTTGACTCCCAGGCCCGTACTCCGTCTACTAGGCCGGGGGGAAGACAGACAGGCATTGGATGCATGACCAGCCCATCCAAACTCTGGAAGAATTGGGATTCATTGAATTCATTTGAAAAGTCTGGCTCCATTTTTAGTTTCACACAGTTTGAAGCATTGAATTTGAGGAAGGTACAAAGGAGAATAATGAAAACGTCAAAATGGTTGGAAAACAACACTTAGGGGAGAAGATAAAATAAAGCTGGAAAGAATAGTCAGTTGTCAATTATTCTTGCCAATGAAGGGGAGCATTAGAATGATTAACCACAGTAAATAATGGGAAAATAACTTGGGCCTGGATTGGGTAATGGGTGGGGACAGGAAGGGAAGGGAGGAATGGGTCAGAGTTTTTTAGGCGTAGCTTGGTCTAGAGTCAGAGGTGCTTGGAGAGTCACAGCAGGTGCCATGAGACTTTTTGGTAGCTGTTGAGAGTTTAAAAAGCTGATTATGCCCTACGTGGATATTTCAGTTTCACATCGTAGAGAATTGACTGTAACCAGCCTCCTATCATCCTTTTGCCTTTGAGATGGCTCAAGGAATTTCTTCTAGGACCCTCACCCCTCTCTCTAGGTGCCAGGGGGTGGTAGACTCCACTTCCCCCACCTGTTTGGGTCCCAGCTAGAAAGATTAGCCTGTATTTGCCACCTTTGACTATCCTTTCCCTCCTCCCACCTGCCCTTTAGCCTACTTCAAGTGCAGTGACCCCAGCTGCTTATACAAAGATTAACAACAGTTAAAGAAAAATACAGGGGAGAGGAGTAATAAGAATGGGAAATATAGGAGAAATGAAAGAAATGGGTGTGTAAGAGAAAAGGAAGAAGAAATAGAAAGGTCCAACATCCCCTAGAAAGTTACACACTTTCCCAGTACAAGAGCTAGTAGGTTCAGACATGGAAAACTAGTAACTGATTTTACCATGTGCCAGGCACTGTATAAAGTGCTGGGGTAGATGCAGGATAATAAGTTTGGACACAGTCCCTGTCCCAGGTGGGGCTCGGACATTAGTCCCCATTTTACAGATGGGATAACTGAGGTAAAGAGAAGTGAAGTGACTCGCCCAAGGTCACACGGAAGACAAGTGGCAGAGCCGGGATTCAAACCCAGGTCCTCTTGACTCCCAGGCCCCTGCTGTATCCACTAGGCCATGCTGCTTCCCTTTTTCTGTTCTGCTTCTCTGACTTTTGTTTGATAGCTTGCAAAGGAAGAGTTTGTGCACTCAGTAATGGTGAACTTTTCATTTTGTAGGAATCATATATTCCAAAATGAAATGATTTTGGATTTTTGCCACCACTCAAAGTAGTAAGGTAGTCGAGTACATTTCATAGAATATATTTTAAGTAGGATAACTCCAGCAGAAAATGGCCAGAGAGGCTCTCTTCTTGCAGAGAAAGCAGCATGACCTAGTGGCAAGAGCCCGGGCTTGGGAGTCAAAGGACGTGGTTTCTAATCTCGGCTCTGCCACTTTTCTGCTGTGTGACCTTGGGCAAGTCACTTCACTTCACTGGGCCTCAGTTACCTCATCTGTAAAATGGGATTAAGACCGTGAGTCCCACATGGGACAACCTGATCACCTTGTATCTACCCTGGCACTTAGAACAGTGCTGAGCACATAGTAAGTGCTTAACAAATACCATTATTATTATTATTATTTGAAAGCCTCTGGAGCCCTCCACATGAGTCCTTGGACTACCCCAAATCCCCTTTTTTCTGTCCTGATCCCCAGTGGGGTCTAAATTGGGACCTCATTACCCAAAAAAGTAATCTAGTCTAAGATGCTTTGGTTCCCAGTGGCAATACTATCTCAGTGTTTCCATCCCCACTGAAGTTGGGTGAAAGGGCCAGTGCTAATACTTGGGGAGAAAAGGAGAGGAAGCCAGAGCTAGAAAATTTTAGGAACCAGTTTACCAGCAGGCCTTCCTTTTTTAAAACTATATTTTAGTGTTAAACAGTGTTCTAATCGTTGGGGTAGGTATAAGTGAATTAGGTCAGACCCAGGCTCACAATCTCTAAGTAGGAGGGAGAACGGGAGAATTGAGGCAAGAAGAAGTTAAGTGACTTGCCCAAGTTGACACAGCAAGCGTTTGGCAGAACTGGGATTACAACCCAGGTCCTTTGACTCCCGGGCCCAGACTTTTTTCACTAGGCCATGCTACTTTGAAGCATAAACCTATGCTCAGAAAGTGGGTTTCATTTTTCTTGCATGTTAAAATATCATTGGCTTGGCAGTTCATTAGAATACTTTGAATATGTAGAACCCTTATGTTTTTCCAGAATGCTTTCACACCTGTTGTCATGTTTCCTGCTAACAATATTCCTGTGAGGTAGGGAGAGATAGTAGTATTTTGCCTGTTTTAAAGATGAGGGACCTGAGGCAAAGTAAGGTTGTGACTTGTCCAGAGTCACCCAACAAGCCAGTAGCAGAGCTAGGATGTGAATCCAGTCACATGATTCTTAGTCCCCCCCAGGTTCTTTCCACAACATAATAGAGAAAAAGAATTCAGAGTTTGGGATCATCTTACATAAAGTCCAAAGGCCTTTGTGCCATCTACAGCAAAGAGTATAACAATAAAAATAATAATAATGATATTTGTGCTTACTATGTAACAAGCACTTGCTAAGCTCTGGGGTACATACAAGGTAATCAGATCCCACATGGGGCTCACAGTCTAAGTAGGAGGAAGAAAAGATGTTGAATCCCCATTTTACAGGTGAGTAGACGCTAATAGCCAACACCAAGAAGGGAATAGTGAATGTTGTGATGGAAAGGACAAGAAGGTTTTGAATAAAATCATTCTAATTGATTTTGGAAAATGTAATTTTTTCCCTAATGGTGTCAGATTTAAACTGTTAATAGAAAAATACTAATTCTTTAATATCACTCAGAGTAGTACATTTGTGTATTCTAGCATAATTTTTTGAAACCAAGGAATAGATTGGAAAAACTTTCCAAGAAAAGAAAAACATATAGCCTTCGGGATTTTTGCTTTAAACTTAGAATTCATTTATCAAGATGGGTAAGCTCAGCCTGGTAATTCTGATCATCTGAGAAGTTTCTCTATCCCTTTCTTGGTGGCCTATGAAAGGCCATTCCTACAAGGTAGAGGCCATTTCACTCATTTTTATTTTTTTTTAACCGAAAAATGAGCGAAGTGTTTAAATGCTGGGGCTTCACACCCAGGGGCATGATGGAGTAGCCCATCAAAAACGTTGGATGGGCTTCGTGCCATGGAAGAACCGATTGTTGTAATGGTGGTTTGCCCAGCTCCACATGTGCTGTCTGACGAGCCCTGTTCCCGCTGGGACAGCAGAGTGCAAGAAGTTAGTAGGAAGGCAAAGGTATTGCAGTTAGCAAAGTGCATGCAGGAATTGTAGGTGCAGGATGTATTTATGGCCAAACCATAGCATTGTTCAAGGGCTGGGCTGTAACAAATGAAACGAGAAACTGCTGGACTCTGCCCAACTTTGCCCGCCATTTCCAGCATTCTTGCTGAGCCCATTCACCTCTCAAAATCCCCTAAATGCCTGGGAGTCAGAGGATCTGTGTTCTAATTCCAGCTCTGCCATTTGTCCACCCTGTGACTTAGGGCAAGTAACTTCATTGCTCTGGACCTCAGCTACTCTGTCTATAAAATGGGGATTAAGACTATGAGCCCCACGTGGGACATGGACTTGCAAACTGGGTCTGAACTGATGAGCTTTACCTACCCTAGTGCTTAGTACAGTTAGACCGTGAGCCCCATATGGGACAGGGACTGTGTCCAACCTGATTGACCTGTATCTACCTCAGTGCTTGGCACGTAGTAAGCACTTAGCAAGTACTATGTATATATACATAAATATATATATATATATATATTTTACCCAGCACATAGTAAGTGCTTAGCAAATACTGTTTAAAAAAAATAGTGGTTCTTGGGTCAAAACCCTTCGATTCTGATGGCAGGGCCTCAGCAGGCATACCTCCACACCTACATCCAAAATGAGTTGTGGGATTGACTTTGACAACCAATAAATACTACTGATTATTTGGAAAAGTGGACTGGGATACCCATTCCCTGGATTCTGTAATCCTACTTTCTCTAGTGACACTTTTGTACTGGGTTTTACTAAAGTAATCTTAAAATCCAGGGGGGCTCCTTCCTTCCAAACCCTTGTGATGTAAAAAAAAGAAAAAAAGTTATTTCTTAAACCGTATGGATAATGGGAATGTTCAGTTGACACATGATGCAGGATGCCTTTGGAAAATTTGGTGTGTTTATTTTAGTTGTTCTTCCCTTATAGGTGGAAAATATTGATCCACTTTTAAACCGTGATTTTGAACAAGAAGGCTATTTTCAAACCAGACCAAATTCACTCCTGGAAGCTGTTTTATCGACCCAAATGCGGGTCAGAGCTCTAAGGCTCAGATTCCAGGTTAGGCTTATTCCTTTCAGAATTCCTCCAGGTTTCAGAAAACTCATAGAGCAAATATTTCTTATTTACTGCCCCATAAGGGTTATTAAGCTCTGACATGGAACTATTTTAGGTGCTTTAAGAAGCTAATTAGGCAGCCTTGCCTTATAGGAACTTTCAGTGTACAGGGGCCTCTAACCCTATAGGGTTATGGGGGCTCTCACCTCCATGGACTTGGCACTGAAATGCCAAAGCCCTTAGGTTGGTCTTACAGATTGGGGGGCAGGATAAGCCCTTTGGAACTGGCAACCACTCTTTATGAGCCTCACCCTTGCATGAGCATCCAAGATTGGTCCAAGTTAATAAGATACCCTGAACGTCTAAGATGGGGAGTCAGCAGAGACTGGGGGTGTGGACATCGAGTATTACATGTCAGAAGCTATTTGTGATAACCTTTCTTTTGCATATCTCCCATGCCTGGCACAGCTGCAAATTGCCTCCTTCTGTCAATCAATCAATGGTATTTATTGAGTGCTTACCGTGTGTAGAGCACTCTACTGAGTGCATTGGAGAGTACAGTGCAATATAGTTGGTAGACAAGATTAATTAATACCGGTATTTAAGCGCTTACTATGTGCCAGGCACCATACTAAGCATCCTCGCCCACAAGGAGCCTACAGTCTAGAGGGGAAACAGACATTAAAATCAATCAGAGATAGGAGAAATGGGAGAATATAAGGATAGAGACCTAAGTGCTCTGGAGGTAGGGGGAATATCAAGTGCATAGGTGATGCAGAAGGAGGATGAATAGGGGAAATGATGGGAAGTCAGAGAAGGCCTCCTGGAAGAGATATGATCTTTGAAGGTGGAGAGAGTAGTGGTCTGTCAGATATGAAAGGGGAAGGAGTTCCAGGCCGGAGGGAAGACCTGAGCAAGAGGTGCACGACAGGAGAGATGAGATTGAGATACAGAGAGTAGGTTGGTTTTGGGGAGCAAAGCATGTGGACTGGGTTGGAAGAGGAGATCAGAGAGTTAAGGTAGAAGGGGGCGAGCTGGCTGATTTAAAGCCAATGATGTAAGGAGTTTCTGTTTGATGCAGAGGTGGATTCATTCATTCAGTCGTATTAAGCGCCTACTGTGTGCAGAGCACTGTACTAAGTGCTTGGGAAAGTACAATACAAGAGTGACAATCTCTGCCCACAACGAGTTCACAGTCTAGAGGATGGGCAACGATGTGGAGGTTTTTGAGAAGCGGGGAGGCGTGGACTGAATAACTCTTTACAAAAGTGATCTGGGCAGCAGAGTGAAGAATGGACTGGAGAGGGGAGAGACAAGAGGCAGGGAGTTCAGTGAGGAGGCTGATGGAGTAATCAAGGCGGGTTATAATAAGTGCCTGGATCAGCGTGGTAACAGTTGGAGGGAGACGAAAGGGCAGATTCTAGAGATGTGGTGAAGGCAGAAACGACAGGATTTGGTGACAGATTGAATACGTGGGTTGAACTAGAACGATGAGTCGAGGATAATGCCAAAGCTACAGATTTGTGAAACAGGAAGAGTGGAGGTGTTATCTACAGTAATGGGAAAGTCTGGGGGAGGACAGGGGTTGGGAGTGAAGTTGAGAAGTTCTGTTTTGGACATGTGAAGTTTGTTTTGGCAGAACATCCGAGTAGAGTTGTCCTGAAGGCAGGAGGGAAATGCAGGACTGCAGAGAAGGAAAGAAGTTGGTGGGGCAGAGGTAGATTTGGAAAGCGTCTGCGGAGACATGGTAGTTGAAGCCGTGAGGCTAATGAGTCCTCCGAGAGAGTGGATTTAGATGGAGAATAGAAGGGAACCCAGAACTGAGTCTTAAAGGACTCCCAAAGAGGGTGGAAGAGAGAGGAGGAGCTCATGAAAGAGACAGAAGGAGCGGCCAGAGAGAGATAGGAGGAGAACCAGGAGGGGACAGTGTCAGTGAAGCCGAATTTGGCTAATGTTTCCAGGAGAAGTGGGTGGTAGACAGCGTCAAAGGCAGCTGAGAAGTTGAGGAGGATTAGAATGGAGCACAGGCCTTTGGATTTGGCAAGGAGATGGTTTATGACCTTCGAGAGTTAGGTTTCTGTTGTTGTTGTTGTTTCATGATGTTTGTTAAGCATTTACTACGTGCCAGGTACGACTGTAAGTGCTGGAGTAAATACAGAGTAATCAGGTTGGACACGGTCCGTATCCCATCTGGGGTTCACAGCCTTAACCCCCATTTTACAGATGAGGTGACCGAGGCACAGAAAAGCAAAGTGACTTGTCCAGTGTCACACAGCAGACAAGTGGCAGAATCAGTATTAGAACCCCGCTCCTTCTGGTTCCCAGCCCCGTGCTCTGTCCACTAGTCCACCCTGCTTCTCTGTGGAGAGAAGGAGACGGAAGCCAGTTTGGAGGGGGGTCAAGAAGAGAAATGGAGGAGAGGAACTTGAGACAGTGAGTGTAGACAACTCGCTCAAGGAGTTTGGAGAGGAACGGTAGGAAGGAGTGCCGTGGAGCTGGGTGGGAGGGAGTGGAGAATAAAGGGAGAAAATGAAGGCGACGCAGAGCAGAAGCGAGTGGGAGAAGGGGCAGAAGCCAGATGGCAGGGAGAGAATTGCAGGAAAGGAAGAGGAGGCAGCAGGTTCAGTCAACATGCCCGAGGAGTTTGGAGAGAAATGGTAGGAGGGAGATGGGCAGTAACTGGAGGGAGCCAGGGGAATCAAGGGATGGGTTTTTTTAGGATAGGGGATGCATGGGGGAGGAGCCATTGGAAAGTGAGCAGTTGAAGATGAGTCATCGAGGAAAGAAGGAAGGAGACAAGTGTTTTGATGAGATGCAAGGAGATGGAGTCGGAGGCGCAGGTGGAGGGGGTGGATTTTGCGAAGAGGCAGGAAGTCTCCTCTTGAGATCCTGCTGGGAAGGATGGGAGAGTCGGAGATGGGGCAGGAGGAGGATTCGACTGGAGAGGGACACGGGAGATTTAAAGGCGATCACACCTGATGGTTTCAGTTTTCTCAAAGTACGGGGCAAGGTATCCAGTAAGCTTCCTCCACTCTTGTGCTCGAGCTGAGGAGAGCCGCTAGTTGTAATCCAGACGTCAAGCTGACCTCGTCCTTCTCAAATTCATTCTCACAAGCTTTAACTCTGCCCTGTCCTCTGCCTGGCACCAATGCTTCCCCATCCTTATCGACCCCCATGGCCGTTGCCCATAAGCACTGTTTCTGACTTTTAACTCCCTCCTCAAATCCCGGATCCCCATGGCTGCCTCCCAATTTTCAGCCCCATTCTATATGACTGTTCCCAGACTGGTCAAGGGATGAAATATCACGCTGCTAGGAATAAACTACGGGAAGGTCTCACAAGACTTAGTGAAAGAAAGAAAAGTGACAGGTGGACCTCAGTTTGAACATATTAATCCAGCTGTACTAAGCGCTTGGGAGAGTACTATGCTGTACAGCTGAACAGATGTAAGGGAACGAATTGAGGGAAAAATAATTCCAACTGTTCCTTCAAGATTGTCAGCTCTGAGCTACCAGTTGTGGTTCAGGAATGGAATCCTGGAATTACTGTAAAAAGCCCCTAAATCATCAGTTCAGTGAGACATGGCAGGCAAAAATCGCTAATAAAATTCCGGCTAACATAGGGACAGGTACTGAAAAAAATGCAAAAGGAAAGCTAGAGAAGCCGCTTGGCCTAGTGGAAAGAGCAGGGGCCTGGGTTCTAATTCTGGCTCGGCCAGCTGCTTGCTTGATGACCTTGGGCAAGTCACGTCCTTCTCTGTGCCTCAGTTCTCTTCTCTAAAATGGGGATTAAATACCTGTTCTCCCTTCTACTTAGACTTTGAGTCTCTTGCATGACAAGGTCTGTATCTGACTTAATTAGTACCTATCCAAGCACTTACAAGAGTGTTTGATGTGTAGTAAGCACTTAACAAATAGCAAAAACAAAGTTTCATTACTAGAGGAAACCCACCAGCAAACCCCTCAGTCTTTGCATAGTTAAGACCATGTTTTGTCTTCATTTGGAATCTTGAATCAGTTCTGGCAGGATGTCTTAAAAAATGACATTTAGAGAAGTAGAAAAAGAAGCAAGAAGGGCCCTTAATATAATTGTCGGGGTAGAGCACACCTCCTTAATTAGGACACACTGGAAATACTTTAAGTATGAATGCAAGTCTGAGAGGGGGCTGTAAAATCTCCAAAGGACTGGGTAAATTGACCACAGGATTGTTATTCTTGAAATCCCATTGTTCACTAGAATCCCACAATTCCAGAACCAGAGGGCTCCCACTGAAGTTTGGAGGTGGCTGGTTCAAGACATACTAAAGGAAACCTTTCTTTTCAGGAGGATGCTATAAGAACATGGAATTTGTTAATCCAAAAAAAGCGTTCTAGAATAGTGAGAGAAGAAAGAAAAGCTTAATTTGTTGACAGAAGACTGAGCTCCATTAAAGCAGGCCAAAAAGAAAAATACTCTATGAAGGCCATAATTTTATAGAAAGTTTACTTCTTCCTTTCATCTACAGCTTCACCTATTTCTCTATGAGAACTGGGTTGTAGTCTTAGCGTTTAATGAGCCCCCATTTGTGTGGTATACTGTACTAAGTGCTTTGGAAGGGCAGGTTAACTATGTGGCATGTTCCCTGCCCATTTGGAATTTACACTCTAATGGGGAGACAGACATAAAACGTTTTACAACTAGAGTGGTCAAAATCAATATTTGAGCAGACATATATACCTGAATGCTAAAGAGGTTATAAATACATTCATGAGTGGTAGAGTTGGCCGAGACCATGATATGGCTCAGAGTGCTGGAAAATTGATCAGGGAAAGACGTTACTCATGCAGAAAGGTGGACAGGGGAAAATTAACCTTTCTTCTCTCTTCCCCAACACCCACCAACTCCTCAGTCCCATAGTTTGAGAAAGTGTAGAAAGTAATGCAAGGAAAAGTGATCTAAAATGGTATAAGTTGTTAGAATTTTTACATTTCCTTCCCTGTAAGTCAGTGTCTTTCACATTCCATTTTACAACGTTATAGTTGAACAGGGCTCATGTTATGCCCCTCTCTCCAAGGCAAGACAGAGCACGCCGTATCGGAAAGCCGAAAAAGAAAATGAGGGAAAAGGTAAATGGAGGGGAAAGGAATGGAGAATCGGAGGAAACGATGTATGTGCAGAAGAAACTGTAGAGAAATATTAAATGAGCAATTGTTGATGCTGTGCTGCTGCTCTTGCACTGATTATTCTGGCCCTTTAGACTGTAGGCTCCTTGCGGGCAGGAATCGTGTCTATCTCCTCTCTTGTACTCTCCCAAGTGCTTATATTGTAATTTCAAAGCTCATCTCTAGGGCGTAAGCTCGTTGTGGGCCAGTGTCTGTTATATTGTTAGATTGTAATAATTATAATAATTATCGTATTTGTTAAGTGCTTATATGTGCCACACACTGTTGTAAGTGCTGGGGTAGATACAAGTTAATCAGGCTGGACTCAGTCCTTGTCCCACATGGGGCTCAAAGTCTTCATCCCCAATTTACAGATGAAGTAACTGAGGCCCAAAGAAGTGAAGTGACTTGCCCAAGGTCACACAGCGTACAAGTGGTGGAGCCGGAATTAGAACCCGTGCCCTCTGACTCCCAAGCCCGTGCTCTTGCCACTAGATTACGCTGCTTCTCATTGTACTCTCCCAAGCACATAGAATAGTGCTCTGCATACAGTAAGTACTCAATAAATATGATTGACTGACTGGATGATTGTCTCCCTACAGACTCCTTACCCACTGTGACTCATCTTCTTGAGGCCTCTGGTTTCCTGGGAAGCAGTTTTGGGTTCACTTGAAGTTATCACTAGTGCTTCCAGTCCTGCTACTCATTCATTCAATTGTATTTATTGAGTGCTTACTGCGTGCAGAGCACTGTACTAAACGCTTGGGAAAGTACAATACAGCAATAAACAGTGACATTCCTTGCCCACAACGAGCTCACAATCTAGGGTTGGGGAGACCGACATCAGTACAAATGAATAAAATTACAGATGTATATAGTCTTGAGTGATTTAATCAAGGCTGGTTTTAATGTAGCACCGCTGTCTGTTCTGGGTTGGAATTTCTCTTTTTCCAAATGGATTGGGAAACATATGCTTTGTGCAACAGTAAACATTTATTGCAGATCCTGTGTTGCACTTCATAAATTTGCGGTGTTTTCCTTTCCCAGACTATGATGGATGCTTTTAGCCAAGCCCAGGAGGCTTGGGTCCTGTTATCCTATTCGTTGAGTCCTATTTGTTGAGCGCTTACTGTATGCAAACCCTTTACTAAGTGCTTGGGAGAGTACAATGCAACAACAAACAAACCTCGGTCCTTGTGCATAGTGAGCTCACAGTCATATAGAGAGTTCATTATTTATCCGGGATAGTGTAATCAGATTTATGGAGATATATTATTTTAGTAGGACTGGCGGTGGTTATAGTATTTATTATGGGCTTAGTTTGTGCAGGGCGGAGTATTAAGTCCTAAGGAAGAAATATAGCTGTTCCAAGCCAGCATTTCTGTATACAACAGGACATGTCCCTGACTAAGCGCTCATTTCCCCAATATATCCTCCCCACTGTGTCGACTATGCGCTTGTATGAGTCGCCTTACGTAAATATCCTTATATTCTACTATTTCCCTTATCTGTAATGTATTTTAATATTCTTCTCCCCCGTGGACTGTAGGCTCCCTTACCAAAAATTGTTAAGCACTAAACAGTACTGAAGTTCTCCCAAACCATAATCAGTTTTGCCTTGGAGAGAGAGGTCCTGTTCAACTACAATGTTGTTAAAATGAATGTGTAAGACCCTTACCTAAGGGAAAGGGAGTCTAAAATTCTAACAGCTGCTAACTATTTTACACCACTTTTCCTTAACAGTCACACACTTTTTTTTAGTTTTGGGGAAGTAATGTTAATAATGTGGTATTTGGTAAGCACTTTGTGCAAGGCACTTTGTTCTAAGCACTGGGGTAGATATAAGCAAATGGAGTTGGACACAGTCCTTGTCCCACCTGGGGCAATGGAGTCTTAATCTCCATTTTACAAATGAGATTAATAATAATACTAATGTTGGTATTTGTTAAGCACTTACTATGGGCAGAGCACTGTTAAGCGCTGGGATAGGTACAGGTTAATCAGGTTATCCCACGTGAGGCTCACAGTAAATCCCCATTTTACAGATGAGGTAACTGAGGCACAGAGAAGTGAAGTGACTTGCCCACAGTCACACAGCTGACAAGGGGCAGAGCTGGGATTCGAACCCATGACCTCTGACTCCCAAGCCCGGGCTCTTTCCACTGAGCCATGCTGGAGATTACTGAGGCACAGAGAAGTTAAGCAACTTCCACAAGGTCACACAGCAAGCAACTGGCAGAGCTGGGATTAGAGCCCAGGTCCTTTGACTCCCAGACCTGTGCTCTTTCCACTAGGCCGTCCTGCTTCTCTTAGTGGGCAGAGATGACGTCTACCAACTCTATTATATTGGACTTTCCCAAGCATTTACAGTAGTGTTCAGTTCCCTAGACCGAAGATGCTTGGGATCAGGAAAAGTGCCTACCAGCTCTGTTGTATTGTACTCTCTCAAACTTTTTATCCAGTGCTGCTGCTGCTGATGGTATTTGTTAAGCGCTTACTATGTGCCAAGCACTGTTCTAAGCACTGGGGTAGATACAAGGTCATCAGATTGTCTCATGGGGGGCTCCCAGTCTTAATCCCCATTTTACAGATGAGGTAACTGAGGCACAGAGAAGTTAAGCAACTTGCCCAAAGTCACACGGCTGACAAGTGGTGGAGCCGGAATTAGAACCCAAGACCTCTGACTCCCAAACCCGTGTTCTTTCCACTAAGCCAAGCTGCTTCCCCCTTAAGCACTTACTAAATACCACTGACTAACTGCATTCAATAGGTGCTCAATAAATACCATCGATAATTAATTTGTTAAATAGTAACTTCAAAAACTCCTTGTTTTTTTGCTTTTCTTATTGCAGCATGCAGCTCAGAACCATTTCCCTTGGTGCTAAATCCTGTAATACTATTTAATGATAATTGTGATGCTTGAATTTTGGAGCGGCAGAGGGGAAGATCAATTGCAATTTTGTTTTTCCTGAGTCTTTAGCATTTGCAGTTTTTGATAGCAAGTTTTGAGCTCACAGTACCCTTGAAGTAAAAAGCAAAATAGTGATAGAAGTTATAGAATCCAAAAGAGCACTGGTTGAGCACCCTCTTTAGCTGGAGGGTTAATTTGTTTCACAATTTTATAGAATTGTGGACTTATTTGACTTAGTTTTAAATAGAATCGGAAAATTGTCACTTGTAATTAGGAGGATATTTGTGATTTCTGCCATTTTAACCACATTTGAGTGGATTATTTCTATTCTCCGTATGCTTTCCACAAACAGGCAACAGTTGCTTTCTATTACCAGGTATTTTGTTTTTTCTGTGCTATTGTTTCCAGTTCTTCCCAAAGAAGGCCATTTCAGGAAACAAACAGTTCTCTATTAGTGCCAGGATTATGGAATTGCAGAATCAAAGCCGAATCGAGAGGTTATGTAGTCCAAACCCTTCTTTTTCCCTTCCTTCACCTTTCGCTTAACATGCTTAAATCATTTCAGAAATACAAGTTCCCCTATAATAGTTGGGGCTACATTCTTGCAGAACCTTGAGTTAAAGAAAAGCCACTTTCTTATAAACAATGTTTTCTTCTGACACCATGTCATGCTAGATCCAGATAGATGCATGTTGAGGGAAGAACTTTCCCCAGTTCTGCCATCATGTTCTGTTCACAAAGCAAATTGAAAACATGTGTTCTGGCAGAAATGAGTGTAGCTACATTTGGGCTTTTCCACTGGTGGTATTGTACTCTCCCAGGTGCTTAGTACAGCGTTCTGCACATAGTAAGTGCATAATAAATACAATTGATTGATAGTAATTCATTAGAGAAGCAGCATGGGATAGTGGATAGAGCACGGGCCTGGGAGTCAGAAGGGCACGGGTTCTAATCCCAGCTCCGCCACTTGTCCGCTGTGTGACCTTGGGCAAGTCATTTCACTACTCTGTACCTCAGTTCCCTCATCTGTAAAATGGAGATTGAGACTGTGAGCTCCCCGTGGGACAAGGACTGTGTCCAACCTGATTTGCTTGCATCCACTCCAGGATTTAGTACAGTGCCTTGCGGGGTACTAAGCACTTAACACAGTTATCGTTGTTATTATTAGTGACACCAAGCCCACGCCACTTAAGTAAAATCACGGTAGTGTTTGACAGCCCGCAGTCCCCTCTGTCGCTCACCGACCCATTCCGCACTCTTTTTCTCCCAGACAGCTTCCTCCTCTCCTTCTTCAACTTTCCTTAGTTTGGCTGCTCAGAAAAGTTCAGTAGGATTCTGAGGGCTTTTGGCAATATTATGGTTGGTCACGGCGAGCTCGGGATATCTGATCCAGTCTCTTCCTCGGTCTCGAAGGGTTAAAGCAGGACTATTCCCAGCCAAATGCGCCAAGACCATGTCAGGATTATTCCACCCTAAGCTAGGGGTGGAACAGTCAGCACCAAGGGGGCCCGGGGAGAACAGGTTTGCATCAGAACATCGTGAGTCTGTCGACTGGCTTGTCTAGAAAGAAAGTGCCCCCAGAGGAGTCCCGGCCAATTCTCCGGGGTCTCCCAGCAGCTCCTTGCTACCTACCTTCATTTTCTCTTTCCACAGTGAGACAGGCAACCATTAGCAGAAACAGTTTCTCCTCAAAAGCTCTTTTTAAAAAAATTTCATAAGGAATAATAATGTTGGTATTTGTTAAGCGCTTACTATGTGCCGAGCACTGTTCTAAGCGCTGGGGTAGACACGGGAATCAGGTTGTCCCACGTGGGGCTCACAGTCTTAATTCCCATTTTACAGATGAGGTAACTGAGGCACCGAGAAGTTGTGACTTGCCCAAAGTCACACAGCTGACAAGTGGCCGAGCGGGGATTCGAACCCATGACCTCTGACTCCAAAGCCCGTGCCCTTTCCACCGAGCCACGCTGCTTCTCTCCTAGCGGCTACTGGGAGGATCCCTGCTGATTTATGGCCCAAGGAGCCGAGTTCTATATTTTGTACCTCCAGGAAATGGAAGCTGAGAAGGACTTAATGAAGGCCCATCTCCTCCAAGAGGCCTTCCCCGACTAAGCCCTTATTTCCTCTTCTCCCGCTCCCTTCTGCTTCACCCTTGCACTAGGATTTGCACCCTCTGTTTACCCCTCCCCCAGCTCCACAGCACTTATGTACATATCCGTGATTTATTTATTTATATTAATTTCTCTTTCCCCCTCTAGTCTGTAAGCTCCTTGTGGGTAATAATAATCATAATGTTGGTATTTGTTAAGCACTTACTATATGCAGAGCACTGTTCTAAGTGCTGGGGTAGATACAGGGTAATCAGATTGTCCCACGTGAGGCTCACAGTCAATCCCCATTTTACAGTTGAGGTAACAGGCACAGAGAAGTGAAGTGATTTGCCCACAGTCACACAGCTAAGTGGCAGAGAGGGGATTCGAACCCATGACCTCTGACTCCCAAGCCCGGGCTCTTTCCACTGAGCTTCAGGGAATGTGACCACCAACTCTATTGTATCGCATTCTCCCAAGCGATGAATAAAGTGCTCTGCACACAGTAAGGCCTCAATAAATACCATTGATGGTTTGATTGAATGGAGGGAGAAAGCAGTCTAAGCCTGTCAAACGGCAGGGACTGTCTCTATCTGTTGCCGACTTGTTCATTTCAAGCGCTTAGTACAGTGCTCTGCACATAGTAAGCGCTCAATAAATACTATTGAATGAATGAATGAAGCAGCATGGCGAAATGGATAGAGCACAGACCTGGAAGTAAGAAGGTCATGGGTTCTGATCTCGGTTCTGCCAATTGTCTGCTCTCTGTCCTTGGGCAAGTCACTTTATTTCTCTGTGCTTCAGTTACCTTACCTGTAAAATGGGGATTAAGACTTAGCCCCATGTGGGACAGGGACTGTGTCCAACCTGATTATCTTATATCTACTCCAGCACTTAGAACGATGCTTGGCACTTAGTAAGTGATTACCAAATATCACAATTATTATTAGCCTCCTTTATTGTTATTATTAGTTCCTCTCCCTCTTTCTGCAAGCAGGGGGATGCTTCAAAGCCCATGTATCTCAGGCATCTTCCTCCTGAACGCTGGAGTAACTAGTACTCTGCATCACGTCTGAAAACAGCAAGGAGTAAACAGGGCCCAGAGCTGCTGGTATTTTTAACTGGGAAACTAGTTGTACTCTTGGGTTCCCTGTAGACTGTAAGCTTGTTATGGGCAGGGAATTCTGTTTTATTGTTCTCTCCCAAGTGTGAAGTACAGCGTTCTGCACATAGTAAGCGCTCAAAAAATACCATTGATTGATTCCCTGTTCAGTGGTTTATATCTGGGAGGGCAGATCTCTCTGCTCTTAATCATTTTTTCTTTATGGTATTTGTTAATGGCTTACTAGGTGTCATGCAGTGTTTCATACACTGGGGAGATACAAGATAATCAGGATGAACACAGTCCCTGTCCCATATGGGGCTCACAGTCTAGGAGGGAGTGGGATTTAAATCTCCATTTTACAGTTGAGGACCCTGAGACACAGAGAAGTCAAGTGACTTGCCCAAGGTCACACAGCAAGCAGTTGGCGGAGAACCCGGGTCCTCTGAGTCCGAGGCCCTGTTCTTTCCACTAGGGCACGCTGCTTCATATGAATTCTTACCGTCTCCCCTTTTAGACTGTAAACTCGTTGTGGGCAGGGACTGTCTGCTAACTCTGTTGTATTGTACTCCCAAGGGAAGTAGCGTGGCTCAGTGGAAAGAGCCCAGGCTTGGGAGTCAGAGGTCACGGGTTTGAATCCCCGCTCTGCCACTTGTCAGCTGTGTGGCAGTGGGCAAGTCACTTAACTTCTCTGGGCCTCAGTTATCTCATCTGGAAAATGGGGATGAAGACTGTGAGCCTCAAGTGGGACAAGCTGATTACCCTGTATCTACCCCAATGCTTAGAACAGTATTCTGCACATAGTAAGTGCTTAACAAATACCAAAGTTATTATTATTATTAGTCCAGAGTTCCACACACAGTAAGCACTAAATCAATACTACTGATTGATTGATCGATTCTGCCTTCTCTCCCATAGCACTTGACCACCTCTACTGACAGAGAGAGGGGTGGCAAGATGGCGCCTGTCAGGACTATTGATTGGGAGAGTTTATTTCCCAGTAGGGTGGCCTGTCACCCAGTTATCTAGTGGACAGTCTGTTTTTCAGCTTGCCTGAACTCTGCAGGCTACAGATACGGCACCAGATACCTTTATGTCTGGTATTTTTATTTTCGGCCCTCAGCTTCCTTCTGTCTCAGCTCTGGCTCCCAGATTCCGTAGCTTGGGAGCGGCAGTTGTGTTGACAGGGATCTGTAAGGGGACCCGGGACTGGTTTGGACTTGGGGTTTGCCAGGGGTGTGGCTCCGGGTTCAGGTGACCTCTGGTGTACTTTCTGCAATATGGTACGTGTGAAGCCATTACAGTAATAATAATAATGATGGCATTTGTTTAGCGCTTACTATGTGCAAAGCACTGTTCTAAGCGCTGGGGAGGATACAAGGTGATCAGGTTGTCCCCCGTGGGGCTCACAGTCTTAATCCCCATTTTACAGATGGGGTAACTGAGGCACAGAGAAGTGAAGTGACTTGCCCACAGTCACACAGCTGACAGGAGGCAGAGCCGGGATTTGAACCCTTGACTTCTGACTCCCAAGCCCTTGCTCTTTCCACTGAGCCATGCTGTGTGTCTGATGTGCATGTGACATGAAGCAGCATGGCTCAGTGGAAAGAGCATGGGTTGAGTCAGAGGTCATGGGTTCTAATCCCGGATCCGCCACCTGTCAGCTGTGTGACTTTGGTCAGGTCACTTGACTTCTCAGTGCCTCAGTGACCTAATTTGTAAAATGAGGATGAAGACTATGAGCCTCACGTGGGACAACCGGATTACCCTGTATCTATCCCAGCGCTTAGAACAGTGCTCGGCACATAGTAAGCGCTTAATAAATACCAACATTATTACTATCACATACATCGCCGTGGCAGGTCCCTCTGAGGGCTTGTAGCGACCATCCAAATTCCCACCCAGAATACAGGTTTTCCCTCAGTCTTTCCTTCGTGGCTTTACCACAGTCCTTGTTAGCTCTCCGAATTCCCTAGATAGGATTAAAAAGATACAAATAAGAAGATGCATTTTCCTTCTGATTAAAAACAAAAAATGGCATCTTGCTTCATGAGAAGCAGTGCGGCATAGTGGAAAGACCATGGGTCTGGGAGTCGGGGGGCCTGGGTTCTAATCCTGGTTCCTGCACGTGCCTGCTGTGTGACCTTGGGCAAGTCACTTAACTGTAAGCTCGTTGTGGGCAGGGAATGTTATCTGTTATATAGTACTCTCCCGAGCGCTTAGTACAGTGCTCTGCACACCTAAGCGCTTAATAAATATGATTGGCTGGCTGACCGAATGACTTAACTTCTCCATGCCTCTGTTTCCTCATTTGTAAAGTGGGGATTCAGTGCCTATTCCCACCCCACCCTATTTAGACTGTGAGCCAGAGACTGTGTCCAATTGGATTAACTTGTATCTACCCGAGCGTTTAGAAGAGTGCTTGACACACAGTAAACTCAAAACACATACCATAATAATAGTAATAATAATAATAATGCTACTTTAGAAGCAGGGCAGAATGGGAAAGGAAGTGCTGTACCATTTCCCTTGTGGTCTCAAGTGGCAGCAGGTAGGAAAGATGAGTAGGGGGAAGAGGTGACGATGGGGAGAGTGCAGAGCTGGAAGGGACGAATTAAAGCGTCTCTTATTGCTTTTGCTATTGGATAATTGTGAGAGGCAAAGTCATCTAATGACCGACTGATTTTGGCAACGAATTCTATCCTTGATGATTCTAGCGCTCTCCCTTATCATAATGTGATAGGGGTAATGTCTGTCTCACGTCCCAACTACTTAGACCGTAGTCGGTGTTGGGCCGGAGCAGTAGTTTTACCAGCAAATCAGAAGCAATGGGGCCGGATGGATAGGGCACCGGGAAGTCAGAAGGACCTGGGTTCTAATCCAGGCTCTGCCACTTGTCTGCTGTGTGACCGTGGACAAGTCACTTCACTTCTCTGGGCCTCAGTTCCCTCGTTTGTAAAAGGGGGATTGAGACAGTGAGCCATATGTGGAACAGGAATCGTGTCCAACCCCGTTTATCTCGTGCCTATCTCGGTGCTTGGAACAGCGCCTGGCACATAGTAAGCGCTTAATAAGTGTCATTAAAAAAATCCTCCATCTGAAAGCAAGGTGGCTGGTAAGGGGTTGCGGAGCAGAAGATCCCCTATTTTTGGCTGCCAGTTCCATGCTCTTCTTTTAGGCTCAAGAGACTGTAAAGGGCTGGCAGCACATCACCTAATTTATCCTCTATGCCCGTTTCAGTGTGAAGCACGGATACCCTCAGAGAGCCACCGGGCACTCAAAAAGGTCTAATACAAATTTGTTTTTAATCACAAAAAACCCAGTTTTAAACCATTAGGATTTGCCGGGACAGGGGAGACTTCGTAAGGGATGAAATCAATTAATCCATGGTATTCATTGAGCATTTTATTTGTGTAGAGCACTATACTAAGGGCTTAGGAGAGTACAATGATCACTGGTGTTTTTTGAGCACTTACTGTCTCCTCCCCTAGACCGTTCTCCCTTTCTCGACTGTTCTCCACCTCTAGACAGTAAAGCTCATTGTGGGCAGGGTACGTTTCTGCTACATTGTACTGTCCAAGCATTTAGTACATGCAGTAAGCGCTCAATAAATACGACTTACTGTACTGAGCGTTTTGGAGAGTATAGTATAACAGAGTTGGTAGACATGTTCACTGCCCACCAGAAGTCTATGGTCTAGAGGCGGAGACAGCCATTAATATAAATCAATAAGTTACGGATAAGTTACGGAGGGTGGGATGACTATTCAAGTGCCCAAGAGGTACAGATCCAAGTGCCAATAGGTGCAGAAATAAGGGCAGACATCTGTGAACAGAGATGTGTGCGATAGGGGGATTTTTCTTTTTTTGATAGTTGCCGGCCAGGCTCAGGTTTGGGAAGAGCCAGGTAAGATTGGCCCAGGAAAGCGAGGCAAGAGGAAGTCTGCTTTTCTTCTCTCGCGTTCGGCTAGTGACCAGTAAAACAAGGGGATGGCTTCCGTGAGTTGTTTCATAGAAGGATGAGCAATTACAACTGTGACCAGAGGGAGAAACTAGGATTCTCTCCCCAAATGGAGAACTTATTGACAATGTTATAACATTGTCAGAAGGATAAAATATGATTCTCTCCTAAAATTGGCAACCTATTGATAGTATTATTGCAACCATGAACAGAGGGATTAAAATACGGTTCTTTCCTAAAAAAGGAACCTATGATAGCATTATCTTCATCATCATGTCACAGTTAAAGGTGATTGATTTTTTCCCAGCATTCTCAATTGTGGAAGGATCTTGTGAAATATGGAATTGGAAGCAGTGGACTCTCACAATTACTTCAACTGAGCACTTTAGAAAACCTGGGCATGTAGACATTGCAAGAATATCCTCAGTCCCTAGCAGAAAACTGAGTTGGGAAGTTGGAAAAAAGGATATTATTTCAGTTTGTTTTGAACGTTTCCAGATGCAAACTTCTTTTTTAAAGTGTTTCCCCATTCTTGTTCAAGATGAGACTCTGTCCCAAGATGAGAATCGTGCATTTGGAAAATGAAAGAAACTTCTTTGGAGAGAAATGCTGTGCAGCTGCGAATAAGTATTTAGTTTCACCTGTCTTAGTAACAAGAGGAGATAGAAGTCAAGAATTTGAAACAGGGATTTAAAAATAAGCTATGGGAATGATTATGTGCAATTTGTTTAAAAATGCCTTCCTGGGAATCCAATTTATTTCATAAAATTTATGACCATCATATCATCTTCAATAAATCAGTCTGAAGGGGAAATAGGCTGAGTTTATGGGAACAAAAAAATTAAGAACATAAATTCAACTTAGTGGCAGAAGAGTTAAATTTTTTTCATAGATACTTTGGAAGCAGTGTGATGGTGTGACATTAAAAGCTTTTGATGGCCACGATCTGATTAACAAGAAAGTCACTGGAGTGGAAGCCCAACGGTGTCCTTTCTTTTTTTTTTTTTAGAAACCAAGGCTAAAATCAAATTCTATACACTGGTCATCTTCTAAAGTTAGACCTACCCAATGGCCCTAAAAGTTCTCCTGCTTAGTATTGTCACAGCAGTATTATATGTAAAATGCACACAACTCTAACCTTGCTTCTTCAAAGGGTTTGTGGAGCTAGTACAGAGAGGAAGGCCTAAATGAAATAATTTAGGTAGAGTGAAAATCTTTTAGCTTTACTTCCTTTTTTCATACAGAAAAAGCAAATAAGAAAGGATGAAGAAAGTGCTTAAGAAATGTATTTGTTCTCTTGGGAAGTATTTTTCGATTCCCAAATCTACCTCAGTAGTCCTAACCTCTCTCCTCTGAAATCGCACACTGTAATGAATCAGTGTTATTTACTGAGCACTTACTGTGTGCAGAGCACTACACTAAGCACTTGGGACTTGTCTACATGGAGGCCCTCCGCTGGCAACTCAAGCTCAATTTGTCCAAAACTGAATTCCTCATCTTCTCTCCCAAATCCTTTCTTCTACTAATTTTCCCATCCCTGTTAACCACCCTGCCACCCTCCCCATCCCTCAAGCCCACAGTCTTGGCATTATCCTTGACAGCGCTCTGTCTTTCAACCCCCGTATTGAGTCTGCCCCAAATCCCGTCGGTTCCTCCTTCGCAGCGTTTGCAGAATCCGTCCCTTCCTCCTTCTCCCTTCAGCCCCCCACCACGCTCGTCCAGCGCTCGTCGTATCCCATCTTGTCTGCTACGTTCACCTCCTCGCCGACCTCCCGGACTGTAGCGTCCTTCCCGTTTCCAGTCAATACTCCCCTCTGCTGTCTGGATTATGTTTGTACGACATTATTTTTCACACACTTCCCCACTCCTCAGGAACCCACAGAGGATGGCCATTGCTCTCTGCTTCAAGCAGCCACTCCTGATCACTGACTCTAAGGCATTCCATCGGCTTTCTCGCCGCTACTTATCCTCGCTTCTCTCCCACTGCACTCCAGCTCACACGTTTTGCTCCCTGCAAGCCAACCTACTCACTGTGCCTTGTTCTCATCTCCCTTGTCACTGGCCTCTTGCTCACCCCTTTCCTTCTGCCTGACTTTCACTTCCCCTGTACATCTGGCAGGCCACTTGCTTTCTTTATCTTCAAGATGCTTCTGAAATCACAACTCCTCCAGGAAGCCTTTCCTGATTAATATCTCATCTCCCCAATCCGCTCCCCTTTTTCCCTCTGCCCAGCTGCCACGTCAGCACTTCTAGTCTACCTTAGCGCTCGGTCACTCACGACCGGCAAAGTGGAGATTGGATACCTCTGCATCTTTGCTGTGTGACCTAGGGTGAGTAGTTTAACTTCCCTGTGCTTCAGTTACCTCACCTGTAAAAAGGGATTCAATCCTCCTCCCTTCAACTTAGACTGTGAGCCCCTTGTGGGACAGGCACTGTATCCAACCTGATTAACTTGTCTACCTAGCGCTTAGAATACCTTAAAAAAATCTCCCTCCCCACCCCGACCCCTGCCCCATTACACTGGCATACGTATCTTCACTTCCCCCTTCCTGTAGTAAACTCCTGTCTCGCCTCCCTGTTTCCCCCACTACTGTCTCATCGATGAACTTGAGTCCTTACCCCTAAACATGTACTCACCTCCAACATCCCAGCACTGAGGTATGGATCTTCAGTTTTTTTGGTTTTTGTTTTTTAAATGGTATTTGTTAAGCACTATGTGTCAAACACTGTTCTAAGTGCTGGGGTAGATGCCAGTTAATTAGGTGGGGCATGGTCCCTATTCCACATAGGTCTCACAGGAGGAAGGAGAACCGGAGAACTGAGAAATGGAGCAGTTAAGTGGGTTGCCCAAGGTTGCATAGCAGGGATTAGGACTGTGAGCCTCACGTGGGACAACCTGATTACCCTCTATCAACCCCAGCGCTTAGAACAGTGTTCTGCACATAATAAGCGCTTAACAAATACCAACATTATTATTATTATTATTATTATTATTGTTATAGCAGACATTTGGCAGAGCTGGGATTAGAACCCAGGGCCTCTGACTCCCAGGCCCATGCTCTTTCCACCGGGCCACCTTTGGATTGTAAATTCCTAGATGACAGGGATCGATTACACTCCCCCAAACACTTATACAGTGCTCTGCGCAGAGTAAGTACTCAAATACTATCGATTGGTTGATTGTTAAATTACTTTCTCAGTCAGTATGCTAAATTACTCACCATGCATCTTTTTACGTGAATATAGACAAAAAAGAAGAGACCCCTTCGATCTGGAAATACCAAGGGCTTAGAGGGAAAACAATCGAAGTTTACAAAATCTTGTTGAAGTGTGTGGACAGGGCAAATACGGAATTGTTGATTGTCAAATCCCATGACACCAGGGCTACCCACTGAAGCTTGAAGGTGAGTAGGTTCAGAAGAAGCTGAGGAGAAGTGTTTGCTCACAACAGGTAGTAAGCATATGGAATTTATTCTCTATAGGGCAGGCAGGATATATCAGTATATATCAATCAGTATCAATATCAGGAAATAGCAATAGCTTCAAGAAGAGTATCGGACGAATATGTTGGTGACGAGTTCAACGTTGTTATTTAAAGGGAAGCCTTAAATGGTACATCCCTAACCACAAGGTTGGGATGTGGGCAACTATCACACCGTTTCCTCCAAGGATTCTCTCATGCCACTGTTGGAGACAGAATATTGGCCTGGTTGGATGACTGTCTTGAAGCAGCCCAGCACTGGAATCCTCATCAACTGTATTCCAGAAAGTCTTCATCCAAATTTCATTCTCCACAGAAGTGTGCTGTCTTAAAAATAAGAAGAAAATACTTTTTTCTCTTCTCCATGCCTTTCCCTAATGGAAGGAACCTCTGATTTTTCCCGATCATATATGAGGCTTGGAAAAAGTTTGGAAAGGGGGACATTATTAGGCGAGGTAACCATAAGGTTGTAGTACTACTCGCCGTACCTCTATCTTGTTTCTCCACCTGGAGACCACTTGCTCAAGTCCTGCCTGGAACCCCTTCTTCCTTCATACCTGGTGGATCACAGCTCTTCTCCATCTTCAAAACCCTTCTGAAGTAAGTTCACCAGGAGGTGTGCCCCCGTTCTTTGCCCATCTCCTTCCCTTTTAGTCCCCAAGTCCCACATCAGCCCTTTCTCACCACCTAAGTATTCATAAACCTCACTTAGCACACATCAAGTGTATGCTGTTACTTCCTTCTCTCTATAATTAACTTGATCATGTGTCTTCCCCACTAGGCTGTAAACTCAATGAGGGCAAGGGAATCTTGTCTGCTAATTCTGTGGTACCCTGTCCAGTGCGTAGTGCAGGGTTATGTACATAATAGGGGGGCAGCAAATCAACCAGTGATTTTTTTGAACAGCTAAGCGCTTGGGATAGTATAATAGAGTAAGTAGACAAAACCTCTGCCTTCAAGGAGCTTGCACTTTGGCAGGGGAGACAGGTGGAGGAGGCAACTGAGGATAACGTGGCTCAGTGGAAAGAGCATGGGCTGGGGAAGCAGAGGTCATGGCTTCAAATCCCGGCTCTGCCGCTTGTCAGCTGTGTGACTTTGGGCAAGTCACTTAACTTCTCTGGGCCTCAGTTACCTCCTCTGTAAAATGGGCATTAAGACTGTGAACCCCACGTGAAACAACCTGATCACCTTGTATCCTCCCCAGTGTCACCTTGTATCCTCCCCAGTGCTTTGCACATAGTAACAAATGCCATCATCATTATTATTATTATTATAAGGACGGAAATAAGTGCTGAGGGGTGAGAGGGTGAGTATTTGAGTGCTTAGTGGGTCCAGTGCAAGGGAGGGAAGATAGAGTGGGGAGATAATAATGTTGGTATTTGTTAAGCGCTTACTATATGCCGAGCACTGTTCTAAGCTCTGGGGTAGATACAGGGGAATCAGGTTGTCCCACATGAGGCTCACAGTCTTCATCCCCATTTTACAGATGAGGGAACTGAGGCACCAAGAAGCTAAGTGACTTGCCCACAGTCACACAGCTGACAAGTGGTGGAGTCAGGATTAGAACCCATGACCTCTGACTCCCAAGCCTGAGCTCTTTCCACTTAGCCAAGATAATACTGACTGACTGATGCAAAAACAGTGAGCAGATCCGAAAAAGGGGCCACTAGGGCAGGGGTAGGTTGGGAACTTGACAAACCGGTGGATTTAGAGAGATGCCAGGCCAATGAGCCAGTGGAAGGGGGAAAAATGGGGCAGCCTTCCCAAACTGAATAAGCCTTGGAGGCCCCTGTCCGGAATCAGCCACCCGCCTGATGCAGAGAGGTTGTTGGTGGTGGTGGGATCCTCTTGTTCCCAGAACAGCACCATCACTGGTTCTGGGGGACCCCAGACCTCATGAATTGCTCTGGCCAGGGCCCTCTCTGCTGTCCACTTTCAACTGGGGATTGGGAAGGCAGGCTGGGCTGGATTGTCCCAAGTGGTGGTACTGTCACTTAGTGTAAAGAGAACGGGCTTGGGAGTCAGAGGATGTGGGTTTTAACCCTGGATCTGCCACTTGTCTGCCATGTGTGACCTTGGGCAAGCCATTTAACTTCTCTGTGCCTCAGTTTCTTCATCTGTAAAATGGGGATTAAGACTGTGAGCACCCTGTGGGACAACCTAATTACCTTGTATGTACCCCAGCACTTAAAAGAGTGCTTGGCACAAAGTAAGCATTTAACAAATACCATAATTATTATTATTAATGCTAACAGGGAGCCTTTTCCACTTTAAATCTAGCCTTGCCTACTAGCTCTGAGTGACCACTTCTCTTCCAAACAGCCTAGACAGCCTGGAGCTCATGTTACCTCCTGTGTCTCCTGGCCTTGGAGTAGGTTGCCCACTGAAAGCGGCAAGGCGTAGTGGGTAGAGCCTGGGCATGGGAGGCAGAAGGTCACAGATTCTAATCCTGGCTCCTCCACTTGTCTGCTGCATGACCCTGAGTAAGTCACTTCACTTCTCTGGGCCTCATTAAAATGGGGATTGAGACTGTGAGCCCCATGTGGGACAGGGACTGTGTCCAACCTGATTTGCTTGGCCCACCCCAGCTCTAAGTACAGTGCCTGGCACAAAGTAAGCACTTAACAACTACCACAATTATCCTTATTATTTGCACTTCAGATGCAGGGCAGGACAGCTCACCAAGGCAGTCATCAATCAGACAATAAATGGTATTCGAGTGCTTACTATGTGCAGAGCACTGTACTAAATGTTTGGGCGAATATTATACTACAGAATTAGCAGACACGTTCCCCGCCCATCACAAGCTTACAGTCTAGAAGGGGAGACAGACATTAATATGAATTAAAGTGATGGCCCAGACCTGGGGCCACAGGAGGCCCTCATAATAATAATAACGATGATAATAATGATAATTGTGGTATTAAAAGTGCTTCTTATGTGCCAAGTACTTTAATAAGTGCTGGGATAGATACAAGAGCCTCAGATTCCATATGAGGTTCACAGTTTAAATAGAAGGAGAACAGATGTTAAATCCCCATTTTGCAGATGAGGGACTTGAGTCACAGAGAAACTAAGTGAATTGTCCAAGGTCACACTGCAGGCATGCAGAGTACCTGGGATTAGAACCCATGTCTTCTGACTCCCAGGCCCATGATCTTTCCACCAGGCCTCTGTGCTTCTCTAATCCTCTCTCTTTTCGCTGAAGAGAGGATTAACAGTAGCAGAAAATCCTGAGTGAGTCCAGTGAGGACTCAAAGATGACGTTCAGTCTTTTTTTAAAAAAGAAATGAAGGAAAAAAAACTGGTTCCTTTTTTCCTTGAAGGACCCTAGGAAGTATCTGAAGGTACATATGCCAACAGCAAAAAAAAAAATGTATTTATGGACTGGGAAATGGAATTGGGGTAAACTGCCTTGTATTTTGTCATTTCTTTTATTTAGGATTTTCCCCATGTATTCATTTTATTGGATTTTAATTAGACATGATCTTGGAAATATTTTGAAACTAGATTAGAATGAAG